>NW_004567118.1:3642525-3694688 GCF_000260355.1 Condylura cristata | reverse complement strand
CAGCTCCGCCGAGAGGCAGGCGGCCCCTGCCCCGGGGATCATGGCGCCGCCCAGGCTGTGGGATAAGCCCATGTACGAGGAGGTCATGCTGCTGGTGCGGCTGCGCAGGAGGTTCCGGACAGTGGGAAGGCCGAGCCACGAGTCTGACACCCCTTCCCGGCCGGCCCTTTTATACCCCATCCCAGGCGGGTGTTGGCACAATGCTCTGACCTCAGTGCCTTGATTCCCTGCCTGCTGGGTGCCGTCACCAGTTACTCAGCTGCTGAGTTTACCACTGAGTTGCTCCCCTCATTAGGAAGGTTAATGATTCTGAAGTTCCCTTGGCTTTTTGATATCAGATTGTCAGTTCATGAGAGGTCACAGATTCAGATTTCTCCTCAGCAGTATGTCCTACTCGGCCTGGCCAGTCTCTGCATGCATGTGGCCACACTGAAGGATCAAAGCTTCCCATCTGTGATTGGGGGGGGGGGAAGATGGGGAGTCTCTAAGACCCAGCAGCTCTCTCATCCATGCCTGGGCTCATCCAGCTGCACCCTTAAAGAGAAAGGCCAGTTCCTTGAACTGATAAGTTGTGGATCCTTCTGACTGAGAGACCACCACTTCTTGTTTGTGCTATCAGGCGCAAGGCATATTCCCCCACTCCCAGGAGCAATAGAGTGTCAATACATCCAGAAACACTGGGCTAAGTAATTGTGGATTGACAATCAGAACCCACTTTCATTCAGTGGCTTGTCCCACATGTATCTTACATTCTCCATAGCAGGGGTTAGACCTGGCCTTGCCGCGGCCCCTGTTATTGAAGAGAAAGCACCTTGGGATGTTTTGAATGAACTTGAACTACAGCTCAATGAGTTCATGCAAGTCGGAGGAGCCATCCTCCTAACAGCCAAGGAT
This sequence comes from Condylura cristata, assembly GCF_000260355.1. Classification (NCBI taxonomy): domain Eukaryota; kingdom Metazoa; phylum Chordata; class Mammalia; order Eulipotyphla; family Talpidae; genus Condylura; species Condylura cristata. Next base: position 3,693,794 of record NW_004567118.1, on the reverse strand, counting down.
GTAGCTAGAGGGAAGCTGCTAACAAACCAACAAAAATCTTGTTTGGTCCAGAAAAAAAGAAAATTGGGCCCAGAGTTCAAGGGACATTTCAGCGAAAGCTCCAGAAGTAATGTTTATCGAGGCTACCGCTATGAAGACCGGGCTTTTCTGTCAGTTCCTCACCACCCGGGGGCAGCTCGTCACAGACTCCATGTGGGAAGGAGCCAGGAGTCCATTACCTGCTCCTCAGAGCTAATAGGTGGGCTGGGGCTTCCTTCCTTTCACGTCAGCAGTGCCCACATGCTCTCTGTCCCTTCCTCGGGACCCCGGTGAGCTCAGCGTAGATGTGGCTCAGAGAGAACCCCACTCTGCTGCATGCTGTGCCCCCCGTCAGGGCTCTGTGACAGAGGACGCCGCCTGACCCCCTGCAGAGCTTGGGTTCTGCGGATTCCTTGTCTCCAAGGAACTGGCAGCAAGTGGAAGACAGGAGGCAGCTGTGCGGGAGGCTTGGTTATTGGACAAGAAGTTGGGGAGGAAAGAAATAAAATGGCTGAGGATCCTGTGTTCCCACCATGGAAGGTGTTTTGATACTGACATAGGCAGGACAGTAAAATGCATCTAGGAAAACGAGGCTCTAAAACGAGAGCCTGTCATAAATCTCAAATCCCAGTGATGTCTACTAGAGCTGAGGGGCCACAGCAGTGGGGCCAGGCCTGTCTGTCCAGCGTGGAGGAGAGAAAGTGCAGGGGCCTTAGGACAGAGGGCCCTTAGGGGCCCGCTAAGGGGACAAGACCCTAAAAGAGTGTAAATAGGCCTCTTCTGAAGGAAAATTCAAGAACATGCATCCGCATGAAAACCAAACAGGAGGCAGTAGGTGTAAGTGTTGGTAAATCCTCAGAATCCTCTCAAGAAAGAATAAAGGGGTCTGGGATTCTACCCCAAAGGAGCTCTGCACTGGGTCAGCAGTGGCCCTGCCCTGAGGCCATCATGAATAGCCCTTTACAGACGCCACCATTATTAGAGACACCACCCGGCCAGGCCACCCCCTGCCTCAGAGGCCCCTGCACAATCTGCATAGATTCATCTTCAAACACCCCTGTGCTTCTTTCCACCACCTCACCACATAGCAACGCTCTCATCCAAAGAGCTGGGCCATTAAAATTACTTCCTTTGATTTGCTAAGTAGGCTCCTTCTTGTGGCCCCATTCCTCAGCAGGATTTGTCCCACTGTCAGAAGTCATGGACACAGGCCACCTGCTACTTCTTTAGATCTCACAGCTGAAGCTCCGCATCCCCGGCAGACACCCTCTCTGAGGCTCACTCTGGGGCCCGGTTTGAGCTCTGTGTGATCAGCCTGGCATGGAGCCTCAGGTCTGCCTGCTCTTCTATAAGGCCGTGGTTCTGCACAAAGTGGAAGGTGTGAAGTGGGTGTTCAAGGCACACTTAATATGTAGCTAGAAGGGAGACCATCCTGGAGACCCCCAGATTTCCTCCTTCTGCTCCCCCATAAAGGGTCCACCACCCCTGAGGACGCTGTGTGAGCCAATTGCATGAAGGACTTGCTGGCAGCAAGGAGGGCAAGAGCAGCCACCGGCCGCCCCCTAACCCACGGAGCCACCCCTAACTCACAGAGGTGAATTTGACCCCTTCTCTCTTCAGGGGTTAAACTTAGCACTGCAACCTCTCTTCAAGGGGTAGGAGCCTTGGGCCCAGAACACTGCATTGTGTCATGGCGCTGGGACACATGGCACTGGACACACACAGCTCAAGGAGAGAAAGCAAAGACAGTGCAGACAGGCCTGGGCACCAGCTCCCGCCACCTTGTCCACTGCAGGGCAGGTTCGGAAGATACCTGAGAAAATGGGCTGCTCATGGGCAGCGCCCACCGTATGAGTGGCATCAGAAAAGCTCTGTGCCATGGCACAGAGTGGTCCACCCTGGCACTGCCATGCCTGAAATGCTCTCAGACACGCTGGGCAAGATCCGGGACCCCGAGGGGTCTGAGCGATGTCAACATCCTCCACAAAAAACTCAAAAGGAAGAAAACACACCACTGTCTTCCCTATTCCATGGGATTTTATAATCTCGTCACTTGGGAACTTTCAGTTGGATTTCAAGGATCTGTCATCACCATCACGCTTAATTCTTGTCCCAGGCTCCCGGTCATCAGAGACTAAGTGACAAAAACAGTCCTCTCTTCCCCTCACCCTGTCCCCTGGTGTCAGGTCCCTTTACATACAGCCGAAGGCAGGACATTTGTCTGTTTCTCTCCTACGAGGCCCGTTCCCAAGTCTGAAACAGCACAGTGAAGTGGTTGCGTGAAGAACACGGAGGCAGACTTGGGCCCTGGCCGTACCCCTTGCCAGCTGTGCGAGCTTGACCTGGTGTCTTGACCTCCCTGAGCTATGATTTCTGCATATGCAAAACAGAGGCAGTAATAGCACCCAGCTCTTAGATTTGCTTTTGTGTTGAAGAAGTTGATATCTATAAACCATTTAAAATAATGGCAGCACAAACACGAAATGCTTTAGCTATTTTAAGTGGCTTTTAATCATAGGTTGAGATGCTCACATCAGACATAATTCAAAATGCTTATTAAATTACGATTTAGTGCTTGTTTAGTTAGTTAAGTTTTTAAGATCAAAAAATCAAGGTAGCGAAAAATAGGCACCTTGGAGCTCCATTCAGGGGAGAGTTAATCATACAGCTTCTTTGCAAGGTGGCTCAGCAACAGGAATTGAAATCACACCTGCAAAGACTTGTCACCTATTAACCCCACTTCTGGGACTTTATCCTACAGACACACTGATCTAGACACATGTCCAAGGAAACCAGGAATATCCATTACAATAGTTCTGTGTCCGAGCAGGCTGGGAAGAAGCTAAATGGAAACCAGGAATATCCATCATGATAGTTGTGTGTTAGAGCAGGCTGGGAAAAAGCTAAATGCCACCCATGGAAGCCTGGTGGAATGAATAGTGGTGCATCCAAATCACGAAAAGTGCAGCCGTAGCAAATAATGACGTAGAGCCACATATACTAACTCCACCATGACAGCTGTGGCGTATGCTCAAGTGGCAAGCAGGCCAAGTCTACAGCAAGATTCCCCAAAAACTACTTTGTATAGTTACCCAAAGGGGATCTGTGCAGACTTGCAATGAAACAGGAATGAATCTCAGATCCTAAAGTCAGGTGTGAAGGATGCATAACTTGATCTCCTTCTACATGAACCAAATTGTACTTTCAACCTTCACACAAACCCCCCCCCCATAGCTTTTACTAGTTTTACACATGGCAGAAACATGCCAGTCATCTTGAGAGCCCCTTTCCAAGAGGCTGACAATCTCTAGCAGTCTTTTTCACAAGATGTTAGGAGAGAGGAATGTGCCGGGATCAGTCCTCGGATTTTTCATCTATCTACATTGCAGGAACAAGACCCACACCTGTCCTCCAGTCCAGTTCTCAGTTGCCAAACTGTTTGGGTGTCAAGAGTGATTGTCATCTCATCCACGTGCCCCTTGAGTTCTTGGGTCTCTGTCTGTTCTGTTCAGGCTGTTATCTGGAGCACAAGGACATTTGTCAACTTCAGGGTTCTGTGGGGTCATGTCTCAGACTTCCTGCCCACACTCCCCATGAGCATTTCTCCCCTAGTCTTGGAGCCTCTCTGTGTTCAATCTGGGGTGGCAAGAATAGCTCTCTCTGCTCCTAAATCCCCAAACCATTATCCTCTTACTCTAGACTCAGCCTCCCAACATGGGAGAAGGAGCAAGACAAGCAGGGAGCCATCAGCACCGCCCCCCTTCGTTCTTCTAACTAAAGGGCAGGACATTCATGCTCACGTAGTAAGAGCCCATGCATCTGTCTACTCAGGCCACGCTCTCAAGGCTTTCCCCTGCCTTCTGCCAAGATGCCCCTCTTACAAACCACTGGGTGCAACTAGGACCACAGTATTTAAAAAGCACCAGGGGACAAGGAAATACAGTCAGGCATCATTCTCTAGAGCATCAAAAGATTCTCCCGCCTCACTTGTAATGCTAGAAATTAACTAATGGACAAGGACAACTTGTATGGTGTGGCCTTCTGCCCTGTCCCTAGTGTTTACAGTTGGTGTGGTCTTCTATCGGTTTTGTAAGTTGTCTTTTTTTCTGTGAACAAAAAAATGCTCGGTATTTTGTGGGCACTTAGACTTCTTGAGGAGTCCATGAGTTCAGTGCTGAGTGAGTTTGTTCAGAAGCCCATCTGACCCCCACACCCTCGTCTTTGAGGGCTGATTCTGTCCAATAAGGTCCTTGGCATGTTGGACCCGAACCCTCTCTGCTCTCCTTGGTCCCCCTGGATTTCTCCTCGATGTGCTGAGCTGCTCTGAGGAGAACTCCCTGTGTGTGTGTGTGTGTGTGTGTGTGTGCACGTGCACGTGCATGTGGACCTAATGAAACTTTTGCTGGCCCAACTAGAAGTGGTCCTGCGGTAAAAGTGTGTTTCGCAACCCACACATATAATTGTAGGAACACAGAGAATGGTTGATTAAGGAAGTTGAAAAATATATAAGATTCTAAAAAAAGTCCTTGTAGACTATTCTTTTGACCCCCTTGATACATCTTGTGCAATAAAAATTGGGAAATCCTGACAACTCTCCTTTTTTCACACTGAAGATTCATCATTAAATACTGAAGATCAAGTCCATCCCTGGAAGTTCATGTTGCTCAGCTTAAGAGCAGCCTTCAAGTGGAGGCTTCTCCCAGCTTCTGCGACATTTGGTCACTTCCTTTTCTTCACTGGTGCTGAATCCTCAGTTTACCTTGAATGTGACCCTCTTCGTGGTGTCTCTCCTTATTGGTTTACTTGGAAGACCCTTAGCAGCAGGAATGTCGCTTATTACTCTTACCTTGTTCCTCTCTCTAATTCCCAGCCCGGGAAATGCTCAGTTGAAGCCAAACTGCAGTGTAGTGTACCAGCAGTCAAACATCCTTGACTTCAAATTCTGTGGTCCTCAATCAAGTCAAATTGGGAGATTTGTTTTCATTAAGGAATATATGAATATGAAAAGTCCTGCAGAGTTTCAAAAGCACACTGAATTATGCACTGAACCCAAGTGTTTTCATGAAAAGAAAAAAAAATTAACAGCAGAACCAACAGTCCTGGTTTGGCACCACGAGGAATAGCCCTTCTCTGCTGACGACATACTTGCCCCCTGCCCCAAGTCACCCTCTGCTCCTGCCCAGCTGCCGCGGTTCACCAGGCATGTTACGCACAGACAAGGCATTGGGAAGGGGTCAGGCAGCAGTGAGCTGGGAGCAGACCAGTGACCTTTGAGGCTGATGCTGAGTGTGTCCAGGGCTGGCCAGTGACCGCATCCGTGACGCTGAATGTGGGCACAGGGCATCTCACACTCGCGTTGCAAGGTCTCCTTTCATGTTTGTTATTAAGTTATTGAAGTGCTGCTGGTCACGTGACTGAGTATTTGGAAGTATAGGGCCACCCCACTCCCAAGTGCCGGCACTGCAGTGCTCCCACCACCAGAGCACCTGCAGCCCACCAAGCTCCCTCCCACTCTGTTCACACCTCTCCCCCAGCCCCTCTGGTGCCTCGTTTCTATAGTCAGCTTTCAAAGGTTAGTGTTGACTTTATCTGACCCTTTGTTTGGCGTCTCCGTACTCTGCATATGAGTGACACCATCCAATATTTGTTACTTTTCTTCTGACTTATTTCACTTGGCAGAATTCCCCCACCCACCCAGTTTCATCCATGGTGCTCCAGATGGCAGGGGTTTATCTTCTTCCATCACTGTGTAGTGTTCCATAGTGTATAGGCCACCTCTTCTCGATCCACACGTGTTTGGGGGCGCTTAGATTGTTTCCCTATCTCGGCTGTTGTCAATGCTGCTGTAATAAACATGGGGGTGCAAGTGTCCTTTAGAACTAGTGTTTCATATTCTTCAGATAGATGCCGCAGAATGGAATTACTAGATCGCAGGGTAGATCCAATTTCAGTCTTTTGAGAAAGCTCTGTACTGCAAGGCTTCCCCTTTAAGACGGCTCAGAATCACTGGAAGGAACAGTCGATAAATACTCAAGTGATATGATACAATGAGAATTACTGTGCAATCAGAGTACCCAAGCCCCAAGACCTGGCTCAGTCTCCTGATAAATACATATCCTTAGCCATTTAACCTCTGCAAGCTTCACTGATGCCTAGACATTTCTAATGTGAGCCTGTGTGAGCGGCACTCTGCTCTCAGAGAGAAGAGACATGTGCAGCATGAAGCAAAAGGGAAACTCCACCATTAAAACTCCATTTTGAAACTACACAGTTACTCTCGGCTGTTTATCTTTAACCACTGAAGAAGGAAAAGAGTAAAGCAGGCTCTGTGTGATACAGCTGTTGCTGCTCTAGGAAAGGAGGGAAGCTCATCAGGTAGTCAGAGGCTGAAGGAGATGGTATCTCCTAGAAGTGACCCCACGGCAGGCACCCACACTCCAGCTTCCATGTCTTTCATTTCTCTTCTCAGAAAAAAATCAGGCCTGCAGAGGGAGCTTTCAATTCCGATCACAGAAGGGGAAAGGAGACATTTTCTATAAAGACTCACTTTCCTGGGCCCAACAGAGCCCCATCAACTCTTCAGATAAAATAGTCACTTTATATCCAGAGAGGCCTCCCAAGGGTGTCCCACCCCACCACATCTGCAGACACAGTGGCAGGCAAGGTCGGGTGACCCCACCGGCCCTCACCCTGCCCCTGGGCCCAATAACCCACTCATGCTCCAAGTGGCTTTTTCTCTCATGAAACCTCAAGACATGACAGTGAGGCTGACATGAGCTATTGGTGATCGCATTTAGAAATCAGTGCCACTGACAAGTGCGATCTGCACCCCCAAATGAAGTGCTAGGAATTACAACAGCCCTTAGAGTTGCTGAGTGTCCCGTGGGATTCGGGGGTTGTTCTCACGTCACAGGCTCCCATCAGTGAACCCAAAGGGGAAGAAAGGAAAGGAAAGGACCCATAAAATTGTGTCCTCTCTCCTTAGGTAGTCTTAGTAGAAGGGAGTTGCTAGAAAAATCTACCCCTCAAGGCAAAGTTTCTTTATTCTTTGGAGTAATAGAAAGCCTGGAATACAATTCGCTCTGGAATACAAGCTGTTATGTGCATCATTCTATTCCTGGTTGAATTTAGCTGCTAGGGAATTAATTTTAGCTGCCTAAAAGAAAAGCCCTGAGGCCCAGGGAGAGCCTTTGAGCCAACCAGTCTGGCTCAGCACCCGTACACCCAAGCATCATTCCATATTGGCTCCCCATGAGGTTACCGTGGTGCTTTCTGTTTAGGGGGTTTTAATTTTTTTTTTTTCTTGGTGTGCATACTTTTTTTTTTTTATTAAAAAGTTTATTTTTACATCATTTTGCACATTTTTTTTTCATCTCAATTGTAATCCCCACGGGTTTCCCATCACCAAATCACCCCTGTGCCACCACCATAGTCCCGTGCATTTCCCTCCCTTCCCCCCCCCCCCCGTTTTTGGTCCCATTCCCCACTCCACCCCCACAGAATGTCTCTGGTCTATGGTTGTTCATTATTTTTGTTATTTTCTCGCCTGGTCCATTATACTCCTGCTATGAGTGAAACCATCCAGTATTTTTCTTTCTCTTTCTGGCTTATCTCACTAAGCATGATCTTTTCCAGCTCCATCCAAGTTGCTGCAAAAGACATGTGTTTCTCTTTTTTGGTTGCTGAGTAATATTCCATTGTATATATGTACCACATCTTTCTAATCCAGTCATCTACTTTTGGGCATCTGGGCTGCTTCCATGTTTTTCCAATTGTAAATAAAGCAGCAATAAACATGGGGGTACAAGTATCTTTTTCAATCAGTGTTTTTGTGTCTTTTGGGTAGATACCTAGGAGTGGGATTGCTGGGTCATAGGGAAGCTCCATGTTTAGCAGTTTGAGGAACCTCCAAACAGTTTTCCATAGTGGTTGTACTAGTTTGCATTCCCACCAGCAATGCAGGAGAGTTCCTTTTTCTCCACATCCTCGCCAATATTTGTTGTTGCTAGTTGTTTGAAGCTGTGCCATTCTCACTGGGGTGAGGTGGTATCTCATTGTGGTTTTAATTTGCATCTCCCTTATTACGAGTGATGTTGAACATTTTTTCATATGCCTGTTGGCCATCTGCATTTCCTCTTTGGAGAAGTGTCTTTTTAGCTCTACTGCCCATTTTTTGATGGGGTTGTTTACTTCATTTTTGTTGAGTTTCATCAGTTCTCCGTATATTTTTGTGATCAGTCCTTTATCGCTACTTTTGTGTGAGAAAATGTTTTCCCAATTAGTGATCTTTCTGTTTGTTTTTAGTAATGTCTCTTTTGCTGTACAGAAGCTCTTTAACTTGATATAGTCCCATCTATTTATCTTTGCCTTCACTATTGTGGCGTTGGGTGCTCTGTCTTTAAAGATGTCTCTAAAGTGTATGTCGTGAAGTGTTTGACCCATCTTTGCTTCTAGGTATTTTATGGTTTCCGTTCTTATGTCTAGGTCTTTAATCCACTTCGAGTTGATTTTTGTGATTGGAGTGAGGCAATGATCTAGTTTCATTTTTTTGCATGTAGCTACCCAGTTTTCCAGGGGGTTTTAATTTTTAATTTTTGCTATTTCACTTGGACCCATGACACAGCTAGCATATAAGTAGGAAACATACTTTTATCCCCATTTGAAAGCAGGGCAAAACACTGAGCCTTGAGGGTGTTGATTAATGGCTCTCATGCCCCACAACCAATCAGAAATAAAGTTAGGACTAGAAGCATTCATTCTTTCAACAGATGTTTATTGAGCGTTTATTCGGTACCAAGCAGGGGGCTAGGCTCTGGGGAAGTAGGAGTGGACAAATGCTAATTTCCAGAATCATTTTAAAGAGAAAATAATGGATAAGTAAGCACTATGGGGAAAACAAGCAAGATACAGCATGATGCGGCTGTGAGCAGGGCAGCTGGTGGCCACACAGGCGTTCTAGAGGAAATGACATTTCCGTGCAGACCAGAGACCCAGGAAGAGGAGAGAAGACTTCAGAAAGGGGCGGGGGAAACATTCAGGAAGGAGGGCAAGCAAGCAGAGGCCTCCAGGGAGCGGGTGGGACGGGCAGAGGAGGGGGCCTGGGAAGATAAGAGGCACAAGTGGACAATGTGAGCAGGTCTGAAAACTTTCAAAATAGGGGCCTGTGTTTTCCGTTGGCTTTAGTTTAGCATTATGCCCCAAACATGTCCAGAGTGGGCATGAACTAGAGAAAATGGGGTCACTGCTCCAATTCTACTGCAAAACTAGGTGAAGAGAGGGAGCTAGCTCAACAGGAGTCAGGACTGACAGAGAGAAGAGCACTTTCTTCACCTGAAAGTCCCTTCATGGAGCAAGAGGCAAGCCAGATGCAGAGTGGAGAGAACTTAGAAGGGTCACAAGGGAAGTCCCCACAAAACTAGAGAGGAAATGGAGCCAACTCGAGGCAAGAGAAAGGGGACAGGAGTAGAAGTAGCCAGATAAGCAGTGCTCTGGGGGCCACGGTCCTGGGCTGGAAAGGATGGAAGCTGTTACATCCAGTACCACTGGCCTGGTCCCACATCAGAACTTTTTTAAGTAAAAATTGATCTCCTGAGTGGCAAATACAACTGCAGGTCATGCCGTGTCCTCACCCCAAGACACTTCTTCCACCCTCGCCTGCCACTGCACTCAGGGATCTGAGCCGCCACCGGTGGCTCCAGTCCAGCCACTGAGGACATGAGTTCATCTGGGAAAATAGGAGCTGGGGAGGAAGACGCCCAAGCAAGAGCCCACGTTTCCTGGCACTCACTGGTCTCTGGACAGGCTCACGCAGCAGGGTCAGCAGCAGTTAGAGGTCAGGTTTCCTAAGTGTGTAGCAGCCATTTCTCCTCATGGGCCCCTGTCGCTTTCACCACCCCAGCTTGGTCCGGAGGCTTCAGAACCGGCACGCAGTGGTGACCCCAGAGACTGAGCCAGGCCCACAAGTGGTACGGAGAGCACAGCTCGGACGGGGAGCACAGGGTGGCGCCACACAGGAGGGTGGGGTGGAGCACGGATTGCAGGGGAGTCTGCAGAGAGAGAAGTGAGTGTGGTTGATGGAGGGAAGTGAGTGGAGGCCTCGGTGATGTGCATGAGCGGTGCAGGGGCCACACTCCAAAACAACAGGACACCCAGCAGATGCCCAGACCTTGGCCCCAACAGTGTAACCTGAGGGACAGCCTAGGTGATCTCCGAACTGCCTTCTAGAATGGAACATTTTCTTGATGAAAGTCATGTTCTCTCCTACCAGATAGAAAATACTAGAAAGTACAGAAAGGAAAAGCTAAATCAATAGTTGAAAGTTCTGCCAGAGGCACAGCCACATTTCTACTCTCACTGGTCAGAGACAGCGTGGCTTCCACCCTGAGGCTCTCATGACAACCGGACATTTGATTTGATCAAGAAGTGCCTAGATCACACATACTTGCAGTCCTCGCTCTCCAGAAGGGACCGGTACGTGTTGATCTCGCACTCCAGCCGGGCCTTGACGTCCAGCAGCACCTGGTACTCCTGGTTCTGCCGCTCCAGGTCACTCCGGATCTCGGCCAGCTGCTCCTCCACGGTGCTGATCAGGCTCTGCATCTGGGCCAGCTCCGTGCCGAAGCGGTCCTCGGCCTCACACAGCGAGTTCTGCAGACAGTCTTTCTACAATGGGAAATAATGGGGAAAGAAACCTCAGGCCCTCAACACTCAGCCAAGAAAATCAGGGCCAAATTCAACAGGCGAACTCCCAGCAGGCATGGGGCATTCCCAGAGCGCCAGAGAACTCACAGGCTGTGAGACCATGACATCTCACCAAATATGCTAACTAGAAGAATGGTCCACGTTCACCCCCATACCCCTGGCAGACACCCAGAAACCTTGTTCAAGGAGGGCCAGAACCTCCACACTCTATTCTAAAGCAGTGGAGTTGACCTTTCTCGGAAGCATTTTTCAGGATCAAACTAACCTTGACTGGAAGACACCTCCCCCGCACAGAGACCCAGATCCTGAACTCTGACTGTTGGGGATGAACCTGACTGGTGAGGTTTCTAAAGACGAGCCAGCAGGCCAGGGTCCATGGCGGGGGGCAGCACAGGTGGGGCTGGGGGACCTTACCAGGTTGTGCTGGGCCTGGCGCTCCACCTCCAGGGCGTTCACCGTGCACTTCAGCTCCAGGATCTCCGACTGGCAGCACTGCAGCTCCTCAGAGCAGGACGTGGCCTGCAGGCTGATGCCTTCAGACTGCAACACGAGGGCACACACAGGCCGGGTCATCCCCCGTCCGCAGGGAAGCCAGGCCCCTGCCTGTGCCCCCCATGGCCGCACCCCCACCTGCGCCTGGAACCACTGCTCCACGTCCCGCCGGTTGGTCTCCACCATGGTCTCGTACTGGCACCGCATCTCCTCCAGCACCCTGACCAGGTCCACGCTGGGCTCTGTGTCCAGCTCAATCCGCAGCTTGTCCCCGAGCTGAGACCTCAGAATTTTTACCTCCTGCAGCAGAGCAGAACCCACACCCGCAGTGTCAAAGGAGCTTCTGGGCAGAGCAGCCAGCACTCCACCCCTCCGGGCCAGCAGCATGAGGGGCAGCCCACACACACCCTGCTGTGCAGAGTTTGCCCAGGCTCCCACACGGGAACCTTCCGAAAGTCACACTGCAAACCTCGAGTGGTCAGAAAGTGCCCGGCCATGACCCTCAGGCTCCTCTAACTCTCAGACCCAGAGCCAGCTGCCAGCCCAATGCCCATGAGCCCAGGTTCTGACCTAGAGCCCCGAGGTGAGGTGTTGCCTTTGTGCCCGACACCCTCCCCCCGAGCCTGCAGCCCGAGCCCCAGACCTGCTCGTGGTTGCTCTTGAGAGAGAGCTGCTCCTCCTTCAGGGACTCCTGCTGGGTCTCCAGGTCGGCCTTGGCCAGCGTCATGTCGTCCATCAGCTTGTGCATCCCGCACATGTCCGCCTCCACCACCTGGCGCAGGGCGTGCTCGCTCTCGTGCCTGCCGTCACAGGGAGTCAAGGTTAACACGTGTGAGGAGGGCCTTTCACCTCCGTTGGGGAGTGTCCCCGTTGGGCCTCCTCACAGCCTGACCCTCACTTGCTCACTCAATCAGCCTTCACTGTGTTTGATCCTGTAGGTAAGAACTCATGGCCAGGAGAAGGATTATTATGCCCATTACTAGACAGGAAATGGAGGCTCAGAAACAATACATGGGTTATCCAGATTATATACCTTGATTAGTGGCCAACACTTGGACGCAACCTAATACTTCAAATGCAGTATTCTGCCTTAAAGGAGAATGAAAAAGCACCAGCAAAAAGAGTGGTTTGAAAGTAAGTCAGCCAGATCTGTTACTCCTGGATTATTTCTCATGTTCTTGCCTTTCAAATTCACTCCGTTGCAACGCTTCACACAAAGGAACTGCAGTGACCCTTCTTCCCTCTGGTGGATTTGGCTGCAAGTTAGTGAGTGAGTCTACCAGTGACCTGCGTGCTGAAAGCTCATTCTTACAAAACCTTGATTTCACTTCTGGTTTTAACACAACATCCCCTTATCTTTTAGTTATGGACAGGTATGTTATGTGCCATGGAACCTTACCAGCTGAGACTATAGCACCTCTTCTTGTTTCGATGTTCTCATCTATCGTATATAATGATCAATTCTAGTAACAGGTTGGGAAAGGAAGAAAATGCATGGATGTTCATCGATTCATTCACATCTAGTCAGCAATGGTTTTTTGAACACCTGCTGTAAGCCTGCAGTATGTTGGACACTTGGAAATAGAAGAGAGGGCCACACGGAGCCCCTTCCAGCCTCACTTACTTGATTCTAAAGTCGTCGGCGGCCAGCTTGGCGTTGTCGATCTGCACCACCAGCCTGGCGTTCTCAGCCTTGCTGCACAGGATCTGCAGAAACCGGGGGCACAGCGCTCACACAAAGCGCCCAGCTGGGCGCCCCAGCCCCGCCTGGGGTCTACACTCAAGCCCCCACAGCCCCTATGACGCCAGGTGTTGGGGCCCTGCTCCCCAGCGCCCCGCCCCCGCCGGCCAGCCCCACCCTCTGCTGCAGCTCCTCGATGGTGCGGAAGTAGGACTGGTAGTCGGGGCACAGCGTGGACTCGTGGCACTTGCTCCACTCCTGGATCTTGGTCTCCAGCTCCGCGTTCTCGCGCTCCAGCTGGCGCACCTTCCCCAGGTAGTTGGCCAGGCGGTCGTTCAGGAACTGCATGGTCACCTTCTCGTGGCCGTTCAGGCTGCCCTCGCCGCAGGCCCCACAGCTGCCGATGTTGCCGGGAATGTTGCAGGTGCCTGGCAAGGGGCAAGCGCTGTGGCAGCTCTGGGGCAGGCAGAGGCTGGGGCGGCCCAGGGGGGTGGGCCCCACGCGGATCCGGTGGGCGTGGGCCAGGTTGCCCAGCAGGCACGGGGGGGGCACCTCTGCCACAGGCGGGCACGACAGCTCCGCCGAGAGGCAGGCGGCCCCTGCCCCGGGGATCATGGCGCCGCCCAGGCTGTGGGATAAGCCCATGTACGAGGAGGTCATGCTGCTGGTGCGGCTGCGCAGGAGGTTCCGGACAGTGGGAAGGCCGAGCCACGAGTCTGACACCCCTTCCCGGCCGGCCCTTTTATACCCCACCCCAGGCGGGTGTTGGCGCAAAGCTCTGACCTCAGTGCCTTGATTCCCCGCCTGCTGGGTGCCGTCACCAGTTACTCAGCTGCTGAGTTTATCACCAAGAGTTGTTCGTCTCATTAGGAAGGTTAATGAGTGAGGTGCCTCTTGGTTCTTTCATATCAGATTGCTGTTGTTAGGAGTTCAGAAGCTTTTTATTATTTTTCAGATTAGAAGTCCATGCCGCCATCAGATGTCGGTCCCTTGACGGGTTGGCATCCTTGTTGATGCACTCACACGAGAGTTTAACATTCCTGCTGTTGTTTGAAGTCACAGGCGGGATGGATTCCTGTGCCTGCAGTGGCAGTGACCTGGGGTAGGACTCAGCCCACCTGCCCTGTGCAGGGAGGAGACCAGTTCTCATAGACATTATGATTTGGGGTGTCGAGACAGTCTGTTTCTTCTTTCTCCAGTTGTTTGCCTCACTCTAGGGCAGTAAGGCGTAGGTGATTCCATTCATTCAGTGTGCATCTCTTGGCACTTCCTGCATGCCAGCTCCATGCCATTCACCTGCCATGCAGTGATGGAGCAGGATACCAGTCCCATTGGGTGGGAAGCAAACATAGCTCAGCTCGCCACAGCAGTGGGGCTGAGAAGTGTCATTGTGCAGGTGTTACTTCAGTCCATTATGGAGTACCCAGCACAACTGCTAGGGCATTTACAGATAATGTTGTTTCATCTTTCCTACCATCCTAGGCTGGGTATTCTCATCTTAATTTTGTAAGAGAAAGAGAGTGGTGACAGGGGTGTGGGGGGGTGAGAAAAAGAGGGGAGAGGAAGGGAGAGTGGAGTGAAAGGAGAAGGGAAGAGGAGGAAGGAAGCCAGGACTGAGGATCATATATATGAAGTCATTTTTCTAAGATCAACTCCATTATAATGTGGCAAATCCTCTCCTCATTAAGTTTCTTTCTATTCAAGTTCTCATCTAACCCCCACCTCATCCTCTAGCTGTGTCATTGCCAAGATGAAAAATGATTAAAAGGTCTAGAAACTAGGCAAGACATTGAAATTAAGAGATAGGCTTGAATCTACATTTATTCTTTTTGTATGTCAGAAAATGCAGATGTTGGGATGTCAGAGTTAAATGGTGGGGTTTCTCCAAAGACCATCCAGAAAGATCTGATCTCCAAAAATGCATATCCAAACTCCCATGCCCCATTCTTGGTACCAAGAAACCAAGACAGCTGACAGCTATGTTTCCAAAAGTGTCATCTGGAAACTGTAACAGGAGATAAATTAGCTACTAGGACTGAGAAAGACGTAACATGAGCAGGAGCTGCATGTGTGCTTGTAAGTAGATCTTTAAGAAAATGAACATCAGCCAGTATTCTGAGCTCTGAGCAAAAGCTAAACAAACTTCTCCACAAGGAGTAGGTACAGGTGAGATATAGCTCTGTAGTTCTGTCAAAAAGAAATACTGCCTTTGAGAATCCTGTCCAGATTGGATTTCCCAGGAAAGGTAACTCTTAGCCTGACCTAAGGATTACTCAGGCTCGCAATCAACAGCCCTTTGCAGACACCGTAATTAGGGGCCATCACCAGGCCAGTCCACCCCATCCTTCAGAGGCTTCTGGGTGCAATCTGCATAGGTTACATCTTCAAACACCCCTTTGTTACACTCCTCCACCCCATCACATAGCGACAAGCTTCTCTATAAACCAGAGAACTGGACATTTCAAGTCTTGCTAAATAAAATGCACCTTTTTTACCTTGTTTCAGGCAAGATTCAGTCCATTGGCTAACACCCATGCTTTTTTTCCACCTCAAAACACACAACTCTTGATACTTTCTAACATTAATGCTAATGCTTTATATGTCCTGATGACACTCCTCTCTGTGAGCACTTGACCGTGGTCTTCACTTGGGCTTCTATTGAGTCTGCTGTTTTGCATAATGACGCCAATGGTGTGAGTCCCTCTGTAAAGTTGCTTGATTGCACTGATTAGCATTTTTATGAAAAAGGTGAGTATAGCGTGAGGATCCTCATCTCATACCTAAGACTGCCTTTCTTCTCAGCCCTTTAAAAGGAGTCCCTGTAGCCCTTGGTGACCAAATATGAGCCAGGACCAGCAAGAGATGCTGACTACTGAGCATGGGATGGGAGACCTGACCTCCTTCATTCACCTGTGTGTACAAAATTCTCTGCTCTGATTCTGACTTCAGAAAGACCAGTCTCTAGAAGCAAGTAGTTTGCTGCAGGCAGAGCCGTGGTCTTGGGATGCAGTTTTATTTTTGTTGGTGTAGACAGGTGTATCTCAAGCAGCAAGGCAGAAAGGTATGGACTTGCAGGCTTACCTGCAGGTCGTGCATCACATGCAGCTTGCCATTTCTAATACATAGACGCTGCTGTCTGGAAGTGTCTGGGGGTGTACCTTGTGTGGGAAAATCACCCCATCAAACACGGCAGTGGACAGGAAGATTGGAGACAACTCCTAAGGCTCAACCCTCACAGGCCATGTCTCTTACATCTTAGCAAAGGGTACCAAAGAAATTTGTGGACCAACAAAAGAAAAGATTGAGCACATCAATTTATTATTCTAGATCTACAATTCTTGAGCTTTTAATAAATGAGAAAATGTCTTTTTATTTCCAAGTGGGTGGGGTTTTATCACCTAATTTTTTAGAGGCAGCCTCATAATCCACAAAGTTTATTCATTTATCAGTGTTATTATTTCACCTACCATGACATACTCTAGACACTAAGAGGACATCTATAAAAGACATGGTTCCCCCCCCTTGGGGGGTTGTGTTAAGGCTCCACACTGGGCCACAGGAAGTAGTGCCACACTTGTGCTTAGGTCTAGACATGCTACCATCGTTCTTCCAGAAGCAACAGTTCAGCATTGAAACTAGTTTTCTTTCACAACCATCCAGCAATCTAGAAGAGACACTCCTGTTTGTTTCTAGGCTCTCGGTGTGTCTGATACCAGGTGTGTGGGTTTCTATACACCAAGAAATTCTCTGCAGTGCCAACTAGGGGTCTTGTAATTTCATTCAATACTAACACTAGCTACCTGGAGTTGGTGTCAGATCCCCCAAGTCAAGGACTCCGACCCCCAAGTCTAAGACTCAGACTCCCAAGTCAAGGACTTCAGTTGACAGGCTGTCAGCTCTACTTCTGAATAACTGGCTACAACTCAGGTACCAGTGGTCCCCATCTTGGGTTTGATCATCTGCTGGGTTGGCTCATAGGACCCAGGCAAATATTTACACTTGCTGGTTTATGATGAAGAATATGGTAAAGGATACAAATGGACATGGCTGAAGAGACGCATTGGGTGAGGTGTGTGGGAAGCAACAGGGAGCCTCCGTTGCCTTTCTGGCTGCACTACATCCCAGCACCTCCACATGTGCAGCAACCTGGAGCTCTCTGAACCCCATTTATTGGGGTGTTTACGAGGCATAGACATAAAAAATCATTAATTCCTTCTCCAGCCCCTCACCACTTGCCAGAGGATGGAGTTAAAATGGAAAGTTCCAAGCCTCTGATTATTGTTTGGTGTTTCTGTGACCACCCCCATTCTGAAGCTACCCAGAAGCCCACCATAAGTCACCTCATTGGAACAGGACATTCCTACCCATCAGGGAGTTTTAAAAGATTTAGGAGCACTATCTCAGGAACAGAGGTCAAAGACCAAAAATTAGGAACAAAAGATGCTTCTGTGTCATTTAGGAAATTATAAGAGTTTGAGGATCTCTGTGTTCAGAACAGGGAGCAAAGACCAGTACACGTATTTTCTGTTATGTCTGGTATATTCCATGGAATAGGTGTATTCCATGGAAAATACCAGAAACTTAATTTCTGAGCTGCCTAGCCTCAACCAAGTACTTCCTGTTTAAATGAGATGAATATTGTGTCATGGAGAGCCAGACAGCCAATGAAGTTCCTTGCTATTAACGAAGACTCAGAGTCTAAATGCATTTGCAGCAGGGGAAAGCTGGGGAGAGAGCCATCGAGAGCAGCTCTGCCTCTCACTCTCAAGCCCCAGCTTTTATTCAGATGGGAACAAGGGAACAAGAAAATAGCACACAGCTGTGTTTTTGCATATACAGATGAATACATTACCCTAAGAACAAGTATTTCTAGTCAATAGGGAACATGCTCACACACCTGTCGTCCTCAGAGAATAGGAGTCAAGTTCTGCAAACAGAATTTCTAACATCCTGAACTCCATGTGCAGAGTAAACAGGTGTTCTCAGATATTCTCCAGCTCTCCTTAGAGTGACAGGCTGAGCCCCAATATGCCCCCCTTTCTGTTTTGGAAGTTGAGTAAACATAACTAGTTTCAGCAAAGCCTGTTCTTAACGAATCAATCTTCGCCATCCAGCTTGACAGGCTGCACATGACAAAAAAGAATAAGCAATATGACCATTCCCTGTAGGCTGTATATATATGTAGAAAAAAAATTTAAAGGGTTTAATTCAGAAATACCACCAGCTGATCCTTCTAAAACATCAGTGTTTTCAGAGGTGGGTGTTTTGACTGTGGCCATAGCAAGAACTTGTAACCGTAATTTTAAAACGTCTAAGGAAACATTGTGAAAAGGGTCCAATCCTAATAAATGGTACTTAATCTGATTCCATCCAATTCCAGATCCAATATATTTAACACAAGTAACACAAAACTGAGTGACATTAAAATGGCATTGAAGACGCTGAGTCCATCACAGATACTGAAACTGTTCACCCAACCAAATCACAGAAGCTTTTAAATGCTCTATTTCACTTAAGATTTCTTTGGTTGGCATCATGAATTTGGGTTTCCCAAGTTTCTGTAAAAATTGTTATAAAGTTTCACAGGTCCTCAGAGGCTTGCACCTGCTCATGCAGTAGTGATGATGCTGGCTAGGATAAGGCCCGCAGGCAAGCACCCTTAGTGCAGTAGCATAAGCATGCAGCAACTCCCGTGTGAAGGCGAGAGCAGGGGTCTCCTGCCATGGTTCCTGGGATTCATCTGGATCCCAAGTGGCTACTAGATGGTTCAGTATTAAGAATGTGATATTTGGATCAGATTCCTAATTTGTCCAATTAGTACATTGTTGCAGATAATAGTCACTGCCAATCACATGGTACATGGAATAGGATGCATTATAACTAATGGACATTCCCTGAGAACAAGACGTGTGGGTTAAGCGCACAGGCAGAAACAGAAATTTCCTTTTAGAAGGTCATGTTCACAGAGCATGGTTTCCTTCTTCAGTGCAATATAAGCCTCCCACACATGTAGGGGTCCTTGCCTGAGACCCAGCTTCCAGGTGGAATCCTGCACTGTGTCCTATTTTGAACACTGGAGGTGATAACCCACCTCGGACTAAATCATCATGTTGTTAAAGTACACAGTGGTATAAAAGTGTTATGAAGATTTTGTCTATATTCTAAGCCCACCCCAGGGTGTGAGTTTCACCGTCTTAGTTCTCCATGAGGACTCCAGTCAGCCCCTTCTCACCCAGCCACGTTCCAGCAGTGTGACACAATCTGACCCTTGCAAAATCTCAGGTGTTGGATCCCACTGCCCTCAGCACATGCAGCGTGGCTGACAAAGTGTAAAAGCCATGTTAGTCTCTGTGTGTGTGGAAGATCTCATCCCACTAAGAAAAGTTTTCAGCTTAGCCCGTCTGCCCTGCTTCCAGTAAATCTTGTTCAGTCTGATTCCAACCGATTTCAGATTCATGATCTTTGACACAAGTAACATACGCCAACCAGTTTGACAATCAGGACGATAACAATTGGTTATCATGGTTACATACAAGGGAGGCTAATCCTGAGAAAGTACAGCATATTGATTAGAGGACCCAGTGGTTAATAAGGGACCAGGCAAACAACTAGAATCATTCAGATACACTGAGGGCGGAACATCAAGCCAGCTAACTACATGGGCAACAGCAGGTTGCAGGACATGTGCCCAGAACTGTAGCACACACTTACCGGTGTGCTGGTGATAAAAACCAGCACAAGAAACACACCCACAGGCGTCACGGGCTGGTCCAACCTACGAAGCTTTCCGGCAGCCAGAGCAGATGTTCTCTTGACCTGATGCCGCGGCATTGGGGAAGCTTTCTGAGTCCGAGGCGTGGTAATGGGTCACTGACTGTCCTGCTGCACTTAATCACAGGTGCTTCCTCCCCTCTACCTCCTTGGGATTCATTAAAAGGTTTTATACTGTGACCTGGAACACAAACATAAACATCATTGTCTTTTTTTTTTTAAGATTTATTTATTTATGCATACAGAACCAGGGTACAGGCCAGAAGTGCAGGGACGGTGAGAGAACTCACCAGAGACAGAGTGGGGAGCAGAACAGGCAGGTCAACAAAGTACACTGTTAGGGGAGCAATGGGTGAGACAGGAGAGGTCTGCTGCGCCATGCGATCACCTCTGGGGCCCGGATCGAACATGCACTGAAGCGGCTGCAGCCAGCTTGCAATGCTGCATCCTAACCCATTGTGTCACCAGGGAGGGCTTCATGGTTGTCTTTAACACAAGCATAACCTCCTCCCCAGGTCAGCAACGGAGGTGGCCCTTCCCATTGCCTGTCCACAGGACCCTGCCAGTGTACCGCCCGCACTCTTTAGAGGCTTTTGGGGAGGAAGGGGCCATTGTGCGGTAAAATCGTCATCACCAATTGTGATTTAAAGTAACAAGGGCTTGAGATACTGCAGCCACATGCTTAGGGACTTCTATTCCCCCTTGTGTTTTTGAATCTCATGACCTTTAAGACAACGTTCTAACGTTCAACTACGCCCTGATTTGAAGGGTTGTAAGGGGTGCCAGGTTCAAGAGTGACACCCCATAGTTGGAGGGAAGAAGCAAAGGCCTTAGAAGTGTAAGCCGGTCCACGGTCAGTTTTAATAAGAGTCGGCACCCCCATAACAGCAAAGGAGGGAAGACAGTGAGTGCAGACATGAAAGATTCTCCTGCCAATGCAGAGGCCCATAAAAAAGAATGCGTAGGCCCTCCCTGGTGGCGCAGCGGGTTAAAGCACAGCACTAAGAAGCTTAAACAACTTCCACATGAGTTCGATTCCTGCCTGCCCCGGAGGAGATCCACATGGCGCGGCAGGCCTCTCCTGACCCGCCCACTGCTCCCCTCAGCAGTGTACTTTGTCAATCTGCCTGTTCTGCTCCCCACTCTGTCTCTGGTGAAGCCTCTCACCGCCCCAGAGCCTCTGGCCTGTACCCCAGTTCTGTATGCACAAATAAATAAATCTTAAAAAAAAAAAAAAAGTAAACAGCCAAAACATGGGAACATGGGCAGAGGAGCTAAAAAGACACTTCTCAAAGGAGGAAATGCAAATGGCCGACAGGTATATGGAAAATGTTCAATGGCACTTGTAAACAGGGAAAACAGGGAAATGGAAATCAAAACCATGATGAAATACCACCTTACACCAGTTAGTATGGCCCACGTTAAAAAAAAAAAAAAGAGGAAACAACAGATGTTGGCGAGGGTGTTGAGACAGGAACTCTCCTACACTGCTGTGGGAAAGCAAACTGGTCCAGCCACTATGGAAAGCTATGTGAAGTTTCCTCAAACTGCAAAAAAATGGAACTTCCACTTGACCCAGCAATTCCACTCCGAGGGATCTGCCCAAAGCAAAAATATTAATTCAAAATGACACCTGAACCCCTATGTTTATTGCAGCACTATTTACAGTAGGTTAGATATGGAAACAACTGGACTGCCCAAAAATAGATGACTGGATCAAGAAGATGTGGTGTATATACACAACAGAACACTATATAGCAAAAAAAAAAAAATGCCATTCGCTGCGACATGGATGGAGCTAGAAGGGATTGTACTTGGTGAAATAAGCCAGAAGGAAAAAGAAAAACATCGGATGATTTCACTTACAGGAAGAATGTAGGGGAATCAAATAGGGGATCGGGGGAAAAAATGATAATAAATTAAAAAGCAAAATTAACAGGCAACTATTACTCAGAAACACTCTACAGGGAAAGGAGAGTGAGAGGGATCGAAACGGGAGGGAGTGTGTTTTTACACAAGGGACTGTGGCAATGGTACACTGGTGAATTGGTCGCGGGAATTTTGCAGGAACTACACCTGAAAAGAAGAACGTACATGGTGTGCATAAAGGGAGAATAATGTGAAATCAATATAAAATGAAATTAAGTCAAAAAATAAAATAAAGCCAGAATTTCCCCTGGGTAATCTTCAGTGATTACCCTCAGAACGACGATCACTCCTTTTGCGTTTAGCCCACTTTCCCCCAGGATTAACCCTACTGGTTCAGAAAGTAGAGACCACAAATTCCTGCTGGCACTTTTGTATGCCTACGGCCATTGTTAAGACCATGCCATGGGCAGCTTCCTCCTGTGGCTGCAACGGTGCAACTGTCTGTGGCTGACTGGATGTTGCAGCTGTACCAGAAAGATGCCCTTTGTATTCGGGGCCTTGGGAGAAGCCCCTCTGTTCATTTCCCAACTGATCTAAGCAGTTGCTATCCTTATCAAACTTTGAGTGGCATAGATTGGCTCAATGATTGCCCTTTTTGCACCATAGACATTGCATGGCACAGCTCCCCCTCCGCCACCAACAGTCCCTCCTTGCTTAAAGTCTCGTGTTTTCTGAGGACAATCGCTTTGTAGGTGTCCAGCTTTCTTACACTTAAGGCATGGTGTCCTAGCCCTCAAGTGGAAAGCACTCTTAGGGGCTGCTGCAAAAACCCCTTGTTTATGTTCTCGTGTGTGCTGATGTTTTGAGCAACTTGAATATAATCACTTAAGCTCATTTACCTTATAGGGGCTAGGGCTTTCTGAACATCAGTATTTGCATTGTCAAATGCCAATTGCTTAATCAAAATGTTGTCTGACTGTGAGTAACCTGCCATCTGCCAGCTTTTGTCAGACTACCCAGGAAATCAGCAAAAGATTCAGAGAACCCCTTTGATATCACAAGAAAGACCAGTCTGGCTCCCCAGGATCAGACGAGCCCTGCCAGGCTCTCCGTGCTGCTGAAGTGACCTGTTGGTGTGCCCAGTGGTCATAAAAGTTTGTTGGTTTTTAATCCAACCATGCACCACTGTCTGTAAATTGTTTAAAAGAAATGCTGATGTCATTTTGCTGGTTAACCCTGGCATATTCTTGTGATTTGTCTCCAAAACTCACCTTCCATCGTAAGTAGGCCCCACCAGTCAAACTTGCTGCCGCAACCATGTGCCAATCAAAAGGAGACGGTCAAATTTGTTGAAAAGTATCTAGAATAGCCCAAGAGAAGGGTGTTTGGACTCCAGTTCCCCAAACACTGTCGCTTAGTGATTTAAAAGTCAGAGGTCAAAAGATCGATGTTGCCATTGCTTTTGATTAGGGTTATAAGGATCAGGCATTTCCTGTACCAGAAAGGCCATCAATACAGAAGCCATTTCTGGGTCATTTGCAAAAATTGTCTTTTGTTCTTTCATAGCTTTGGCTAAGGGAGTTAAACCAGCAACTGATTGCTTCTGAGAAGGGTGATTATGGGACCATTTATTTTCAGGACTTTTACTTACAGGGTAATTTTCCCTTTCATTTAGTGGCACTGAAGGTAGGGAAGGCTAGGGATATCGGGTACCTCATATTTACATTTAGTTTCCTTTTTTAAAGTTTCCTGGAGGGGCTCCCAAGTCGTTCGGACCAGAGCCAGGTTGTACAGGAGGGATTTTCACACCTTGTTTATGATGGCTTTTCAAAGTTTCACTGATTCATTCCCAAGTTTCTGCATCCAGAATACCTTCATTCAGCAACCACAGAGAGGTGGGAATGACCCAGTCTAACAGATAATTTAAGCTGTTGGTGGAGACGAGGCATTTTATAAGGGCTCTATAATGATGATGAGGCCAATTCTGCCCATGTTCCCCAACCTTGGAAAAAAATGCCCTCTTAGCCGGTCTCTACCGATGACCATGGAGGTGAGCTAGGGAACGCACTTACTAAACATACCTTTCTGAGCTTCCAGAGTTCAGGCGTCCTGTTGGGGCCCCACCGCCATGGACAGCCAGACAGCCAAGGAAGTTCTCTGCTATTAACGAAGACTCAGAGTCTAAATGAATTTGCAGCAGGGAGAGACTAGGGAGAGAGCCATCGAGAGCAGCTCTGCCTCTCACTCTCAAGCCCCAGCTTTTATTCAGATGGGAACAAGGGAACAAGAAAATAGCACACCACTGTGTTTTTGCATATACAATGAATACGTTACCCCTGGAACAAGTATTTCTAGTCAGCAGGGAACATGCTCACACACCTGTCGTCCTCAGAGAATAGGAGTCAGTTCAGTCCTGCTAACAGAACTTCCTCCAGAACTAACATCCTGGAACTCCATGTGCTGAGTAAACAGGTATTCTCAGATGACTCCAGCTCTCCTTAGGGGCCAGACAGACTGCCAACATGCTTACGACCGCATTTACTCACAGGTAGGAGTAAAAGACCCTAGGTAGGTCGACCTTCCAATATGTTTAGCACAGAATCAGCACCTAATAAATGTCAGGTTCCTTTCTCTTCAGGGTCTCCAGCCATCACCAACACCCCCTTTTAAAAGTTTGGGGTTTGCAGGAAAAAAAGAGGACCAGCTTATACAGTCATATCTCACTTAGTAACAGGGGCATGTGCCAAGAAATGCATCATTACAAAGTTTTTGTTCTTGTGCAAATGTTACCAGGTGATTCCCACAAACCTGGGCGGCAGGCAGGACCTCATGGCCTGTGCATCCCAGCGGTGACCGAACTTTGTCGGGTGGTGCACGGCCATCAACACATGTGCACTTTTGACTCAGAAACACTAGAAAAGTAGGTAACAAGATACTGATTTCTCCTTATCGGATTTGCTTCAAGTTGGATCACACACAGTGTGGGTGTGAGTGGAGGAAGGGAGTCCTGGCAGCTCCCAGAGATGAGGGGCTGAGCTGGCACAGTCATGAGCAACCACCTCAGTGTGTGGACTCAAGGACCAGGGCCCATGTGCTGGTGACCCCCCAGGAGGCCTCGGCCTCTCTTCCGATGCATCCCGTGCCACTCTGGCTTCTCTGCTTCCAGATGCCAGGAGCAGCTGAGGGAAATCACCTCACCTGGCAAAATAGTTATGGGGAAAGGCCCCCAAGAGTGGGCTGGTAGAGTTGAAATGTCCTTGATAGCCCTGGTCTAAGGAAGGAGGGAAACAGAATGTTATTTCAACTAGACTAAAAATAGATTTTATCAAGGATGCAGATGGTAGGAAATATGGAAACATGAGATGGTCACTAAATATCCTGAGCAGAGGCCTTGCTGTAACACGCTGGTTCCTCATAGAGACAGTGGCCAGGAAACTCTGTGAGCCTGGTCATCAGGACCTGTCACCCTGAGCCCCTTTGTTCCCCTCACCCGCCCACCCTCCACCCAGCTGGGAACTGGGGATCCTTTACCCACTGTTGGCCAGTGCCACAGTGAGGGATTTCCAAGTCCAGGCCAAGATATGTTGTGACAGTTCCTGAGGGCAGGTGACCCAGGCAAGCAGGACAGAATTATGTGGCTCCTTCTCCCTGCCAGGAGAGGCCTGACAAGGGGCGGTCAGGGGCCACAGGGTGTTTCTGTAGAGACTCTGCTCCCAGCGCTGCCTTCTCTAGCTGTGTGGCTCTCTGGGCCCCAGCTCCCCATAAATGCAAGCTTTTTAACAGACCAGGTGCTTGAACTCTTGAGTGCAATGCAAAAATGAATTGCTCGGTAGCTTTTGCAACCCGAGGTATATACTTAAGCAGAGGTTATTGTTCCTTCTTTCTGTCTCTCTGAGAAGAACCCAGTGAAATGACTTTATAGACCATCAATGAGTCCAGCCTTAGTTTAAAGCCACTGAACTTGTGCCCACTGTAACTCGGTGAAATCACCTGACAACAGTCCACACAGCTAAACACGCACCTTCATTTCGTTTACTACCCAGCAAGCAGAAGCAACACTTGCCAAGTACTCCAGAAGGAAATCTCAAAAGCCAAAATGCACATCTAAGTCCTGAGAAACTGCCGAGCTGCAGGGACTCCCCGCTCTGAAGGATGTGGATGCCAGGTGGGCTTCTGCCACCGGTGAGTCTATCTTTCCCCACCTTTCGCGGCGGTGTCAGAAGAGTCCAGGGCCCCGCGTGGCCTCTGGTAGGTGTGCAGGGTGGGCGCCCTGCCTGAGTGCCAGGGCTGGGTTGCAGGGCACCGTGATCTGAAGGGCTGTGTGTATTGAGGGTCCTGCTGGCACAGCAGCTCAGAAAGTAGGTCCTGGCCCTTCCCCGCACTGTGGCTGGGGACAAATTAAGCTTCCAGAATCCCATAACTTCACCTCGGATAACAGGGACTGTGATATCATCTTCCTGGATTGTTCTAGGCTGAGGGGAAATAACAGACCCGGGGCTGTTAACCCCCAGGACCCAGAGAAGCACTGAGCAAACGCTGGCTACCGCTAGCGGTGTTCCTCACCTTGTAGAAAGCTCTGTGCAGCTGAGATCAGTGGGGAGAAAGCCCTCATCAGAGTCAGCAGACAAGCAGCAGCTGTAGGTGACTCACTGCACACCACACTCTGAAGAAAGTTCTGCAGCACAAGCAGGTTCTTGGATGGTATCATTCCAGCCTCAGCTGCCTTGGCTGTGAAGTGGGCTATTGAGGCCACATCCACGCCTTCAGCTACGGCACAGCCCAAGTGGACTGGGGTCACTGGGCACACGGGGGAGCCAAGTCAGATTTTTTTAAATTAGAGAGTTGTTGTTTAATTTAAGGTAGGGCTTCTCACTTGTGTGGACTCAGTGAAAGAAAAAGGGCCCGCCTCAGTATATTTGTGCCAGGCACACACACACACACCATGGTCCAAGGTCACTGACTGAGAAGAAGGAGCTGAGATTAAGGGTCAGCGTGAAGAGCAGGGCCCTGAGGGAGCAACGCTGGTGGAGAACGGGAGACAGCACTGCCTGAGCAGGTGATGGGCGCAGGGTGGCCCTGACGCCTGCCTTGGTCTCTCACCCTTCCATCTGGAGGAACCCAGACACCAGTGCTGGTGAATGAGGCCTGCCCTTGGCTTCCCAAGTACTTGCAGCCCTCGCTTTCCAGAAGGTTCTGGCGCGAGCCGATCTCTCACTCCAGCCGGGCCTTGACATTCAGGAGTATGCGGGTCTGCCGCTCGAGGTCACTCGTGATCCTGGCCAGCTGCTCCTGCAAGTGCAGGTCAGGCTCTGTCTCTGGGCCAGCTCCGTGCCGAAGCGGTCCTCAGCCTCACACAGTCTTTGTGGAATGTCAGTGTCAGTGAACAGGGGTGGAGGTTGTAAGGTAAATGGGTTAATCAGGCTTTTAAGCCACTAACCTCTGTGGCTATCACCTGGGGCCTTGATCACGGTAACGCAGAAAGCGCTTGGGAGCATGGGCACGGGCACGCGTGCCTGATGGTGGCCACCTGGAGTATGGTGTGGGCGTGCGCAGAGCCTAGGGGCCCGGGGTATAAGGGCAGCGATGAGCGGGCAGGCGGCACGGCTGCAGAGAGGCGAGGCCAGGAGGGCCGCAGAGGGCGTCCTGGGGGACTGCGAAGGCTTGTGGGGGCTGGAGGCTCTGTTGCCTTCCTGCCTGCTCTCCTAGCTCCCCCAACACCGCCCCCCCCCCACCTCAGTGTGCCTCTTTGCATGCCAGGCTCCCTGCCTGGGGTGTCTGGTTCCCTGAGAGCACATTAACACCTGCAGAACCCACCGAGGGCTCCAGGACTCAGCTGATCCATCTGCCGGGACCCAGAGTGAACCTGCTGGAAGTACAGAGGTTAAAGACCCCTTCAGCCTTGTCAGGAAGGCCAGCACACCCCAAGACATCGCCAGCTGGGGAACAATCCAGTTCTGTCTGAGGGAACCAAGCAGGTGTTGTGGCCCTTCAGCGAGGGCCTGAGGGGCGTGGCCAGCCTGCCCTGCTCACCCCCGCACTGTCATGTCTGAGAGCAAGGCAAGAAGTCGAGCTCGCTGGGCTCTGTGTCCAGCTCAGCGTGGGGGCCTCCTGCCTCCGCTCGCCCGCATGGCGAGGACCAGAAGCTGCAGCCGCAGCGAGCAGCGGGACCCCCGGCAGCCACCGCCCTAGCATCTCTCTCCACATCCTCACCCCCATTTCTCGCTTATCGGGAAGAGAGACACCCACACAAGGTTATCCTCACCTTAGAAACACCTTAAGTTTGTTTTTGAGATGGAGGCACAAGAAGTGGGCGGGGCGGTTACCGCCCATCTCTGGCCCTTCTGGTTTTGTCTGTGAAATGCCCCCTTCGCATGTCCAAAGGACCCCCCATGCCCACTCTTTCTGGAGCCCTTGAACCTGGCATCTGCAGTCGTTTCCCACAGACTAAGGTGAATCTTTCAGAGACTCCACATCTCCTGTCTGTATCTACTGCAGGCGCTCCCCCATCCCCGCCCTCCTCTGTCTGCAACCGATGCTACCGCCCTCTGTGTCCAGGTGGCGACTCCCCAGTGAGGGGCGACCTCCCCAGTGAGCAATCTGCCTCTGCCTCTGGCCAGCACCGGTCCCCTGCTCTCGCTGGGCCTCCTAGATGGAGCTTGGCATTCTGCCTTTCCCAGATCGCGGCCCTGGTTCTGTAACTTGGAGCAGGGTGAAGGTCAGCTGCAGGGGTGAGCACCCACATGCAAACCAAGCGGGAGGTCTGCACCTCTTCCCAGCCAGCTCCTTGCATTGGCCTCCGCCACCTCTCGGGCGCCGGTACCCACCCGCTCAGGCCTAAGCAGACACAGAAGCTCCTCCCTGGGGGACTTGTCTGGGCTCTGGGACACCCGGGCCCAGCTATCCAGGAGCCCGGGAGACTGCTGGTGTCATAGCGTAGAATGGGGACGCAGAGGCCTTCCGCCCAGCTTGCCTTCCCGTGAGCTCTTCCTGTAAGGGCACGCAGTGTCTCCCTGGATTGGGGGATCTTTCTGCGCTGCTGTGCCGAGCATCTCAATAGCGCCTAAGCTGCTTTCACCCGCTACGACTCTGAGAGAGACTTGGGTACATGGAGCCTGGGAGTTGGGCCGGGATCGCAGCGCACATGAGCAGCAGAAGACAGATGCCGCCAGGTTTTCTGAAACCACCGCCACTGACCGTTTCCACGGGGGCGAGATTCTCAGTGGCGTGTTGGGTCGCTGGTTTACAGGTAAGGAAGAGGACTATTTGGAAATAAGTTAACTGTGGCCAATTATTCAAAAAGATAAACATCAGATGACCTTAGGAGCTCTCTCTTTAGCAAAGTTAGGATCCTAGTATTTATGTACTAAAATTTATAAATTCCAGAAAGAGAATTACTTTTCTGTTAGTGGTTTTCCCAGCTTTTGCCTGGTCAAAGTGCAGTTTCACGCTCCCACCCAGCTGGGGCCCCATCTCTGGGACAGCGAGGCGCAGACAATTGCATGACCTCACCACAGCTGCATCTCTGCAATGCAGGCCCCTTCCCCCGCCCCCACTCGAGGCTCCCGCCGCCTGTGGGAGTTTCCCAGCATCAAATACGCGGAGGTTTTATTACCGCACCATGGCCCTACCTCGGTTTTCCTATAAACCAAAGTTCATTAAATCCAAATGCTTTGATGTGAGGACACAGTTCCTCTTAGCATTGCCATCAGTCAGCCTGGGACCAGTTTTGAGGAGTTTCTGGTGGGCACAGACGTTTCCCAGAGTCCACCCCTGTGTCTCCTAACACATCAGTAAGAAGATGGGCCAGGCAGGTAGATCGCGGGGAGGCCGTCACCCACACCAGGCAGGGGGCGCCCTCCAGACCCGGAGTCCCTGGGTTTCACATAAAAAGCTTGAGCGGGGGTGGCAGACAGGTCTTCGCACGTCAGAATGGACACGCAGGTACGGACAGACCAGGTTAGACCGGACAGTGTCTGCTGGGGTAGAGGAGCCCACTGAAGTCCCACGGGTGCGGGGGCTGACTCCCAGCCTGCAGCTCCCATGCGGCTGCTCTTGCTGCAGCCTGAGGTCTGCACCTGCCTGAGCCGCAGGCTGAGGAGTGTGGTGGCTGCTGGCTGTTATTGAAAGGGAACTGTATCCCCAGGTGAGAGTTCCAGCATCTCAGAGAAAATCTTGCTGTTCTCAGGGACATCAGAAGAAGAGAAAGGGGGGTTATTTATTAGCTTGAACTAATAATCAACCTCGGGTGCTTAGAGACAGCAAGAAGTACTCGGGCACCGGCTAGGCCAGGCTTCAGGATGCCTGGCTTCGCCTCCCCCGTTGGTGTGTCTGAGTTCGTCTTGCCAGCCCGCCCGGCCTTCGCCTCCTCGCCTATGAATGGAAGAAGCAGGTCCTTGTAAGGCCCCCTGATTCCGACTGTTTCGGATGGCGCCACCCAACTGTCTGCAGTGGCGAGAACACCCTCCCTCCCCGCTGCCCTCCCGGTGTGGCGCCACGAGGTGTGCAGGGACCGAGCGCTGGCAATGCAGCCGGTGCCACTGAGCAATTGGACGTTTCCTTTTATTGAATGAAAAGTTCAGTCACCATCTACAGTCAGTGGTTACCATTTGGGGCAGACAGCCCTAGGATTCTAGAACCAGAGACTGGTTCTGTCCAGTCTGTTATAGTTTCTCAAACTACGGACATCCTAGACGAGTTTTGCACAGGGATTGAACCTGAGAAGAACCACCGGTTGCAGTCAGCAGAAGCTGCAGTTAGCCAAAAGCCCTCTCCCTGGGTGTGGCGGCCCATGGAAGTTCCCCCACCTCCAGGGGCCAACCTCGCTGGCGCAGCGGGAGCTGGGAGCCTGTGTGCCAGGCCTGCATGCAGGGTCGTGTCCAAGGGCCCTGGGCGCTGCAGGGTCCAATCCGTTCCTCATCATTTCTTGGTAGGTCCCGAGGGCAGATCCTTAATAGAAGCATCGCCTCAGCTCATTAAGGAAGAACTCCGTGCTTGGAGGGGGCGTTCAGGATTGCTGTTCCTGGCTGTCTTCCCCCTATCTGCCACGACCAGTCTTGTGCCAGGTCGGGCTTCACTGAATCTCCCAACTGGATCCCTTATTTTTCCGACCCCACCCACAGCCTTTGTTGAGACCCCGTCAGCTTCTTCCACCCTGTCAGTCGGTTTCCTTCCTGCCTCTCAGCCAACTTGTTTACCCTCCTCGGTGAAACTCTGAAATACCACTCTGGTCATGTCACCCCCGGCTCAAATCCTGCAGCCACCTTCCCACAGCCTTCTGGGTGGAGTCCGGGCCCTTTGGGGAGTACCGAGGCCCCCCACGGTCTGATACCTCCGAGCCATCTGGGCTGTATTTCCAGCCACATTTGCAGGCCCTGCTCCCCAGGAGGGCCACTCGCGGCCTCCCAGGAGGGCTTCCCTGCGGACCCCACACGCCACCGCCCCATGTGCCCTGCAGACATCCTGCTCATCCCTCAAGACCCATCGCGGTCCCACCAGCTACGCGAGGCTCCCCTTCTGTGCCCCAGACTAGCACTTTCTCGCCATCTCTGCTGCATGGGCTCTTGCTCGCCAGGCAATCCGGAGCGCAACAGAGCTGCGCTGGCAGCGGTAGAAACGGCTGATGACCATCATCTGGCTCCTTTAGGAAGGAGCGGGCTGTGCTCACTGGGCTGAGCCTTTTTCTGATGAGCGACCCCCTGGTAGCGGCTGGATGAGGCTCAAGCGTGGGGTTATTGCAGTATTATCCCAGTTACAGTGTTTTGGCCTCTGTTTCTGGCCTGATTCCCTCCCTCCTCTCTCTTCCTTCATCACTTGGCTCTGGCTCAATTGCCAGCTTTTAACTGGTTTGTGACTAGCAAGTCTTTAGTGAACATCCCTCAAGTCTTTAAGGAAGCAGAAGGGGCATAAAAGGAAATAGAAAGTTTTGCCATGTTGCTCTGGAGCCCAACCGAGTAGAATTGGTGGGGGGTGGGACGGGGGGGGGGTACAGCAGCCTAAAGGACCACGAGAAAGACGCGTTTGCAGGGCCACTGAACGAGGCCTTATTTGCCATTAGCTCAGAATACAGGCTCTTTGAAGCAGCAGATACAGCCGGAAACATCAGCAAAGAGAACAATTTGCCCGTGAAATGAGAGGCAGCTTCTAAGAGGTGGGGGCGGGGCGCCCCTGGCACCAGGCCTCCTGGGGAGGGGGGCGCGCTGCAGGCACTGTTTGGCCCCCCTGGGAGGGCCGTGGTCAGCCTCCTGCGGCCTGTCCAGGATCCACTGCACTGAGAGCCCTCAGTAGCGGCCCTGGGGGCAGGGCACACACGGCACAAGGACAGTGCGGGGCAGGCACGGGGACGGGGCACACGGCGGGCAGGAGGTCGTGGAGCACGGGTTGCAGGGCAGCCTGCAAAAGAAAGGCGTGGTCAAGAAGGCCAGCCCGCAGCGAGCCCGGCTGCCCGTCGTTGGCAGGAGGCTGCAGCCCCGGCCTCTACCATCATGTGGCCCCGATGGCCTCCCACCTTAGCGCCCAGCCCCACTCTGCCGCCACTCACCATCAGCAGCTTAGTGACCCGGTGATCCGCAAGCACAATCTGACCATTCCCCTCACTGACACCCTCAGTGGTGCCCGGTTGTACAGAGAATGAGAGCGCCTCCCCCTCGAAGCCTCCCCTGATGTCTCCCTGTCCACTTCCCCTCTGGAGACCTCATCCATATGGCTCTGTGGTTATTCAGAGGCCTAGCGGGTCTGTGTCCCCACTGGGCATTCGGACCAGCTGCCATGCATGGACGCAGACTAGCTCAGCAGGTGCTTAGGGCTGCGCTGAGTAAGGGGACTCGCTCGATAAACAGAAGCACAAGGCCAGAGGCGGACAGTAGCAACACGCTGGACACTGGACAGGCCCTGCGCTGAGACTGGCCTGGCCTTCAAGGGCCACACCAAGCCGGAAATGTGCTTGATTTGGCCAACATTGTCTTTTCATCAGTTTGTTAAAAATATTCAAAAAGCAGGAGAAGCTACCATTTAAAAGAAATCCAGATTCCTGGATAATCAGGAGGCACAGCAGTACTTGGCTCATCTCTCTCAGTCTCCCTCAAGGCCCTTAGCACATGGTGGGCCTTCAAGGGGCTTGTCCACTTGCAAGGGAGTGGGGTAGTCTCCAAGGGCTGGGTTTGGGGTGGTAGCAGGAATGCCTGCCTGACTCCCTCCAGATCACACCAGCTCCCTAATCACGCCATGATCATGACAGGGTCCTAGCACATGGAGGACCCAGAACCTCCCTAGAAACTGCCCCAACTCTCGCACACGTCTCTCTGTGCAGCCTCAGCTGGGCCCACGTACTTGCAGTCCTCGCTCTCCAGCAGGCCCCGGTATGTGTTGATCTCGCTCTCCAGCCGGGCCTTGACGTCCAGCAGCACCTTGTACTCCAGGTTCTGCCTCTCCAGGTCAGCCCGGATGTCAGCCAGTGAGGACTCCACATTGCCGATCATGCACTGCATCTGGGCCAGCTGGGAGCCGTAGCGGGCCTCAGTCTCCGTCAGGGTGTTCTCCAGGGAGTCCCTCTAAGGCAAAGAATAGCAAAATGGCTGTGAGAGGTAGAACCGTTTTCCAAGCCTGGCTCAGACAGGACCGAGAGCCAAGTCGCTCGAAGGGCTGGGAATGATCCCTCCCTGCCTAAGCCACTGTGAAAACTGAAATCCAGAGAGCAGCAGGGATGTGTCCATGAGGTAGCCACCAGTAAGTGACCACACTAGGGTTGGAGGTCCAGCTAACCCTGAACTCATTTGTCTTCTTCAGTGTTAGTCTGGCATCAGTTTTTGGTCTCAGGTTCTCCGGGCTCCTCCCCAGAACTTCATTACAGCAGTGGCCTTCAAGGCTGCTTGCTACACATTGGTGGGAGCCTTTTAAAAATACCCGGGCCAGTCCCACCTCCAGAGTCCCACCTCCAGAGACACCAGCTCAGCTCCCCTAGGGAGGAGCCTACAGGTGTGGCCAAGGAGCGCGGGTTTGGAAGGGCAGGCTGAGAGCAAACCCTCTTGGGGACTAGATGCGGGCCCCCCCTCCCTCCTTTCTCCTGCCTGCACCCAGACTGGTGCCACCCTGGAGGCTGAGCCGGGGAGCACCTTGTCCCCCCACCAAGACTCACCAGACTGTGCTGGGCCTGCAGCTCAATCTCCAGTGTGTTGACCGTGCGTCTCAGGTCAATGATGTCTGACTGGTAGCTCTGAAGTTGCTCCGAGCTTGTGGCCACTTGCTGGTTCAGCTCCTCCATCTGCAAAGGGGGAGAGAAGGAGAAGTTGGGTGCCCCTCGGGACACCGGGGCGGCCTCCCCCACACGAGAGGCCCACCTGCATGTTAAACCACTCCTCCACATCCCTGTGGTTGGTCTCCACCATGGTCTCGTACTGACAACGCATCTCCTCCAGCATCCTGTTCAGGTCCACGGGGGGCGCGGCATCAACCTCGATGTTAAGGCGGTCCCCAAGCTGGCATCGGAGGGCACTGACCTCCTGAAAAGGCACAGGAGTCCCAAGTAAGTGGGAAGTCTCAGGGTCCTGCTTTGTGCCCCAGGAGACACAAGCGCTTGGTTCCAAAGATGCTCAAGGTCGCTGTGCTAGAGGCACCCTGATGCCTGTCGTCTCCCCAGTAATTCAGCAGCCTTCCTGCTCCAGCTGGACACTCTGACAGGAGCCGCATCCCAGCACAGTCCTCTGCTCACTGGGCAGCGGCCAGGAGCCGCAGCAGGAGTTGTTGGGCCCATTGGAGCTACAGTGGGGAAGCTGGACCCCCACATTCCCAGCCCCCCACCCTCCACCCCCGTGTGTGTTCATCTGGGAAGCAGGGCAGCAGGAGCCCAGTTTCCCCTAGCTCCAGGCCCAAGTTAGCACAGGCATCTCGCCAGGCTCAGCTGCCAGAGAGAGAAAGTTGTCGCTGAGGCTGCGGAGCGTGCGATAAGCCTCATTAGTGGCTTTTTGGTGAGGCTCCCAGTTCTCTGATTCAAGTGGGATGACTCAGGCACCTTAGGGTGCATGGGGAGGGTGGTGACTGCAGGTTGCTCTACACTCAGCCTCGGAACCCAGCCAGGGCTCAGGGCACCTACTCCTACAGGTCCCGAGTCAGGAGTTAAGAGTCAACCCAGAGCAGAAGGAAAAACGCCAAAGCGCAGGTGGGCGCTGCACACAGGTGCGGGGAGGGCAGTCCCCAGGGAAGCAGAGTCGGGGCGGGGGGTGGGAATCAGAACGCAAAGCGCTGACCTGGGGCTTTTGGGCAGTGTGTGTGATAAGCCAACAGGAAAGAGGAAGTAAAACAAGGACGAGGAAAGGAAAATTTTTTAAGAAGTGCAGTGCACTTCTTAGAAGAGACGGGGCCCCGGCAGGAGGGACAGGTTCGAGAACACAAGTCTGCTCTGGCCCCAAAACCGCCTGCCCCGTGTGCAGCTCTCGTGAGCAAAGCAAATGCAGCGGCCACAGCCTTTGGCATCAGTCAGGGCCAGGACGTGCAGAGGGAGGTTGCGGCATTGCTCAGCACTGACTCTGTGGCAGGGCTTTGTGCCCAGGACCTCGCTTACTCCTTGCAGCAATTGTGTGCGATAGACTTTCCCCTGCTCTACAAAGAGGAAGCTCGGGGAGGCTAGGCCAAGTCGCAGAAGCTCCGTGTGGCAGGCCTGGGGACGGCAACCACTCTGCCCAGTGCCCAGCCCCACACACTTCCCACCCCGCCTCCAAGGGCCACCTCCGCTCAACTAGGGCACTCACCTCCTCGTGGTTCTTCTTGAGACACAGCAGCTCCTCCTTCAGGGACTCCACCTGGGCCTCCAGGTCAGCCTTGCACAGGGTCAGCTCGTCCAGGATCCTGCGCAGGCCGTTGGTGTCGGCCTCCACCAGCTGGCGCAGGGCCAGCTCCGTCTCATACCTGCGCAGGGGACGGGTCAGCCACAAGGGCTGAGCGCAGACCCAGGGAAGACCTTGACCCGCTAGTGCTCTGCCCACTCCCTGTGCCACCAGTGCAAACCACCCGCCGCGTGTGCAGGGAGAGGGGGCGCCCTGCCCCCAGCCAAACTCACTTGGTCCTGAAGTCATCGGCTGCCAGCTTGGCGTTGTCAATGTGCACCACCATCCTGGCGTTCTCTGCCTTGGTGCACAGAACCTGCGGGCCAACACACAGGGTTAGTCTGGGAGGAGAAAGAAAAGGGCCTGCATGAGAGGATGGGAGCCCTGGGAGGCTCCGCCGCTGGCACCCAGCGCTGCAGAAGCCCTCTCCCTGGAACTTGGGGGCTGTAAGTAAACTGCCAGTCTTGGAGGTCTAGAGAATTATTTCCTAATCACCTGGGTCTTCCTGAACCCTAAATGCAATGAGCCATGTGGAAGGAAAGAATCCCATCCAGGCTGGAGTTGTTCATGTGATGGACTAGTCCTGAGCTGAACACTCAGGACTAATCCTGAAGACTGGCACTTCCTGAAAATGCACCTGCACAGGGGGCCATACTGAGCAGCGATTAACTCACTGCAGCCACTCACGGGCCTGCTTCACAGCCATTTAAGAGCAAGACCTCTGTCATTCCCATTTTACAGAAGAGGAAGCTGAGGCTTCAAGAGGCGAAGGGACCTCCCAAAAGCAGGCTCTCAAAATCACTGGTAGGACTGAAACTAAATCCTGGCCTCTTTCTACAGGAAAGGCTCTGGGGCCCTCCCTGGTGGCACAACAGGTTAAAGCACAGCACTACGAAGCTCTCCACCACCCCTGCAGCACGGGTTCAACCCCAACCTGGAGGTGCAGCAGACCTCTGCTGTCTCCCCGCTGCTCCCCTCAGCAGTGTATTTCAGTCAGTCCTCCTCTTCTGCTCCCCCACTCTGTCTCTGATGAACCCTGTCACCCTCCGCATCTCTGGCCTGTACCCCAGTTCTGTATGCATCAATAGATAAATCTTAAAAAAAAAAAGAAAAGGAAGGGCTGTGACCAAGCGCCAGATGACGAGATTCCCTCTGCCCTGGGGAAGCCTCTTCCCTGAACATAGTTTAGTGGTTCAGGAGACTCAGACCTGGAATGGCAGCCACGCCGCTCGCATCCCCAGCCAGTCTGCTCACTCTCACCTTCTGCTGCAGCTCCTCGATGGTCCTGAAATAGGACTGGTAGTCGGGACACATGGTGGGCACCTGGGACTGGCAGGCCTCCTGGATCTTGCTCTCCAGGCTGGCGTTCTCCTGCTCCAGCTGGCGCACCTTCTCCAGGTAGCTGGCCAGGCGGTCGTTCAGGACCTGCATGGTCTCCTTCTCGTTGCCATTGAAGGTCCCTTCACAGAGCCAGCTGCAGGTCCCCATGGAGCTGGTTGGCCGGCAGCTGCTGGGCCGGCAGGAGCTGGATAGGTAGGTCTTGGGGAAGCAGCTGGCTGGCCGGTAGCTGGTGGGCATGCAGACAGAGGGCACGCAGGTCATGGGCTGGTAGACGTAACCCAGGCACAGCTCGGGCCGGCAGCTCATGCTGCTGGAGCAGACAGAGGAAGGCCGGGGGCAGCTCTTGACAGAGGCTGGCAAGCAGCTGGATGTCATGTTAGGTATATCTTCTCGTCTGCAGCTGCCGGGATCACCAGCGTCTGTAGACTCCATCCTGCTTGGGCCTTTTTATACCCTTGGAGTGAGGGGGCTCACGCTAGAAAGTCATCATGGGGGTGTTGATGCTGATCCTGAGCCCCACAGGAAGCTGCTAATTAATTTATAATTGAGTTTCCAACAAGGAGTTCCTTTCCTCGTAAAAGGGACTAAGCATGTCATTTGGCTCATGCAGGACTCTGGGCTCCTGTCATTGACCACCAGGACAGAGCTTCAGGACACATCTTCAAAGGACCAGCTCTGGGCCTGGGCTCTCATTATCAAGGCGGGGCTCCAGGAGGCCACGGTGGCCTGGCCACCTGCACCCCCGCCCACTCCCACCCTGAGAAAGTCCGCAATCCCGTGGGCCAACAGCTGCTCCCTTTAATGAGAGCATTCCCTGTGGGAAGAGGCCCGGCCCCTTAACAAGGAAATGTGTGGGTGACGGAAGTTGCATCGATACCGGCAGAAGCGTAAGTCTAGGGAAAGAGCTGCTGAGGCTTCCTAGCCTGCATCATAGTCATGCCAAGCAGGAGAAATAGGATCAGGGAGGAGTGCACTGGAGGCAAAGCAGAAAGCCCAGGAATAAGGGAGGCCTGGTTAGTAGACATTACCAAGAAAGAGGAGGGCCCCACTCCGGGGAAAGAGCTCAATAGCATGAACGTCTCCGTAAGGAAGATGCTCGACTTTCTAGTTCTCTCCCTTGTTGATCACCTCAATGGATGGGGCTTTCGAGAGATCCAGTTATTGGTTGGACAGGCTAAGGTTAGTCAGGCTGAGGTTGGACAGGCCAGAGTTGGGCAGGCTGAGGTTGGAGAGGCCAAGGTTAACAGGCTGAGGCTGACAGGCTGAGGTTGACAGGCTGAGGTTGGACAGGCCGAGATTGACAGGCTGAGGCTGACAGGCTGAGGCTGGCAAGGCTGAGGTTAGACAGGCTGAGACCAACAGGCTGAGGCTGAAAGGCTGAGGCTGGCAAGGCTGAGGTTGGGCAGGCTGAGACTGACAGGCTGAGGTTGGACAGGCTAAGGTTGACATGCTGGCTCAGACCCTGCTATCATTTACTGTAATGGGAGACAGAGAGGGCTCCCTTGGGGTCATTGCTGTGTATCAGCTCCCTTGCAACCCCGAGACAAGCTAAGCCAGGAATTGGGAAGCATCTCCGAGCACAGAAGCCCTGTGCGTTCCTTGAAAATGTGTCATGCCACGCCACTGCTTTTCAGTCCTGCTGCAGTGCTTGCGGGCTCTCAAGCTCGGGTCTAACGTGTAGGCCTCCGTTTATTCATTGATCATCTTAATTTAATATTGGGGTGTAAGCACTTGTCTTAATTTTCATATGTTCCTCAAAGTGTTAGTGAGGGGGCAGGCCACAAAGCCGTATACAGTCAAGGTAGAGAAGCCATGGGGTGGTTTGCAGATGCATCATTTTAAAGTTCAGTAACTAGAATTCTTCATCATGATCAAAGTTGCATGAAAATGACCAGATACAGTATGTATAATTTGCCCTGCTTTGCAACCTTTTATGATTTGTTGGTAATTGATTTCCTCACAACCAAATGCGCTAGCAGCAGGCTAGCTAATCCAAATTTCAAATGATTTTAGATGAACTTCCTCACCTCTCTCAGCCTTCATAGAATTGAATTGAAGAGATTGAGGGTCTTGTTCTGGATTAGGCTTTAGCTTAATGAAATGTTGTGGCTGGTTTGATCTTCTATTCAGACCACTTAAATTTTCTCCCTGTCAGCAATCAGGCTGTGCCATTTTCTTTTTTTTTTTTTTTTTAAGATTTATTTATTTATGCCTACGAAACTGGGGGTGTAGATCAGATGCGGGGGTGAGAGGATTCACCAGAAACAGAGTGGGGAGCAGAACAGGCAGATGACTGAAGTACACTGCTGAGGGGAGCAGCAGGTGGGCCATGTGGGTCACCTCCCTGGGGTCCATGCTGCAGTGGCTGCGATAGCTTCATAGTGCTGTGTTTTAACCAATTGTGCCACCAAGGTGGGCAGGCTGTACCATTTTCTTATCACTCATATGCTCACTGGAATAGCACTAGTAATGCCCTTTGAGAACTCTCCTTGGCTTCCCAAGGGGCAGCCCCTGGCCTCCAGCTGCCTTGGCTGTCGAAGTGCTCTGTCATTATGCTAAATCACATCTAACTTTCGATTTATAAGGAGGGTCATGTGACTCATCCTTTTCTTTGAACACTTTGAACCCCACTGTAGGGTTATTAATGGCCTAATTTTAGTATTGTGCCTCAGGAAAGGGACGCCCAAGGAGAGGGGAGGCAGGAGATGGCCAGTGGAGCTGTCAGGACACACAACACCACACACATCCACAAAGTCCACTCTTGTGTGAGAGCCACGGTCACTCCAGGTCGCTGTCACCTAGTAACCTCACAGCTCACAGCCCCCAGCTCACCCAGGCACATGTAACAGCAAGAGCAGGGCACGAAGGGCCTGCTGAAGGGAAGGGGCACCTGAAGGGGCATAGTGGGAGAAGAGGGGAGCCATGGACATGTTCCCCAAGGCCCCGGGCATGCGGCTGCACTTCCACCCTCGCCGGTGTGTCCAGCCTCCTCTGGGGCCTAGGGTGACTGTGTGCACTAATGAAGGGGTCTGCTAGCTGTCCTCACACCGGGCTCTTGGAAAAAGTTCTTCAACAGAAAACTGAGCAACAAGCTCCATGGTAGGCCTCGGTCCACTACACTGGACAGGGACGGGGGCCCTGTCATCCCCAGGGCCGCAAGTCTCTGCCCAACTCCCCCGCCCCCTGCCCCCCAGCAGAAACACAAAGCAACCAGACTAGAGTGATGGGAATGAGGCATTGGGAGCCGGGGCAAGCATGCTTTATTGTTCTGCTCACAGACGTCATCCATTGCATTTCAGACCCACTGAGACAGCACCCAAAGCGAAGCCTCACCCAGGCAGAGACCCTGGGCCTGTTGAAATGATGAGGAGTCGAAGCCGTAGGGCCGGACTGAGTGGCAGGCTTGAGAACTTGGAGATGGGTGTTTGCAGTAAAAGCCCTCTCAAGGCCAGGCCCGGAAGGGGGTCAGGTTTTCAAGGCTAGGGTTGAGTAGAGCCCACAGCCAAGGCCCGGAGACCACGGCCTTGCCCTTCCAGCTCAGTCGCTCTCAGTACCGGCCGCCGGGGCAGGGCACACAGATGGGGCGAGGCCCACAGGTGGTGCGGGCCGCAGGAAGACAGGGGAGGCACGACTTGGGGGGCGAGTGGTCTGGGGCACACGGGTTGCCAGGGAGCCTAGGAGAAAAAGGGAAAGGTCAGATTGCTACGATTCCCCAGTTCCTTGTCTCAATACTCAGAGCACCTAAAATCACCTCTTTTTCCAGTAGGAAACAGTGGTCTAGAGAGAAAGGGGGGCTTGTCAGAGTCCCGTGATGAATTTGTGGCAAGACCAGAAATGACGCCCAGGGCTCTGATGGGTGCTAGGCCCTTCCCAGGCTCCAAGCTGCCGCCCCAGAACTTTGTGGTGTGGATTGCTTTCAGAAGACAGTGGCCAGCCATACTCACTTGCAGTCCTCGCCCTCCAGCAGGCCGCGGTACGTGTTGATCTCGCTCTCCAGCCGGGCCCGCACGTCCAGCAGCACCTGGTACTCCTGGTTCTGCCGCTCCAGGTCACTCCGGATCTCGGCCAGCTGGGACTCCACGCTGGTGATCATGCACTGCACCTGGGCCAGCTGGGAGCTGTAGCGGGCCTCCGTGTCTGCCAGGGTGGACTCCAAGGCATCTCTCTGGGAGGCAACACATGTGTAGGAAAGGAGGTCAGGGGTCAGAGAAGGAACAAGGAAGGTGCATGAAATCCACCTGGATCTCGAGACCTCAGAGTCCAAGAATGGAAGTTTAGGGGTCAAAGTGAGCCACAGCCAAACTTCTCATCACTTGAGAGGAGCTGATCAGCTCCCGAAGCCTCTCTGGTCTAGACTGTCTCCCCTACTGATGATAACCCTGAGTAGCCATAATGACTCAGCCTATGCACACACAAATACAGGAGCTGCAGCAAGGACATTTGTGAGTGGGGGCTGGGCCTTCACACTTCTCTGCCCAGAAAATCTGCGATGCTCAAGAACTGCACCTCTGAGGCTGACTGAGTGGTCAGAGCATGCAGAACAGGGGCCAGTGAGCACAGGGTTTCATCCGCTCCAGCCAAGGGACTCACCATGCTCTGCTGGGCCTGCAGCTCGATCTCCAGGGCGTTGACCGTGCGTCTCAGCTCGATGATCTCTGCCTGGCACGTCTGCAGCTGCTCAGAGCTCGACACCACCTGCTGGTTCAGCTCCTCAGTCTGCAACATATGTACAGGAGACCTGGGGGGATCTGGAGAGCCCTGGGAACCTGGGGCTTGGGAACCCTGGGACTCGGCATCAGAGTTTTTCAGGGGCTGTGTGGCATCATGAGCCAAGAAAGGACTTCCAGCGCTCCCTGACCTGTCCATGCATTCATGCCTGCGGACACCGTCACTGAGAGGACAGCCTCCGGCCAGGGTACACAGTGAGGTCAGGACAGCTGGCACTCGGACTCAGGTTTCTGGCCTCAGAACCCAAGGTCATTGCCATGGGAGCCACCCCCTGTCTCCCGCACCATTTCAGTACCTACCTGGGTGTTGAACCAGTCTTCAGCATCCCGGCGGTTGTTCTCCACCAGGGTTTCATACTGGCACCTCATCTCATCCAGAACACGGTTCAGGTCAACAGGTGGGGCAGCATCCACCTCGACATTGAGCCGGTCACCAAGCTGGCAGCGCAGTGAGTTCACTTCCTGTGGCACAAGACAGAATGGGCGCGTCACCCACCTGCTTCCTCACGTGCCCACCTGCTCCCCGTGGTCCCCTCCCCATGCTCCAGGCCTCGCCCACACTCACCTCCTCGTGGTTCTTCTTGAGACACAGCAGCTCCTCCTTCAGGGACTCCACCTGGGCCTCCAGGTCAGCCTTGCACAGGGTCAGATCGTCCAGGATCCTGCGCAGGCCATTCATGTCCGACTCCACCAGCTGGCGCATGGACAGCTCCATCTCGTACCTGGCAGTTAGCCCCCCGAGACCCCAAGGCTGCATTTCCATTTTATATTGAAGCTGGCTCCCACCCCAGGCTGCCTGGGGTGCTGTGTGTCCTGCCTCAGCGGCTCCTTGCAGCCAAAACCCCAAGTCCAGCCTCCTCCTGGCAGCTCTGCCAGCCCCCAAGTGAAGGAGGACCAGGACAACTCACTTGGTCCTGAAGTCGTCCGCGGCCAGCTTGGCGTTATCGATCTGCACCACCAGCCTGGCGTTCTCGGACTTGGTGCACAGGGTCTGAGAATAAAGCAGCGACTTCAGGGAAGGGCTTTCTGGTGCTTAGAAGTCCCCAGAGCAGGCCTGGGCTGCCCTTGGAGGGACGGGTCACCCAACCTGGGCTCTTGCAGCTGGGGCTCCAGGAGGCTATGGGCGTGATGGGAAACCCCCACGGTGCCCGCAGGACCTTGGTCTGGCCCCTGTAACCTGGGCCCAAGAGAGGGAGGCCTGGAAATGCTGCAGGGAAGGCCTGGCGTGGAGCTTCTAACTCCCAGCCAGCAGGGGGCTCAGGGCAGGCCAGCACCACCAGCACACTGGTGCCCCATCATGAGTGGTCCCTCTCAGGACCCCCAGGACGCTCACGGGATGTGAACTGGAATTCCAGCAGCTTTCCTTTCCCTGAGCTAGTTAAAGGGAGCCCAATCTACACCAAACACACAAAATTCACCCCGAACCTTAAAAAAAAAAAAAATGAAGAGATTAGAAATCAGAGAGTTGGGTTGTGATACAAAAGGTCATACGACCGGTTAGTCCCCTGGAACCTGCACTTAAGTTCTGGCTCCACTTACTGCCAACTAGAGGCCCCTGAACGCGTCACAGCCAGCTGGGCTTTAGTGTTCACCTCTGTAGAGTGGGTTAGTCCTATGCCCACCCCAGGCTAACCCGCAGGCGTGAGCAGGAGACCTCCGACGTGCCCAGGGGAGGACGGCTACCCCTTAGACATCCTCTCGGAGTGCTGGAGGCCCCGAAGTCCTCGCCCTCACCTTCTTCTGGAGCTCCTCGATGGTGCGGAAGTAGGACTGGTAGTCGGGGCACAGGTAAGGCACCTGCTGCTCACACCACTCCCGGATGCGGCCCTCCAGGCTGGCGTTCTCCTGCTCCAGCTGGTGCACCTTCTCCAGGTAGCTGGCCAGACGGTCGTTCAGGGACTGCATGGTCTCCTTCTCGCTGCTGGCGAGGATGCCCTCCCCGAACCAGCCCCCTCCCAAGCTGTAGCTGGTCACAAAGCCTCCGGAGGGGAGGCAGAGCGCAGGGAGGCAGCTCGCGGCCCTGCAGCTGCTTCTGCCCACCCGGGCAGAG
Source organism: Condylura cristata (assembly GCF_000260355.1). Classification (NCBI taxonomy): domain Eukaryota; kingdom Metazoa; phylum Chordata; class Mammalia; order Eulipotyphla; family Talpidae; genus Condylura; species Condylura cristata. Next base: position 3,650,330 of record NW_004567118.1, on the reverse strand, counting down.
CATGCAGAGAAGCTCCCGGCTGCGCGGGCGAGACTCGGGAGCTTGCAAGAGCTGCTGGAGTACATGGTGGCCATGCGAGTGGGCCCCCCTGGGCCCTTGAGCGACCCCGAGGAGAAGCTGGCCTTGAGGCACTTGGAAGCCATGTCTCAGCACCCCAGACACGATGACAGCTCCGAGCCGACACCCCCGATGCAGGGCGCAGCTCCTCGCCCCCGGTTTATATCACCGCCCCAGTGGGCGTGGGCCTGTACAAAGTGTTTTCTCCTCATTAAAGTTAATACCACTTTCTATCAGAACCCCTCATTAACGTGTTATTTAGCTTTCTGTGAACATTTCCCGGGCTCGTAAAAAAAGGAGCCCCGTTGGGCCACTGGCTGAGTCGAGACTCATCTCCGCCGCCCCCCGTCGCCGGGAAGACCAAGTCTCTGTCAGTTCTTCAAAGGGCGCTGTCATCAGGGCCAGACCTCAGCCTCCTTGTTAAGGGGTGTGGGAGCCCAGCCTGTCCTGACTTTCTCCAGCATTGTCTCCTTTTATGGGCCCCCAGGGAGCAGAGGCTGCCTCGGACTGGCTCCTGGGCTATAGAGAAGCAAGTCTGATGGGTGCAGAAGGCAAGTGGACACAGAAGGTTCTAGAATGGCCAGAAAAATAGGGTGATGGTGACCAGCCGTCCCAGTTTCCCCAGGTTACAGGGCTGAAGTCCCCTTGATCTTGGGCAAAATGGGACAGCTGGTCACCCTGGACTCAGCAGAGCCCCTCTGGACACTCTCTCCTCTTTTTGCCAGGAAATCCTTTCTGGTCATGTAGCCTCAGCCTCCATCAAAGCAACTAGAGGTCAACTAACTGGGCACCCGCCCACATGCAGGAAGGTCAGTCTTCTCCAGCCTGGTTGGAAAATGCAAGTCTTTCCATCTGGTTTCGTGGGAGCAGGGGAGGAGCCTGACTCCCAAGCTTCCTGAGAAGGCGCAGAGAGACGCCCCCCAGTGTTACCTCTGCTGCAGGAGTTATGGGAACTGAGGCCCAGACCCGCGGAAGGCAGGGCTGAGACGCCCAGCGCACCCAGCCTGACCTCACCCCCTTGACCCACCTCCACCTCTGCCCGGAATGGCATCCCAGCCCGACACAGCAGGCTCTGTGGAGAGAGGGAAAGACAGAACTTGGGGTGACAGCTGCCCCTGTGTCCCTGGGGAAGCAGCCCCACTCATGACTATGTGTGAACTCTGTGGGCTCAAGTCCCACGGGGCGGGCTTTCGGTTCCCACCACGGACCCGCCACCTGACATGACTTCTTCCCATCGCTCTGCTTCCTGTCAGGAGAATGGGGAAGGATGTGAATCCCTACCTCCTCGGGCTGTGGCGAGGATGACCTGCGTGCGAGGCATCAGAGCAGCACTGCTCGGGGACAATGGCCTGTGGCCTCCTCTGCTCAGACCGGCAGTGTGGACGGCCTGAGCCCACAGGACACCATGCCGGGCCAGGTGCGTGTGTCCAGGCCCCAGGTAAGCCCTCGTGAGTCACAGCCATTCCCACACCCCAGGGCCTGGTGCGCCGCGCCTGCCCAGCCCCAGCCCAAGGCTCCCTCCCGGGAAGTCCAGGCCCCATGCGAAGGACAGGGCCTGCTGGGAGCCCAGCTGAGCTGCCTGGGTGTTACAGGGCTCCGCCCAAGCCTTCCTCAGTCACAGTGTCCTGGGCATGTACTCCAGGCTCAACAAGGGCCACCCTGGGGGCGCAGAGCCCAGAGAAGCCTCAGCAGCCAGGGCCTGGGGAGCCCCAGCCATTTGTCAGCCCCCCGGGGGGGGGGGGCTTCCAGGCAACCTCCTCACCCATGCTGCCCAGGAGGGGGGCTTCTCTCCCCAGGCCCCATGCTGAGCTCTCCTCATACATCCTCTCAGTCACGTCTCACAAATTTACCAACACCCCTACTTAACAGATGAGTAAACTGAGACTCGGGAAGTTTCAAGAGGCTGCCCAGCCCCACGGCCAGTGAGCAGCGGAGCCAACAGGCCTGGCCACCTGAGGTGGCCTCTCCTCACAGCTCCCATACTCCCTGCAGCGCCCCGCAGCCAGGGCGCCCCCAGGGCGCTGAACGTCACCCACGGTCCACACCGTCAGTCGTCCCTGGGAGAGAGACCTCCAGCCGCCGGCTCAAAACCCAAGCCCCACACCACTGAAGCTGGTTCCAGCCCAGCCTGGCCTGCCCCCTGGCCTGCCCCCTGCCCCTGCCCCTCCCAACTCTGAATTCCGCAGCAGTGTGTGGTGGGCGACCCACTGGCCTATTGAACCGACGTCCTTGAACTGTCTCATGTGTCAATCCTAGCTGGCCAGGGGCCTAAGTGCTGGGGGCCAGAAGTGCCTTGTACTGCTTTTGAAACTTCTGTAGTGTCAAGCATGGTGCTGGGATTCTAGATGTCTGATAATGTGGGGGGTGGGTTGGTGGGTGGATGGATAGAGGGTGGGTGAGTGGGCGGATGAATGCTTTACCGCTGGTAAATTGAAGGACGCAAAGAAAGGTTTGAGAGGAAGGAAATACAAGAAGGGAAAGGAAGAAGACAAACTGGGTAGAGAACTGGGAGAGAAAGAAACTTCCGAAGTCCGGCTGGCCCTTACAGGGAGCAAGCCAGGCTGCAAGGGCAAGAGAGTACACCTGTGTGTGGACGCGGGCACATGACGGCCTGTGTGTGGACGCTGACACATGACGGCCAGCCCCTTTGGCAGAAAGCCAAGTGCTTTCTGGGGCAAATGCAAGTCTAAGGGAAGACAGCAGCCATAAGCCAGAGCCAAAGGTGTTACCTTCTCGATAAGCTCCTGTAGATAGTTTTATAAAATACATACGTAATATTTTTCAAGCTATGAAATATCCTATGAAGTGATCTGATCTTTTTCTATTTCTTCTTAGCATTATTTTTAATCGGGAAAAAATGATTAACCAGAACCCCATATCAGCGAAAACAAACACAAGTGTCCCGATCACTTCCACTCTGGGCCCTTCGTGGCTGTTCCCATGGGACCTGCACTCCCCAGAGCATGCCGTGGGGGGTACTTGACCTTGCCTTAAAAAATTGCTCCCCCTTCCTCCTCTGCCCTTCCTTGAGGATTCCACCCACTCCAGGTCTCCCCAGAGCCTTCGCTGGCCCCCGGCGCAGTGAGCTCGGCTCTCCCCTTGCTGCGAACCCGAGCGAGCGTCTGCCCCACCCGGCACCTGCAGGGCGGCCAGCTCCTGGCCAGTGTGCCTGTGGCCCTCTGTGGGTGAGGCCGCTCCCTGCCCCTCCCTGGATGAGCCGCTGCATTAGCACTGGGGTTTCCGTGCTTGGGGTGTTCAGCCTGTGGGGGTTAACTGATCCCTTGGCATGAGTATATATGAAAGAGAAAGACGGGTGTCGTCATAGCTGGAGCTGCAAACCAGGTGAGCTAGCCCAGAAATAAAGTTTTGTTCTGTGGGAAGGTCTGATAAAATGGAACGTCTTACAGCTCTCTCCACGTCGAGGAACGAGCAATGACATCACAGTCAAAAGACACACGCTGTCCCACACCTGCCCGGCCGGTGCGGAGGTGAGCAACCCAGCGCGTCAGGGAGGTGTGAGCTGGGCCTGAACGAGGGGGTGTGTGAGCCTGGGGGGCAGCGGGACTCTTCCACCAGTGCGGGTGCCCCCAGCAGTTTGCAAGAAGCCGAACAAAGCTGCTTACGGGGAATACGACTGCGCCGTGGTCTGCGTGCGAACGGCTGGACGCTGGAGCGTGCTCGTGACGGGGACCTGCTGCGCGGTGCCAGACCTTGACAGCGTGGCCGTCCCCCCGCGGTTCTGATGTCTCTGCGCCAGCAGCCAGGTGAGAGGCACAGCTGGCCGCCCGCCTCAGCTCCTGAGGCTCAGGCTGACACGCTGCGGGCCCCAGAGCGGGCGCTGTGCCCCGGGAGGGCGGGCATGTGGTCTGGCCCTGGCCTCGGACCCAAAGCCAAGAGGGTCTTCTGAGGCCTGGGTCCTGGGGTTCACTGTCCAGCTTCAAGGCGCTACTGACACAACACAGGCCCCGCCGACGTCCAGTTGTGTCAGGCCTGCCCAGGGCCTTCCCCTTGCCCAGTCTCACCTAACCAGCACCCTGGCAGCCCCTTCCTGGGTGCTGAGGCCCACTGGAGTCCCCCAGCAGCCCCATAGCCCAGAAACTAGGCAGAGCACATGGCGCGACAGCCCGTAGGGCGATGCCCCTCTCTGCTGTGCGTCTCTGTGACCCGGGATGACTGCTGCATCGCTGACTTGCCCAGGCAAGACTCGGGCTTAGCACCGAATACCTGGTAGGGAAGAGCACCAGGCCTTTCCCAAGGAGGTCTCCGGGAGGTGGGGGCTGGGGGGGTGGGGCAGAGAGGGGGGTGGGAGCAGAGGGAACTCCAAGAACAACAGTCACAGCAGCGAGTCACAGCAGCCAGCAGGGGCCTCCTCTCTGCTCTCACTCCTGGGGGGCCTGGGGCAAGTGGCTGTCCCCTGTGGGCGCATGTTCTCACCTGGAGGCAAGGCGGACACAGAGGAGGCCTGTCAGAGCCCTGCTGCTCTGATTAAGGGGGGCCTGAGGCCTGCACAGTTCAGCCAGCAGGACCCAGGCCACGGTGCTCTTGCCCACAGCAGTTCTGACTGACCTGTCCTGCTCGGTGCCTCTCCCCACCCCCACTGTCGCTGTGCCCTTCACTTCAGCATCCAGTGTGGGGGCTCTGGATTCACCTGACCTTCTGCCCTCACCTCACTTCCCTTCCTGGGGGCTCAGGGTGGCTGCCTGATTTGTTTGGCTTGGGCTGGCCCTGAAACTCCCTCTCCTGAACTGCACCTCCGTGTTGGCCTGGAGGAGGGCCAGCAGGGCGAAGGGAGCTTGACAAGGAAAGAAACTGGAGGTAAGAGAGATGCCACCGGCACTGGGCAGGGCCACTGAGAGGCCTTAGGAGCCTTTGTGTTTTGGAGGGGAAGCCAGAGGGCCATGCCAGGGCCAGCTGGACTGGGCCAGTGTCTGTTCTTGTTGACCAGAACCCCAGGCTGCCCCGTGATTAAATGTTGTGAATCACCCTGTCAATTCCTGCCACTCAGGATCGAAGAAGATTGGCCTTAAACTAAACCCACAACTTTCCTGCAACCCCTGACCCTCCCAGCACCCCACCAACCACCCCAGTGAGAACAGACAGAGCCGAGTTTGCTATGCCAAGAGAACACACTTTATTGAGTAAATGTCCCGGGAATCCTAGTTTTGCAGGCGTAAAAGCAATTAAGTGGAGCAAGGCGATCTAGGAAGTATTTTGGCAGGAAACCTGCTGAGCGGGGAGCCCCTGCGGGAGACCAGAGCCACGGGCGTCCTCCCTGCGGGCCTAGGGGAGCAGCTGGCTACAGCGGGCGGGGCTGCACGTGCTCCCGGGAGGAAATGACCTTCCCGTCTCTGATCTCCTCTGTGATGGTGCGGATCTGGGTGCTGATCTGGGAAGTCGGGGCGCAGGGCACAGTTGGGGCGCAGGGCCCAGAGGAGACGTAAGGGACTCGCATGGCAGGCTTGCATTCCGTGGCACAGGGGTGGGCTGGCAGCCTGAGAAAATGAAATCAAGTCAGGGTGCATCCAGCGTCGGGCACTGGACTGAGACAGCTCACACAGCTGTCGGGCAGCAAGCCGACCGGTGGGTGAGATGGTAAGGAACAGTGCCTCTGAGATCCCAGAGGGTGGGGCGTCGGGGCGAGGACTGGAGCCCCCCTGCCAAATATGATGGCTGGAGCAGTACTGTGTGTTGGGGCTGGTGTGTGAGTGGCCAAAGCCTAGGCCTAAAAGGGGGACAGTGCTTTGATCCCCTGTCATCTGTCATCCCCTGCCCCCTGCAGGGGCTGAGCCTTCATTGTGGCTAGGCAAGGCCTTCCCCCGTCCACTCTCCTGGACCTAGGGGTCACTCACTTGCAGTCCTCCCCCTCCAGCAGGCGGCGGTAGGTGGCGATCTCGCTCTCCAGCCGGGCCTTGACGTCCAGCAGCACCTGGTACTCCTGGTTCTGCCTCTCCAGGTCACAGCGGATCTCGGCCAGCTGGGACTCCACGTTGCCGATCATGCACTGCATCTGGGCCAGCTGGGAGCTGTAGCGGCCCTCGGTCTCCGCCAGGGTGTTCTCCAGGGAGTTCCGCTGTAATGGGAGAGAGGAGTTGCCCCCTTCGTCAGAAGGGTCTCCAGCCAGAGACCGGGGCCCGAGGATCTGCGGGTGCACGCTGAGGCTGGAGGCGGGGCTGCCGACCGCTGGGTTTGGTCGCGTGGACACGACACTCACCGTGCTCTGCTGGGCCTGCAGCTCGATCTCCAGGGCGTTGACGGTGCGTCTCAGCTCGATGATCTCCGTCTGGCAGCACTGCAGTTGCTCGGAGCTCGACACCACCTGCTGGTTCAGCTCCTCGGTCTGGAAGGCAGAGGCCCCCACAGTGAGACGGCGAGAAACAACCCCCAGAGCACCCTCTCCGGCGCGCCAGTGCCGGCTGCCCCAGCCCCACCTGGGTGTTGAACCAGGACTCCACGTCTCTGCGGTTATTCTCCACCAGGGCCTCATACTGGCATCTCATGTCGTCCAAGATCTTGTTGAGGTCCACGGTGGGGGCCGCATCCACCTCCACGTTCAGTCGGTCGCCAAGTTGGCAGCGGAGCGTGTTGACTTCCTGCAGAGAGGGGGCGAGAGGCAGACACCGGGCTGGGTCACCGCACCTGGGGCCAGCCCGCCTCCCTCGGTAGCCAGCTGTGCACCGTTCAGAGGGACGCTCGGCCTCTCCGAGCCAGTCTCCTGGTGGACCTAAATCTGCTGAGGATTCGGAAGAGGAGCATGAGACGATGCAAACAGCAAATAAAACTGCTGCTGTTGGGCGCGGAGGGAGATTTAGTGTCATGGGCGGAAGTGTGTGAGCTGTGTGACTGTCAGCAAGTGGCTTAACCTCTCTGTGCCCCATCCTCTCGTGGAAAACAAAGCTCGTGTTTGAGTATCAAGAGGTTGAAATGAACTGAGAATGAGATGCGTAGAGCTCCACATAGCTGCAGCCCACAGCCACTGTCCATAACCCCATGGGGCCACTGTCCATAACCGGCCCAGGGGTCCACAGTGGCTCTCCGCTGGATGGGAGGCGCTGGGAGGGTGCGTGGCACCAGGCTCACCTCCTCGTGGTTCTTCTTGAGACTCAGCAGCTCCTCCTTCAGGGACTCCACCTGCATCTCCAGGTCAGCCTTGCACAGGGTCAGCTCGTCCAGGAGCCTGCGCAGGCCGTTGATGTCGGCCTCCACCAGCTGGCGCATGGACAGCTCCGTCTCGTACCTGCGTGCTCAGAACAGTGCCTGGTCTGCACGAGGGATCCACACCCCAGCCCCGGTCCCTGGCCTGCTACCATTGCTGACTGGGGTCAGCAACACAGTGGCTTTTTGCCTTGATGCAGGCCTGTGCCATCTCTTCCAACTACAGCTGCACCTGGCCCTGCTCCCACCTGCCCAGCTCCCAAAGCAAGGGATGGGGGAGGGGCCAGTGCAGAACCTCAGAGCCCTCCTGAGCAGGCCCACTCACTTGGTCCGGAAGTCATCGGCGGCCAGCTTGGCGTTGTCAATTTGCAGAACCAGCCTGGAGTTCTCCGCCTTCGTCAATAGGATCTAGAGCACAAGGGGGTGTCCCATGAGCTGGGGAACCCAGCAGCATGGGAGGAGACAGCCCAACTCACAGAATCCAGGCCTCAAAGGACCAGCCACACCTTCAACATTTCCAATCCTAAGCCCTGAGCCCTGAGCCCTGAGTCCTGAGTCCTGGGCCCTGAGCCCTGGGCCCTGAGCCCTGGGCCCTG
>NW_004567118.1:3627967-3642217 GCF_000260355.1 Condylura cristata | reverse complement strand
CCCTGAGCCCTGGGCCCTGAGCCCTGAACCCTGAGCCCTGGGCCCTGAGTCCTGAGCCCTGAGCCCTGGGCCCTGAGTCCTGAGCCCTGAGCCCTGGGCCCTGAGTCCTGAGCCCTGAGCCCTGGGCCCTGAGTCCTGAGCCCTAAGCCTGGAGTCCTGAACCCTTAGCCCTGAGCCCTGAGCCCTGAGCCCTGAGCCCTGGGCCCTGAGTCCTAAGTACTGAGCCCTTAGCCCTGAGCCCTGAGCCCTGAGTCCTGAGCCCTGGGCCCTGAGTCCTGAGCCCTGAGCCCTGAGCCCTGAGCCCTGAGTCCTGAGTCCTGAGTACTGAGCCCTGAGTCCTGAGCCCTGAGCCCAAGTCTAGAGAGCATATCAGTCTCATGATGTCAATGGCCCGTCAGTCCTGGCATCTGTAGCCCCCAGAATGTTGCGGTAAGATGCACCAGGATGAGTGGAAGAAGCCAGATAATCCTGCATTCAGGCTCCACATCCCAGCTTGTAATCTTGGGCAAGCTGCTAAACCTCTCTAAATTGAGCTCCTACACCTGTTAGATAGTTTGCTAATACCCATCCCTGCCAGGTACGGAATGGAAAGGCCAACAGATGGGACGCAAGGCCTGTGACCAGCAGGCTGTGATGCCTGTCCCTGACCTTCCTACGGCCGAGACAGCAGGGCCTGAGGAGGAGTAACCGCAACGGCTACTAGTAAGGGAGCGACGAGCACAGGGATCTGGGTCCCCCGGGAAGCCAAGACCCTAGAGAGCAGGACTGGCCAGAATCCCCCAAGAGCTACAGTGCCTTCGGCAGTCCCGGGAGGCTGTCTAGAGGGCCCGGGAGAGGGCCGCGACCCGCTACCTTCTGCTGGAGCTCCTCGACGGTCTTGAAGTAGGACTGGTAGTCCGGGCAGATGTAGGGGACCTGCGCCTCGTACCACTCCCGGATGCGGCCCTCCAGCTCCGCGTTCTCCTGCTCCAGCTGGCGCACCTTGCCCAGGTAGCTGGCCAGGCGGTCGTTCAGGAACTGCATGGTCTCCTTCTCGCTGCCGTTGAAGGCGCCCTCGCCGAGCCAGCCCCCGCTCCCGAGGAAGCCAGGGGAATGGCACCCGGCGGCCATGTAGGAGCCAGGCAGGCAGCCCCCGTAGCTGGAGAAGCCCATCCTGACGGAGGAGGACCCCACCGCGCCAGCGAGGCTGGGGACCCTGCAGGAGCCCACGGAGCGGACCGAGGACATCCGGGACATGCTGCCTGCTGTGCTGCAGAGGCCTCTGACGGACCCAGAGGAGAACATGGGGGAGCAGAGCTGGGTGGCCATGGAGCTAGAGAGGAAGGACGCAGCGTCGCCAGGAGCTGGGGTTCTGGCCTGCCGAGGCCTCCCGGGCTGCTTATATACACTCTCCGTGGGGTGTTGGCCTATCTCCTTGGGAAAGCCGGTTCCTATTCCGGAAAGCTAATCTCATCATAATGTAATTTTTGCCAACTATCCAGAATTCCTTACCTTGTTAAAAAAAAAAAAATCTGGAATTTGGTTTGCTAAGTCAGGACTCTCAGCTAAGTCACTTGCTAAGTCACTTCCTAGAAAAGATGGGTTTTATTGCCTCTTCAAAATCTGCGCACCAGAGCCCATAAATCGGGAGTGGCCTCGGGAGGGACGTCTGGTCCCGGCCCTCTCTGCCTGCCCTCGGCAGCAGCGCCTGCTCGTCACGCCCCCGCCTTGTCCCCAGCCCACAATGCTGCTCGGCCGGGCCACTGTTTGGTGAAAGGGGCGCAAAGGGACCCCAACTCCCGGTGCACCTGTTGGGCCTGGCTTCATCCCACAAGTGCCGGGAGGCGGCCTATGTTGTCGTCACTGGCATGGACACAAAGTGCAAAATGGGCAGAAAGCTCACTCACGGTGAACAGAACTTGGGTCTGAAACCAGAGCTTGGGGGCCCCAAATCCCATGCCTCTGTCCCACTGCTTCCCCCACAACCAGGGTCACGTGCAGAGACCTGGCACTTCGGGATGGGACACCTGACTTCAAGTCCTGGCGCTGCTGATTGCCTGGACAGTGGCTGGTCACCCCTCTCGGGCACTCTCGGGGCCCTCGCTGGGGTAGAGACCCTGCCTGCTGCTTTATACAGAGGCGAGAAAGGCGGGAAACTCGAAACCAGCCGTGCTGCAGAATCGCTGCCCCGGCTCAGAGGCCAGCTGTGGCGATGGAGGAGTCTGTGGCTGGCAAAGGATGGTGGGTGTGAGCCCTCAAAAGTGGCACTCGGGAGGGCGGTTTCCTTCGTGCTCCCCCAGTTCTCTGAACCTAGGAGGGGAGGATCCTGACCGGACCAGCCTGCTCTGAACCCCCGGGTCCCTGGACAGCTTCCAGAGATGATCAATGCAGACTCTTTGGACAGGGAAGAAATACAAAGGCAGCACCGCCAGAGAGTTAAGCAAGGAGCTCAGAGGAGAACCTGAGCGTCAAGGGCCAGCTGAGCGTGCCCCTCCCCTGACGAGGCACGCTGCTTCCCAGAGCTTGGGCAACCTGCTCACGCCTCTCCCACACAGGCTGCTTTGCAAGACTGGCGTTTATGGTAGCATTTATGTGCTTCTGAAGTTGCAATTTACCAACTCTTAAAACGCTTTATAAGCTTCTCTCTGAAGTCACTCAGAAGGGTTGGCTGGGTGCTCACGCCTCACCCAGTGCGGTGGGCATCTCCACAGGATGCCTGGGGGGGCTCCGGTGGCCGAGCCCGTAGCCCCCCTGGGAGCAGGGCCAGGACATCAGGCTTCGGGGATCTGCTCACCCCAGCCGCCCCGCTGCCCGCAGGGCCGAGGATGGGCCGTCAGCCTCAGCACTGCTGACATCCTACACTAGTCATCTCTGATGGGGGGCTCCTGCGTGCTGTCAGCAGCCTCTCCTGCCTCTATCCCCGTCACCGGGGCAACAACTAAAAGTGACCCCAACATTGCCAGTGTCCTTCAAGGAGGCAGGAGAGCTGGTCTCGTCCAGGCCTTTGCGCGCCTTGCAGGCTGCAGGGACCCCTGAAAGGGGAGGGCGGGCGCCTCGCGGAAGAAGGTCTCTGCTCTCTTCCGGAGCTGGACGTCACAGGACACGGTGCGGCTTGGGGACTTGGCGCCACCTGAATCAGAGAAGAGAACCCGGGGCTCCAGAGCAGCTCGTCGCCCGGACCCAGGGACCCCCACCGCCCCCATGGCACAGCCCTGTGGAACCCTGCCTCCTCAGTGTTGCTAAACCGGGGGGCCCATTACCAGGCTGTTTCAAAATAGGGTTCTAGTCAGAAACCACTCTTTCTTACTCAGAAACACATAGGCTAAGGATCAGGACCCCCCACTCCAGACACAGGTCTGCCCCAAGTTCCCGTGTAGGCTGCACCCCCTCTTGGCCTCTGAGCCCCCGTCTACAGAGGAAGGGCGTGCCCTGGGGAGCTGGAGGGGTCCATCTCCTGACAGGATTCCAGGCCCAACCTTTGCCCGGGGGTTTGACCGGGAGTCATGGGGGCATGTCTGACTCATCTGTCCCCCACAGCTGCCCCCTGCTGCCTGCCCACCTGACCCACAAGTAGAGGGGTCACCCAGGGCTGAGCCCATGACGTGGCCTGGTCTCCTTTCTTTGAAAACTCCCAAGGAACTCAGGGCTTGCCTCTGGGCCACACCTGCTCCCCGAGAGCACCGAGGCACTGACCCCTCCTGGCTTCCCTCACGGGAGCAGGGGGCAGCATGAACCTCTTCCAGCAGGAGAGGATCCATTCGGGGGCTCAACGTCCCAGGGTATGGGGGGGGCATCCCAGCAGCACTGGTCCATTGAGTCAGAGACATGGCTTTACAGGAGGGATTTCAAGACTCTTAGGCCGGACAGCAGGGGCCGAGGCCCTGGGCCTGGACTGAGCCAGACCTTCTGTTCCAGCAGCTCAGTCCTGGTCTTCCCCAGAGGCGGGCAGAGACCGTAGTGCCAGGCCCCAAGATCTTGAGAGCAACATTAAAACTCCCTTGACAAGCAAGGGAACTCGTGTCCAGCCCAGTGGGGTTCCCCCGGCACAGGCCGCGCCCCTGGCTTGGCGCGATGCTGGCTCAGAGGCCTCCCCCAGCTGCTCAAGTGGGGTGGCCGCTTGGAGACAGGGGCCGGGGCTGTAGGCCCCTTAGCAGGACTGCGGTGGGCCTCCGGCACTTACTCCAGAAGCTTCCACAAGCAGACAGGGTACAGGACTGACTCTGCCCACCATGGCCCCAGCTTAGGGGACAGGGGAAGAAATCACACTGACTTTTCCCAAGTGCATCTGGGAAGGCCACCAAGTTCAAAATCAACCTCTAACTCTGTGGTTCCTCTCTGGTAAAGTGAACCTCCCTCTGCAAACCAAGGTCGGCCACAATGGGCAGACCCAAGACAGCAAGCTGGAGTGTCCCCTGCCCGCCCTGGGCCACACAGAGGGCACAGGCCCCACCAGTGTTGCCGCCAGGAGAAGCACCCTCGCCCCAACCCCCACGGCAGGAGGGGTCTCCTTCCCTGGGATGGGGGAGAAGCGGGGCAGGGAGGAGCAGAGAGACCAGGGCAGCCAGACCACCTACAAGTGGGCACCCAAGGGAGAAGTCTGCCGCTTGGACTTCTGCTCTGTCCCGCCCTCCTGGTCTGTTCCACTGCGTGCTCCTCCTGTGTCCACCCACACAGGCCCTGCGGCGTCTCCACCAGGAGAGGTGTCCCCCACCCTCAGGTCAGCTTCTCAGGCCCACCAGCGCCCGGGAGACACTCACCGGCCTGCATGTCTACCACACAACTGCTTTTTCCTCATAACAAAGATTCTGTTAAGGTACAGAGCACCCGGGAAACCTCCCCCCTCCCCGCCCAGAAACCATGACTACTATCCACACTATCAAATAGCCCATCCGAAGCTCCTGCCAAACCCTCCGTCGGTTCCAGCACGGACGGGCCCTCACAGGCACACAGGTGCGAGAGAGCGCGACGGGAGGAAGCAAATGTTCCAGTGAAGACAAATGTCTTCGTTTCCAGCCACTGACTGAATTCACCCCAAGAATCCAAGAAAGGTCTCTCAGGTCCATTGTTGAGGTTTCCAGTGCTGGGGTGTTCCCAGACCTACTCGGGAAGGGGGCACTAGGCTTAGCAAATCAAAATATTTGGACTTAGAGAAACGAAAGCATTACTTGTCTGACTGCAATTTCAGTTTAACTGAGTGACCTGAGTTTTGGCTGCTTCCAGGGGAAGGAGGAGGCACAGGCTGAAGACAAGACCTGCTGTTTCTACCCACCTCCCGCAGGGTCTGTCCCCACCACCCGCAAAGCGTGGGGCCCTGCCCTTTGCACCCTGTCCTCGGTGGCTCGGGACAGGCCCAGGAGCAACACCCGGAAGGACCAGCAGCTGGGTTTATCTCTGTGGCTGTGGCCTCCTGGGGGACATTCTTGCCTTCGGCTGGGTGACTCAGCCCTCCTAGGCAAGATTTGACAAGTCTTTCTCTGCTCCACTTCCTGCCCCCAGCCTGTGCCCCGAGCCTCCATCCACCCCCTGCAGTCACCAGCCCCACCAGGGTCAGGCGCCCCGAGCTACTCTGAGTGACCAGGAGGCCTCTCTGTGCTCCTGGCCTCCCCTACAGGCTGTGGGGCCCAGGCTCGGAGGCGAGCAAGCAGGGGGCCCCCAGCAGTGTCAGAGTTCTGCTCCAAGCTGCTCTGGCCACTAGGGAGGCCCAGAGAGCCACCAGGACCCCAATCTCAAGCCATACCTCTCTGGTCTCCCACACCGAGCTCCACCTCTGCACCGTAGGCCTCCTCCGAGCCCCGAGCCAGGTCTTCCTGCACCGCTGCGCTGGCTGGCTGCTCCCTCTGGAAGACTCAAACTGCTGCTTAATCCATCAGTCCCTACGCTACCACCCGCCCCCTCCCCCACCCAAGCTTTTATGGTCTGGAGAATTCCAGCTCTCCCGAAGGTGCTTAGCAAAGCTGTGGTTTGTGGGAGACGCACAGCCAGGCCCACTGAGAGACGGGAGGCCGTGCCTCGGTCTCGCGCGTCCCCTCCTTGATTCCATGTACCACTTAAGCGAACCACAACGCCAACTTCCCCACACCCCATTTGATTGGGTTCGATCATCTGCATGTGCGTGGGTCCCACCATCTTCTACCAAAGACAGCAGGTCTGCCACCGACGTGAGCAGGCCTGTAATTAACCACGCTTTATTCTGTGGGCTCCACTTTCAAATTGCTCTGAGATTCTTGGATGAAAGAAGCCACAGAGTTACGACCGTTCATAAAAATGGCCCAGAAGAGTAAATACCTGCTCTCCCCCAGGTCCCCACCCCAAAAGATGTGTGCAGCTCTGAGCTCCACCACCCACCGCCTGAGCCCTCCCGAATCCCGCAGGAGGATGGTGTGCCCCGTTCTGTGAGAGACACCCCTCGCTCCCCACCCAGAGCTCTCGAAGGAGCACACCCCGCAGACCCTGCTCCCTTCCAGCCACCAAAACCCCAGGGCACCACCCATCAGGGATCAGTGCCCCCAGCCCAGAGGGGAGGCGCACACCCAGGCGGGGGTGGGGGAGGCCTGGCTCGCGGTGGCCATGAGGAAGCAGAGCTGAAGGCCAGCCCTCATCGCACGCTCCTGTGGCCTCTTCCTCCCCGGTTGCCCTTGGGAGGGAGAGTGAAACCCCCACTGCCAGGGCCCCTTCATCTCAGGCAGCAGGTCCTCTGGGGCCCCCAAGAACAGGATAGCAGGCACCAAGGGGCCCAGGCTGAGACTCTGCCCCCGGCAGGCCCCTCGCTGCGGTGCTGGGACCCCCTGGGGCTGGCGTTGGGGCCGGGGGTGGGAGGAGCAGGCCTGGGACCCTGGCCCTCCTCCCTGCCTTCCAGCAAGTGGCCGAGGAGGCATTGCCCAGCTTTCTGGGGTGAGCCTGCCCCCTGGAGGGCCCAGGCAACACACACAGACTTTGGGGAAGATGGGGTGGCCTGGCCCAGCCGCGGGGAGAGGGCGGCGCCTCTGCTGGGGGTGGGGCATGGCAGCAGAGTCCTGAGGGAGTCACCTTCCTGCTGGGCCTGACTCCTCCCAGCACTAGGCCTCTGGAACATCCCAGGATTGAGGTCTGAGTGCTGGGGCTTAGGAGAGAGCTTTGTTTCTGCCCCAAATTCCAGAGCTGAGCACTTGTCTTTTGACCAGGAAGAGCCCGGTGGAAGCATGTTGGAATGCGAAGCCCAGCTCCCTCGTGAGGCAGGCCACCTAGCCAGCGCGGACCCCAGTCTGCCGCTGAAGACGGGAGACGGCGCCCAGCCCTGTTGGGTGGGGTGTTGCTCTTCTGGCTATGCCTGCTGGGTGGGTTATGCTGGGGCCCCCATGGGACAGAGTCAGCCACCTGGATCCCACAGACAGGCTGGGGCGGAGGGAGCCCGTGAATGGGAGCACACAAAGAACTGGCACAGCGGGGCCAACTCCTGCGGTTATAGAGGTGAAGTGAAGGCTGGGGAGGAGCCCAGTGTGGAGCGGTGCTGGGCTGCGCCCGGCCTGAGCTCGGCTCGGCCTTCTGGATGGAGGCTGGGGTCGAGATGCAGGAGGGAGGCTGTATAGGGCTGGAACTAAAGGCGGGGACAGACGTGATGGAGCCAGCGCAGAAAGGGAACGTCCTCAGGGCCTCACCCGTTAGCCCAGGCGCATCTGGGAGTGGCTGACTTAACAACAGATAAATGTCCCTAAAGGAATGACCCCAAGAACACTGTAAGGAGAACCCCTGCCCACCGCTGCCCGTGGAGGGGCCCTTTGCTCTCTCCTTCCCTGATCAGCCTGTCCTTTAAAGGGCGGCCTTCGCCGCGTGCCTACGCCAATGTCCTCTTCCTTAGGAAACTTGCCTTCTGCCGCTGAGTGGGGAACTCTGGGAGGGGCCCGAGACCCGCTCACGGCACCCCGACATCGCGCCTGCTCATCTCTGCTCCTCATCATCCCCTGGGGCAGCGGTTCCTGCGTTAACATGCCACGGACTGAGCGGCGGCCAGACACCAGACATAGGCCAGCCCTGGGGTGGGCGACACACCGGAAGTGCCATGTCCACCCAGCAGGCCTGGTCAGGCGTCCCTCCCTCCAGTGGCCGCCCATGCCGGTGATGGGAAGCAGGGCAGCGCCGGAGGGAAGGCCAGCCCCTGCCTACCCCACCTCGGACAGGCCCGCTGGCTTCCAGCTCACGATGGCTCCTGGATCAGCCCTGTTTTCCCTCCCAGCTTCCTGGGGTCCTGAGAGGGCCACGGAGGTCCTCCGGCACAGTCCAGCTTCTCCATGTGCCCCCTAGGTCAGGCCAGGGGACCACTCCTTGCCCTGCTCCCCTGGAAGACTAGCCTCGGGCCCCGCCATATTCCCCACCAGGGCTCAGCAAGAGGGCTGCCCCCCAACAGCCTTGGCCTGCGCCTCGGGATATGGACCCCAGGTAAGCTCAGTCAGCCAGGTCTCTCAGCTTAAGCACCAGCCCCCACCAGGCCGCTCCCGAGTCCCGGTAAGGGCCCCTTGGGCCTCAGCCCAACGAGCTCACTGCCTCTCCCAGGCCAGAGCAGGAGTGCCCCGCTCTCTCCCCTCCACTCAGCGACTTCCTGAGCTCCTGTAGCTTTCCAGGGGTGAAGACCACGGCAAAGCCTTCCCTACCCTGAAGTGACTCACAGGTTAGGAACGAGGACCGGAAAGCCTTCGCTAACTGAGCATTTACTAGGGGCCAGAGACTGCTGTAAGCACTTGACTTTAGCAACCTCCAGGGAGGTAGTAATTAGTAGGTGAAGAGAGGGCGCCCTCAAGCTGAAGTCACTGACCAGGGTGATAAAGGGAGGGGCGGACACCCGCCAGGCCACGTGGCTCAGAAACCCTGCTCTTGGCTCCCTGCTCTCCAGCCATCTCCGTGACCGTCCACACGGCCGGCATGGGGCCAGCTCAGGGGCGCTGGGAGGGCGGGGGCGGTGGAGGCCAGACAACAGCTGAGGCCCTAAGGGATCCCCGAGTTGAGCTTTAAAAAGCACCTCACTTATTATCATGGGCGTCCCCCCCATCTGTGAACTCCTTGGGGAGAGGGGGGCTGCCTTTGTCTTCTCTCTGGGGCCCCGTGCCTGGTACGCAGGGACTGGCTACTGGAACGTCACTGAGAAAGTCGAAGCATTTGTGCAGGAGGGTCTGTGCTGTCCCTGAGCACCTAGCTCGGCTGTGGGTGTGAGCCCTGCTGGGTGGGGGGTCCAGGAAGACTGGGGGGCAGTCATCATTCTTCTGGCTTTGCCTGTGGGTGGGTTATGCCTGGGGGCCCCCATGGGGCAAAACCGACCACCCGGATCCCACAGACAGGCTGGGGTGGAGGGAGACCGTGAATGACAGGGATAAACTACATCGGGGCTGGGGTGCGGAGGGGAGGGGAAGGGTAACAGCCACCCCTGGCAAACCCATGGCAAAGATGGAGGGCGTCTGACAGGCGCTCCCCGTTCACTTCAGTAGGCTTTGGCTGGAGCCCAAAGAGCAGTTGGCTTCACCCCAGGTGGAAACACATGGCCGCGCCCCTCAGAGCTCAGGGTCTAAGCTGGGGAGCAGACACCCCACTCTGTTGGAGGAGGCTTTGCTGGAGGGTGGGGCTTGGGGGTCTTCGTATTGGCCACTGTGGCCATGGACATGCCCCCGGGGACCCCAGGGGAGGGTGGAGAGGGAAGAGAAGGGGCTATACTGGATGCAGACGTGTCTACAGTGAGCCAGGCAGGAGCAAGTCTGAGCTGGGGCATCCAGAGAGCGAAGGGTGGGGTGCAGGGGCGCAGAGGGTGTGGGGGAAGGGCAGTGCAGGCTGAGGTCTCCCAGAGTCACATGCTGCTCGCTGAGTGGCTTGGGATGGCAGGACCGTGGAGCTGGACAGGGACGGGGCCAGCGGGGGTCGGGGGTGAGGAGCCGAGACTCTGGCATGCAGCCTCTTGAAAAGGAAGCTGGGAAGGAGACGAGGTGGCAGGCTGGAGCCGGTTAACTGCCCTGGGCCGCCTACTCCCCAGATCAGCCCGCACCCCGCTGCAGCCTCCCCGGAGCCCTCTACCTTCCCTGCAGCCCCGCTGAGGCCTCATTACCCGACCTCCGACCTCCGACCTCCGAGGGGAGCTGCCCCTGCTGTCTCCAGCTCCCCGCATGGCCGTGTCCGCCGGACACCGTCACGTGAGCCCCTGAGACCCTTGCTGCGTCTGCACCTGCGTGTGCCTGTGCTGCGCACCTGTGCGCAGGTGATCAGCCCGAGAGCCTGGTGGCTTCCGAGCTGGAGGGGCCTTGTGGGAATGAGCTGCTCGGCCCACGGCACCCTTCCCCCTGGTAGGTGCCACCCTCAAACACCAGGCCAGAATCAAGACTGTGTTTGCAAAAGAGCAGGAAACTTTATTGAGTTATCTTTCTTTTGGGGGAAGGAGGTAGAGAAGCTGAGAAATCAGAGTAGCGGGGTCGGGGAGAAGAACAGACCCCGAGCGAGCCGAGCACTTGAGGGCCTCCCTCAGGAGAGGACCCCACGGACCCCGCTCTCCTGCAGGGAAGGCAGCTGTCGCCTCTGGGCACCGCAGGCAGCGGGAGGCGCACGGGGCAGACTCAAGGCCTACGGGGGGTTTCGGAGGGGCGGCGGGTCCCATTGCCATTTCCTAGAAAGTGAAGAGACAAGAGAGGCTAAGGCTGGAGAAGACCCTCGGGCCTGGCCAGGCCCCCCAGGAGGGCCCTGAACCCCCTCACTGGTCGGGGAAGGGGGATTAGGTGATGACAGTCCCATGTTAGCATCCTCAAAGGTGGCTCTGGCCAAGGCAGCCTGATGACGCTCGGCAGGGCTACCTCTGCTGCAGGGGACATGAGCCCTCCCACTGCAGCCCTCCGACCACCACTTGGGGCCCAGCACTGCCTGCCTGCGCCCATACTCCCCAGCCCCTCTCAGGCCCGGGGCTGCTGACTTACCTCCGGTGGCAGGTGTGAAGCCAGTCATCCTAGGGGAGGAGAGGCTACGTGAGCAAGAGGTGCCTACCTGCCCTTGGGGGAGCCCCCTAAAACTGCTCAGAGCCCCTCAGTTGGGGGTTTCTTTTAATTGCTTTTAACTGTGCAAGCAGTTCCAGGAGTGGCAGCGGCAGCAGGTACTTGCCAGGCCTGTCTGTGTGACTGTCTGTCTTGTGTCTGCATATTTATAAGGCCTTGGGGGAGATACTAGCTACCCCAAGGTTCAAGTTCACCTGCCGGAAGTTTTGTCCTCCCCTGGCTCACTCACACGCCCCCTTCTCCCAGCCCTCACGCTCACAAGGACAGCCTGGTCCCCACAAGTGGCCCAAAGACAGCTCGATCACTATTTTATGGCTCGGCTTGCTTGTCTGAACAAGCCACAGTGTCCCACTCTAAGTCGGTCTCTCCACTGCCCCTATTCCTGCCGGTCTCATCCAGAGCCCGAATTAGAAACTGCAGACGGCCCAGCAAATGCCCCACCACCTGATTCAAAGGACACACGAAGACCAGCCCCCTCCTGGAGGCCCGGGGCCATCTCCAGAAGGCCCTTCCTGCTCGGGCTGCCCAGGTCCCAGCGCCACTTCTCCCAAGAGCTACTTGGGAGGTGAGGACCTACTTGGAGTCCTGGCCCTCCAGCAGGGTGCGGTAGGTGGCGATCTCCTGCTCCAGCCTGGTCTTGATGTCCAGCAGCATCTTGTACTCCTGGTTCTGACACTCCATCTCGCTGCGCAGCTCGCCCAGCTGGGCCTCGATGCTGCAGATCAGCCCCTGGATCTGCTGCAGCTTCAGGGCGTAGCGACACTCGGTCTCCGCCAGCGAGCTCTCCAGGCCGGCTTTCTGGTGGGGCGACAGAGACGTCAGGGGAGCCGAGGCAGAGGGCTGCCGAGGGGAGGAGGCCAAAGCGGGGCGGGGGCCGCAGGTATACCATGCTCAGCTGGGACTGCAGCTCGATCTCCAGGCCTTGGAGCGTGCGTCTGAGCTCCGTGACCTCTGTCCTGCTGGTCTCAATCAAGGCCGTGCTGGTGGACACCTCCTCGTTCAGCTCTGCGCTCTGAAATTCAAGCAGGAAGAGGGTTATGGAAGGCCCCAGCTTAAAGGCCCCCGCACCCCTTGGCTGCAGAGGGTAAGAGGGTCAGGCTACCTTCTTACGGAACCATTCCTCAGCGTCCCGCCGGTTCTTCTCCGCCATGACCTCGTACTGCTCCCTCATCTCCGCCAGCACGCGGGTCAGGTCAATGCCAGGGGTGGCGTCCATCTCCACTTTGACCTGGCCCACCACCTGGCTGCGGAACTCCTTCATCTCCTGTGGAGACAGGAAAGAAGATGCATGAAGCAGATCCTCAAATCCCTTCCTTGACTCTGACTGCTACCAAAATATCCTGGAAAGCACTTCCAGGTCCCACAGAAGAGGGGGCTGCGTTCAGCTGCAGCAGCGGGCTCCCTTTTCTCCGTAGAGGTGATTCTGCATGGCAGATCCCTGCTCCCCACTCACCTCCTCGTGGTTCTTCTTCATGTAGGCCAGCTCCTCCTTCAGGCTCTCGATCTGCATCTCCAGGTCCGTCTTGGACAGGGTCAGCTCGTCCAGCACCCGGCGCAGGCCATTGATGTCGGCCTCCACACTCTGGCGCAGGGTCAGCTCGTTCTCATACCTAAAGAAAGTTTTTTAATTGAGAAAGCGACATAGACCCCCTATGAGACACCCCCTGTCGCTGTCCTGGGCTCTGCGACGTCCCCAAGCCCCTGGTGCAGGGACGCTCTAATTTCATTACTCGGATTGTCTAAAATAAGAGATTGCTGGGGAAAGAAAACGAGGGAATAAACTCACTTGAGCCTGAAGTCATCCGCAGCCAGCCTGGCATTGTCGATCTCCAGGAGGACCCGGTTATTGTCAATGGTGGCCGTCAGGATCTGCGGAAGACACAGGTGGTTGCTGGGGAGTCCGTGAACTTGAGAATTCTGTAAACACTGTCCCAGCGACTCAGGTGCTCTGGGCCTCCCTTCATCTTCCGTAACTTGAGGGCTGTGCTGGGGCCCTTTGCTGTTGCAGCTGCAACAGGTCCCCGGGCTCAGCAGAAGCCTCGGGGCCCCCCTGAGTGAGCTCCATGAGATGGGGTGTCAGATGTGAGAACAGCCATACAGGGTGCTGCTAGAGAGTTTGCTCTGTCACTCAAGCCTGCCACCACCGGTCGTGAGCAGAGTGGGAAGCCGTGCCCAGGGGAACGACCCTCCAGAAGCTCTTTGTTTAACCGTGTCTTAGGCTGTGAGTTCTCTTGGCCACTGTCATGAAGGCTCCTGGGGAGGGCACAGGGAGCCTCCAGGTAGCCCCTAACTTCACAGAGCTGCCCTCCCCATGGAGCAGAGGGGAACGTCAGTACGGATTCCATCATCCTAAATTCTTTTGTCTAATCTTTTATATGGCAAAGCACTTTAAATCCACCCCATGGGCTGGGACTTGGCCCAGCAGGCAGGCAGGTGTGTCTATGTCCCAACAAGCTGATGTGACCGCATGACAGACGGGCCTTGACAGAGGGGACTCTTGGCTTAGCCCTGACCGAGCCTCTACCTGGTCTCCCAACCAGCTTCTAGCCAACCCAGAAGAAGCTTGACCAGGGCCCCAACCAAAAAAAAAAAAAAAAAAGTTAACATTCCGAGGCCAGTGAACGAACACGCAACCCCTGTCTCTGTTGATTTTAGTCATTCCTAGTAGCTTTTAAGAAGATCGTGGTTTCCAAAAAGCTCAGCAGGTTAGGATTATAGAGATGGAGTCATTAATCACATAACTGTTTGGAAAGCAGTAAAATAAAAAAGGTGACATGAGTAACAGCAACAGTAAAAATGAATAATGAGACAAAATGCCTGTGGGGAGTTGGGCATGAAAAAGCCCATTGGGAGCAGAGACACCTGGTAGCACAAGGCTAGAATTCTCCCGCGGAGGTAGTGACCTTTCTGCCTCCCCGCGCCTCCGCCCCGGGGCCAGCTCCCGGCCTTCGGGCCTGGCCACGCAGCCCAGCTCCCCACGCCCTGGCTCACCTTGTCCCGGAGCTCCTCGATGGTCTTGTAGTAGTGGCTGTAGTCGCGCTCCGGGCTGACCGGGCTCTGCTTCTGGTACCAGTCGCGGATCTTCACCTCCAGCTCGGCGTTGGCCGCCTCGAGAGCGCGCACCTTGTCCAGGTAGGAGGCCAGGCGGTCGTTGAGGTTCTGCATGGTGATCTTCTCGTTGCCCGACAGGAGGCCGCCATCGCCACCGCCAAAGTCGCCGAAGCCACCGCCGAAGCCACCGCCGAAGCCACCGCCGAAGCCTCCTCCGGCACAACCCCCA
>NW_004567118.1:3627244-3627867 GCF_000260355.1 Condylura cristata | reverse complement strand
CTCACGCCGCCCCCGTAGCCCCCAGCGGATCCTCCAGAGACAAACCGGGATGAGCAGCTGGAAACACTGCGACCTCCTCCCAGCTGGCAGGAGCCAGCCCCAAAGCCACCTCCGTAGCTGGCAGAGGAGCTCTGCACACGACAACTCATGGTGAGGGCAAGACGGAGAGCAGGTGAGGACAGGAGCTGGTTGGCTGGGCCGAGATCGGTGGCTCTCCCCCAAAGTGGAGGCCTTTTATACACCCTCCACGGGGCTGGCCAGCACCCGAGTGCCCTCCTCCCTTCCCCACCCTCCGGTAGTTTCCCATCAGCCGGCTGCCTCTGCTGTCCGGGGTGGGTTGTGCCTGGGGGGCAGAGGTGGCTTTTTTTAATCCTAACAAAAGGGATGATTCAGAGGGAGCCATGTTCTGCTTGAGACTACCCTTTTGACACCTGAATTCTCTCTCACCTCTCCAGGTAGCACTCCCACAGCCGTCAGCCACACCCCATGCCAGGGCTTTGCTGCGGTGCTGCCATGGTGGAGGCTGGGTGGCTGCAGAGTGACCCTGTGATGTGCGAGGTCACCACCGCCTCGGCTTCTGCGTGTTGGACCAAGGGGACTTGTGTGAGGATGCTCCAGGGTGT
>NW_004567118.1:3600269-3626367 GCF_000260355.1 Condylura cristata | reverse complement strand
GCCCTGGCCGTGGGCTCAAGCTCCCGCTCCCCTCGGGGCTCAGGGTTGCTGTGAACAGACTCTCAGAACAGCCTTCTGGCCCTCAGCTGCCAGGAGGGCTGGGGAATGAGGGCAGGGGCCCAGATGAGGTGGTGCAGGTCTGAGGGGCCATGGAAACCCCTGTGCTGACTCGGCAAGGCCAGAGCAGAGGGTGTGAGTGAGACTTCTGTGCCCTTGGTTACCCTGGGGAAGATAGCAGGCCCATCTCGTCGAGATGTCAGCACCGGGGGAGAGCCTGGGCGTGATGCCTTGCTCAGAGGCCACGGCGAGGCCAGGGGTGCAGGCCGACCCCAGGCCTGCCCGGCCCTCCTACCCCAAACTGATGGCTCAGCTCTCTGGCTTACTCTGAAAAAGCGTGATTCAGCCCAAAGCAGGAGCTCTTTCTCTTGGTGGAGGATCAGAACTGACAAGAGGTGATTAATGGAACCTGCAGGCCTGGAGTGACAAGCCTCCGGGGCTGATGAGCAGGTTGGGAACGCCCCTAGAGGAACAATGCGGCAGATCCTCTAAGCCCTGGTAGTGCAAACACAACAAACACAACACGGGGTGGCGTGAGTGCCTCCCTGGCCGGGTCGGGACCCTCCCTGGCCTCTGCCTGAGCAGGGGCAGGAGCCTCAGCCGGCCCAGGGGTGCCTTCCCTGCCCCACGGAGCGCCCTGGGACCACCGCATGGGGTCGACCAGGCGCAGACACACTGGGGGGCCCATTGCCCGGCCCAGCACATCCTCCTGGGGCAGAGCAGGGTGTGGCCAGGCACTGCTGCTGTCTTCCGCTCCCTTCTTTGTTTTCTAGCAAAAATATGTTTTCTCCCCATTTTCAGGGAAACTTGGTGCCCGCAATCTCCCCCCAACCCCCCGCCACGAGGCCCTGCCTGGCACATCACCATCGGCACAGCAGTGTGAGAAGGGTTTTATTGCCCCATTTCCTGCAGGAGGCCAGGTCTCCTGCCCACGGTCACCACGAGGCCCGGCCTTCACACCGCCTGGGGCCTGGCAGCCTCGACCCAGCCCTCCGTGTGACCCAGGCATGTCCCAGGCAGTGAGCATCGCGTGGAAACGCCCCTATTATTTTCCTAAACCCTTTGTCCAGATAAGGAAACTGAGGCCCAAAGAGGATCAGTGCTTTGCCCCAGCTTGATTGTGTGAAAGCCCAGATCAAACCTCAAGCTCCCGTCTGCACCCCGAGCCTCTGCCTGTGACATCCTTTCCGGCAGACGCCTGAAGGGCGTCCGCCGTCCTCTGTCCTCGGGGCTCATTGCCCAAGGCCCCGCCAGCAGCTGGCCCTGTGAGGCCAGGCCTGAGTGAGCCAGCCTGTCTGCTCATGAAGTCCAGCACTCAGGGGCGCCAAGACACTCGTCAGCACAGAAGGTCAGAGTCAGACATCACTGAAGGGAACCTCTCCCGCATGGTGGCCCAGAGTCCTAGCGAGCCAAGGCCAGGCAGTGGGAAAGGGAGAAGCACGGGCTTCCGGGCCCAGCGCTGACGCAGCACAGGCCTAGCTAACTGTCAGCAGTGTCTGCGGGTGTCTCTGCTTCCCAAAGATTCATCCACAGTCACCAGAGTGTCCATCTGCAGAACTGGGGCTTCTATCCTGTCCCCCAGCGCCTAATCCAGGGTCCCTGACTGGATCTTGAACCAGGCTTCTCCCTTCTTCCCTTTCTCCCTGCACCACAAGGGACCAGTTTCCCAGAAGGGCTGACGCCCCTCCAGAGGGTCCCCTTGAGGGCAGGGGCCTCTCCTGAAAGGCCGACCCTCCCAGAGAGCAGACCAGGCCCCAGGCAGCCCCTTCCCTCTGAGGGACCCGCACAGCAGTCAGGAGCCTCCTTCAGACCACCCCAGGCCTGCCCCTGCAGCACCCACTGCCTGAAGTCCCTCTTAGGCCACCAGGCTTCCCAGACACACGGCAGGGTCAGCACAGCCTTTGAATCAGATGGACCTTCATGTCAAGCCTACGTCTGCCATGGACAAGCTGTGTGACCTCGGGAAAGTCGCCCAACCTCTCAGGGCCACAGAGGCCGAAACTGAAAAACCAGAATCAGGTGAGTGCGTGTGGAGAAGCCCAGGCGCACAGAGCGCAGGCAGGTGGACGGCCAGCTCGCCTCCCCCCGCAGCAGGCAGGTCCCGCCTCGCGGGTCTCGGGGGACCCGTCAAGAATTCCTCCGGCCTCATCCTGTGTCAGCACGTGGCTCTGCCACCCTCCTGGGCGCCTGCAGCCAGACGAGGCCCACCAAGCAGACAGGGCTCAGTCACTGGCTGTCCAGCTCGTTCCCCCACTCACTTTTCCATCCTCTGGGGCCAGGGCCTCTGCAGGGGGGAGGGACGTTCCCTGCCAATGTCTGGGAAGCTGATTCAGGGGCCCTTCGCCTGCTGGCTCAGCGGGGAAGGAGTGGCAAGACAAGCAGGAGCCGATGCAGTGGGGCCACCCCGCGGCCTGGGAGAAGCCCCCTGGCTCCTTTCCCCTATGCTGCCAGCTGACGTGAAGGGACAGGCGACCGCCATGTATGTCAAGATGGTCCGATGCTGTGTCTAGGGCGGCACAAGGAAGGGACAAGCAAGTTCGACACGTATGTAGCACGCTGCCTCAGCAGCGTGTAGAGTGGCGCGGCCCTGCTGTCCTGGACGTGACAGTCTAGGTGCCCTCCGCAATGCCAGGACTCAGGCCATCGGACGCCACATGGTTTGCCAGGCTCCTCAGCTGAAGACAGGGAAACGAGACCACAAAGGACACGCGCCAGCCAGAGTCCCCGGGGAGATGGTCACCAGAGCGCCTGCCATGGACAGCCCAGCCAAAGCAAGACTAGCCAACGCCCTGGTCTCTGGTCCCAAGCTGCCCCTCTCGTGGGGAGAAGGCGGTGCCCGCCTCCCACTTGGCTGGACGCCACGCGTGACCTCAGCCGGAGGGCAGGTAGGAGGCGGCGGCATCTCTGCCCAAGACTATTTAAGGGCTCGGCCGGGCTGAGCTCGCCCGGGTCCCTCCCTCCGGGGCCAGGCAGGCGACAGGACTGGCAAGTGCCAAGGTCCTCTCTGACAGCCCCTGGGGGTGCAGGAGAGCAGGGGCTAGAAGCGCCCCTCGCCCCCACTCAGGGTGTGGCCCCACAAGGCTGAGTACCTGCATGTCTCAGGAGGGGATCAGGACGCCCCCAGGATGTCAGGCACATAGACTTATGTCTGGGCTCAGACAGCAGTAGTGGAGACGGGGTCAAACGGGAGGAAGGTAATTCTAACCAATAAGACCGGCTGACTCTTAACAGGCTGCCCGCAGCGGTTACGAAATTCACATTAGCACACCCTCTTCTGAAAGGTGCCACCAGTCCCCTGCACCCCTATGATGTCAAGGGTCTGGAATCGGAGAGACGGGCCCCAGTTTCACCATGTCCCAGCTGGTGACCTCACTCGAGGTACTGAACTTCTCTGGCCTCAGTTTCCTCTTCCGCACACATAGCTGAAGGCTGCCCCGCCCTTGCAGAGCTGCAGGCAGAGTAAACAAGGCACCGCCCGCTGAGGGGCCTGCCCAGGGCCCGGGCTGTTACACACTGGGTAAATCCTGCTTCCTTCCTGCTGGAGAAATCTGGCCTCCATGTGGGCTCTCAGGGGACACCTAGATACATCTCCCCCCAGAAAGATCAGGCGCTACCCTCTCTCCTCCGGGGGGCCACAGGGCAGGGAGGTCCCGGCAGCGCAGCCCCTGGGACCCTCGCCGGGGGCTCGGCCTCCCGCTCATGGCTTTAAGCTAGAACAGAGGCACCTCCAGCCTGCTCTCGGCATCAGGGCTAAGAAACCGGTTCTCCTGCCCCCCCACCCCAACCCCACCCCAGGACCTGAGCCAGCCCAGCTGGGGCACCCAGAGTGCTCCACTTCCTCCTTCCTGTCCCCTGTTGGGGGTCTGACACCCACAGGAACCAGCCCTGGACCCCAGGCAACAGCCAGCCGGGGTTGATTCAATGAGCCCAAGGGACAGGGAGCTACAGGGTGCTGCTTTGGGCGTCAGTTTGGGGGAGTCAGGAGGGCTTCTTGGCACTGTGGTCTTTCCCTCTGGGCTCTGAAATTATTTTATGGGAGGAAAATGGTGGCGGTGGGGGCGGGTAGAGAAGGGGAAGGGGCACCGGCCAGGGCACAGTGGGGGAGGCAGAAATAGAAGCTGGTTCGGCCACGCTGGATGTGAGGACGTGAGGGGTACAGGGCTGGAAAGGAGGGGCGCACCCAGGGCCACGTGGGAGGAGGACCAGAAGCAAGAAGGGTGTGGCAGCGAGCTGTGAAGGGTGGGCCTGGGGTCCTGGCACAAAACCCCCTGATGTGGAGCGTGTAAGTGGGGGCAGCCCGCCACCCTGCTGCTTAGCTTCCGCCCATGAACCGCTGGGAAAGTCTCATCCGTGACTTCCTCATCTCTAAGCGATCAGAGCCGAGCTGATCAGAGCCTGACCACCCGCAGCTTGAGTGTTAAGTGAGCCCCACGGGGGGGGGGGGGGGGGGGGGGTGCCCAGGCAGTGCCTGCAGACAGTGGGGGGCAGTGCACACAGCCAGACGCTCGGCAATCCATTAGTCAACGTGTCAAGTTCGGGGCCAAGTGCACCAAGCTGCGCCGGGGACACCCCATCTCCTGCTCCATGACCGCTCCATGGGCTGGGCCAGAGGGCAGGATACCCCCGCAGCCTGGGTTTGACCCAGAAGCACAGGTACCCCAAGGAATGAGTTATGACAGTTCCCAAGAGAAAGCAGTCGGAGGAAATGCCAGCCTGTGGGCTCTGGGCCTCCTGAGAGGCCGCCGGCTTGAAAAACTGGACATACTGCCAAGAGCTATTTGCCAAAGTAAAGCCATTCTTTATTGCATCGATACAACGGCACAAGTGAGCTTATCACACAACACAACTGCTTCTTGCCCCTCCCTGCTCAGAGATAGGGAGACCTGGCGGGGAGAAGGAGGCGAGTTGGGGTAGGGGCAGGAGGGAAAACCCGGGAGGCAGGTAGGAGGGCTGGCGGGGAGAAGGGAAGAGGGAGGGAGAGCTGGAGGAGTTAGGGAGACCATGCAAAGCACCAACTAGCTGAGGGGCCCCTTGCGCTGCACCCGCTGAAGGCAGGGATTGCAGCTTGCGTTCCAGCCCTCCGGCCAGGCCTCGCCACCCTGGCGAGGGGTGGAGGGAGCTGCCTGCTGGGCGCTCAGACCTCTCTCTTGCGGGAAGAAACCACCTTCCCATCCACTGACTCCTCCACGTTGATGCGGACTTTGCCACCGCCACCTCCCAGGGAGGCTGCAGAAAGAAGGAGCAAGCTTTAGGGGGGCCACCCTGTTCTCCCTCCCTCCCAAGGTGGACAGCACCTTGGCTGAACCCCAGGAGAACTGGACAGCGCCCCTTTGATGGCTATCGGGCAATCGTTCAAGCTGCCAAGGGCCCCGGGGTTGAATCACTCCTCGAAGGGGCGGGTGGTGGCAGCAATGCCCAGAGCGAGAAATAATGCCAGGCTGTTCAGGCCGCACGTGAACAGGGAGTGGCCTTGCTCAGACGCGCATGAGGGGGGGGCCTGGGAGCTGTGCCCTGGGCAAGCCTGCTCAGCCTGGAAGGCTCCTCCTGATGCTGACAGATGACCCCCTGGGGGAGAAGTGTCCATGGACGGCTGTGATGCCACCCATCTGGGGTGCTGGGCCTCTTCCTCCTTGCTCCCTGTTCTTAGGGGAAGGTGGCTTCCCACCCCACGTGGGACAAGTTAAGCCTTCTCACCTTCTCGGGCGCCAATGCCAGCCATCCTGCAAGAGACAGGAGAACAGATGTAAGCACAAGCTTGGATCTCCCTCCGCTGCCCCCAGGCAGCTCCGCAATCGCCCCCAGCGCCCCCTCATCACCACCACCCCGACCTGACTTCTCTAGACCCTTGGGCGACGTGAGGGCCCACCCACACCTGCCCATGCCTGCCCTCAAGTAGACAGCTTCCGATCTACAATAACACTCCAGGTGCTTCGTGCAGGGAATGGCACCAGCATTCAGCCCACGGCTACCATTTAGAGAAGACACACAGGTCCAGAAAGGTGACAGGACCTGCCAAGGGCCAGACCCCGCGCTCGGCGCTCTCCTCACTGTGCCAATGCTGTCGCCTTAGGGTGTCTCGGCCCAGGCACCACGGCCTCGTCCTGCACCCTGGCCCACCTGGAGTCCTGGCCCTCCAGCAGGCTGCGGTAGGTGGCGATCTCCTGCTCCAGCCTGGTCTTGATGTCCAGCAGCATCTTGTACTCCTGGTTCTGACACTCCATCTCGCTGCGCAGCTCGCCCAGCTGGGCCTCGATGCTGCCGATCAGCCCCTGGATCTGCTGCAGCTGCGTGGCGTAGCGACACTCGGTCTCCGCCAGCGAGCTCTCCAGGCCGGCTTTCTGGTGGGGCGACGAGTGGACAGCACTAGCTCAGTAGAAAGGAAATGGAGGGGGCGGGAGAGGAGCCGAGCGGAGTGCAGGGGACCCGGGAGGCGACTTGGAAATCCCCAGGCTTACGCAGGGTGGAGGGCGTGGCCGCAGCGGGCAGTCATACCATGCTGAGCTGGGACTGCAGCTCAATCTCCAGCCCCTGCATCGTGCGTCTCAGCTCGGTGACTTCCGACTTGCTGGTCTGGATCATCTCTGTGTTGGAGGCCACCTCCTTGTTCAGCTCCTCCGTCTGTAAGTCATGCACGTGACAGGTGAGTCCGTGGGTCTCCTGGGAGAGAGGCTTGGGGGACGGCAGGCGGTCAGGCCCACCTTGCTGAAGAACCAGGCCTCAGCATCCCGCCGGTTCTTCTCCGCCATGGCCTCGTACTGCTCCCTCATCTCCGACAGCACGCGGGTCAGGTCCACGCCCGGAGCGGCGTCCATCTCCACGTTGACCTGGCCCGCCACCTGGCTGCTGAACTCCTTCATCTCCTGCAGGGGGGTGGACCGTTGAGAGGCAGAGGGCAAGAGCGCAGTGTGTGCCTCCCCTCCCCCAGACCCGACCTGATCTCTGCCTCCTGCAGGAGGCTTGACCCCAGGGGCCACCCACTCTGGCTGGTCTCTTCCTCTCTAGGCCAAACCGAGGCAGGACAGTGGTTCACAGTGGCACTGGACCCGGTTATGGGTCATAGAGGAGGGGTTTCGGTCAGCAGAGGACAGGGCCCACCCGCTCCAGGGGCCCGTTTTGGAGTCTGTGAGGCAGCAGGGGTGGGGAGGATGTGTTTCTGACCGCTAAACACTTTGACCAATTATAAGAAAGGTCAGGGGCCCCGCTCTGCCTCCCCCACCTCCCCCAGGCCCCGGCCACCTCACCTCCTCGTGGTTCTTCTTCAGGTAGGCCAGCTCCTCGTTCAGGCTCTCGATCTGCATCTCCAGGTCGGCCCTGGCCAGGGTCAGCTCATCCAGCACCCGGCGCAGGCCGTTGGTGTCGGCCTCCACGCTCTGGCGCAGGGCCAGCTCGTTCTCATACCTGGAGGGGAGCAGGGGCCTAAGGTGAGGGACGCCGAGGGGTCCACACTGCTTGACTAGGGGAGGCAGAGAAAGCCCACGGAAAGGGGAAGCGTGGAAGGGAGGAGAAGGGGCGGAGCATACTTGAGCCTGAAGTCGTCCGCAGCCAGCCTGGCGTTGTCGATCTCCAGGATGACCCGAGAGTTGTCAATGGTGGCCGCCAGGATCTGCAGGAGACCGGGTGTGTCCAGAGGCCCCTCCTGCCTTCCCTGCTGCTCTCCGCGCTGAGCCAGAGTCGGGCCCTGCCCTGACCATCTCCCCTCTGCCACCAGCGGTGAGGTCTGAGGGTCCCGAGGCCAGAGTCCAGCCTCACCGCATGTGCCAGCTCCTTGCTTTACCCACCATGCCCTCTGGGCAAGAAGGACCAAGGAACCAGGGCTGCCGGAAACCGCGTATGGGAATCGCCTGGCAGGCAATTGAGTGGGCGCTGGCAACAGCCCCCTGAGCCCCCGCCTCTGTGCACAGCCAGTGGCTCGCCGCGGGTCACAGGACCCTCCAGCCAGAGGAGGGCAGTTTACACCCAGACCTGTTGGCCCAGTGAGTGAAGCTGAGAGAGTGGGTGGCAGATCCCACAACGGCTCCAGGTCTCCTGAATGCCAACAGTGCGTCTGGCACTAAGGACTTCCTCAAAAGGTGAAGCAGGGGCCCTCGCATTCCGGGCTCCCGGAGCGGCGCTCCGGGACACTTCTGGGGAGCCCTGCGGTGTGTCTGATTGCCCCCATCTAACCCAAGGGTGCTCACTCCAGGGTCACCCCACACAGCCACGGTGAGCCGACACCACACCTGTACCCCAGGTCTAGCAAGGTTACACACCGACAGTCGCCACCTGGGCGGGAAAGGCTTCCCGGAGCAGCGGGGCCGACGCCGAGACACGCTCGCAGGACCCGGCCACCTGCTTCCCGCCTGACGCCCTGGCTCACCTTGTCCCGGAGCTCCTCGATGGTCTTGTAGTAGTGGCTGTAGTCGCGCTCCGGGCTGGACGGGCTCTGCTTCTGGTACCAGTCGCGGATCTTCACCTCCAGCTCGGTGTTGGCCTCCTCCAGGGCGCGCACCTTGTCCAGGTAGGAGGCCAGGCGGTCGTTGAGGTTCTGCATGGTCACCTTCTCGTTGCCCGACAGGAGGCCGCCATCACCACCCCCGAGGCCAGCACCCATGCCACCACCGAAACCTCCTCCCAGGCCACCACCGAAACCTCCTCCCAGGCCACCTCCA
Organism: Condylura cristata; assembly: GCF_000260355.1. Lineage (NCBI taxonomy): Eukaryota > Metazoa > Chordata > Mammalia > Eulipotyphla > Talpidae > Condylura > Condylura cristata. The sequence continues at coordinate 3,617,662 of NW_004567118.1, read as the reverse complement.
AAGCCACCTCCCAGGCCGCCTCCAAAGCCACCTCCCAGGCCGCCTCCATAGCCACCCCCAAAACCACTACCAGCCCCTCCACCAAAGCCGCAGCTCATGCCGCCCCCATAGCCCCCCGAAGACCCCGAGGACACAAATCTAGCAGAAGACGTCGAAACACTGCGGTTCCCTCCGCCCCCATAAAGGCTGCCCCCGCCAAAGCAACCTCCCCCTCCCAGGAGGGAGCATCCCCGGCTCGAGCTGCCCCCGAGGGTGGAGGAAGAAGTCTGCAGGAATGTGGTGCTCATGGCAGGCGGGTTCTCAGCAAGCAGGAGGCTCTGGCGGAGGCCGGCGCGCTGGACAGAAACCCGAGCACTGTGCCTGTCGCCCCCGCCCGGGCGCCTTATATACCCCCTGGAAGGTGTTGTGAGACCGCCTCCTCCCCCAAGGGAAGCCAACTCCTTCTGCGTTCCTGACAAGCACATCTGCTGGCACACCTCCTCCAAGGGGCTGTGCGGAGTTTCCTTTTCACTTTTTTTAATTGCAACAAAAGCCATGATTCAGAATGCATGGTGTTTTGCCCCTGGCCATGGTTTTAACACTTGGATTTCGGGTTCATCTCTGCGCTCCAAGAGAACACAGAGAGTTGCGAGCAGAGAGCAGAGCCGCATCCCCCGCAGCTTCCAGACCACCGCCCTGGCTTCTGCGAGCCCAGCCCGGGACCCTCGCCCCAGGGCCGCCCGCTCCAGCTCTCAGTCTGGGGGGCGGCTCCCTGTTGGCCTGCTCACAGCCCCAGCACGTGAGCCTGAGGCGCACCGGGAGAACAGCAGCCCCCCCCCCCCGGGCATCGGTGAGCAGGGGCAGCTGAGGGCAGCCAAGGACCAGAGCAGGATTTGGAGTCAAGTCTCCATGGGTGACCAGAGGAGGCAGCGTTTGCCACTGCACGCGGGCTCTTCCCCTCCACAACCTCACGCACAGCCCCTCCAGGGTGTCCGGCCCCACGCCCTGGCACTCGCTGGAGCCAGCAGGCTCCAGATTGACAAGGGACGGGCCGATCCCCGCCAGCTGCCAGCCGCACATGTGGCTGGGCCTCTCTTGCTCCTGGGACACGTTGGGGCAAACCTCTGCAGATAAGAAGGGGCATGTTCCAGGAAGCCCCTGCCTCCCTGGGGAGAGGCATGTCGCTGCACAGCGGGCCGGATTAACCCCCGTGTGCCCTGTCAGGCGCTGAGAGGTTGGGGAGGTCTGCGTGCTGAGCATCTGGGGGGGAGGGCACGAGGGGACCTGCGAAGACCTGAGGCCCAGGCAGCAGTTCCCAGGGAAGGTGCTGGAGCCAGAGGCAGGAGGCCAGCACCAGGAGCCCTTTCCTCTGCCGCCGGCTCAGGGGGCGCCTGTGGGCAGTGCCACTGGCAAATGTGGCCTGGCCCTCTGACCCTGGCTCCAGGCCGCAGAGACCCGTGGTGGAGCAGATGAGCGACACTGAGCTGGCATCAGGAGGACTCCTGTGGAGAGAGTGCAGGGGGGCACCCCCCCATCCAGCCCCGCCTGGGCTCAAACCCTGCCTCTGCCCGGGGCGTTTAAACCCTGGACCTGCTCCCTTGAACTCTCAGTGTCTTCATGGCAATGGCATTCGGCTCCCCCCCGAAGCCCTGAGGCCCGAGAGTCCCCATCCTGCATCCTTGTGGATCCCCAACCTCTGAGAAGCCTGATAACGGAGGGGGGGGCTAGCCAGAACCTTGACTAGGTATTTGCCTGTGTACAGCATCCCTCTCCCATGCCCTCCCATAGCCAGGCCGACTGGGCAGCGCAGGCCGTCACCACCCTAATAACAGCGATCCTGTTCCTGCACACTTCACAGTTTACAAAGCACGTTTGTGCCTGTTGCCGCTCTAATCCTCACGACACAGAGGATAATCCCTGTGCCTGCTCCAGAAGGAACAAAATTAGGGCTCCCAGAAGGGAAGCAATTTGGACAAAAGGGCGCAGCTAGTAAGGGGCATCCCCAGATTCTAAGCCCTCTCAAACAGGGAAAAGGAAAGTGTGCTCCCCCCCACCGCCCCCAGGCCCCAGATTCCTACACCTGAGTTGAAGGGCCCAGCAGGCTGGGTGTCTGGGAAGGGGCTGCTCCTCCCCCACCGCCCGCCTGCCCGAGTGCTGGCCCAGACAGTGTGGTATTGTCTCATGGGTGGGAGAATATTGTCTTTTCCTCCGAAAGAAAAATAATCAAAGTCAGATCAGCCACAGCTCATTAAAGCGTCTGCAGACATTACGGCCCCAGCAATTAACACGCGAACAATTACATGCCATCACCCTGGGGTGAGGGAGGACTGGACCCCAGCCAGCCCCCTTCTCCATCCTGACTCCTCTCCAGCGGCCGCTCGAGCCGGCACCCCTCTGCCCCCAGGCCCGTGCTGGGGTGGCAGCGTCCCAGCCACAGTTCTGCAGTTTCAGGCCAAACAGCGCTGTTAAGCTCTGTGACTGGGCAGGGTCCAGGGCCAGCCTCAGCACCAGGTGGGCGTGGCTGGGGGAGCCCGGATCAGGCTCTGTTTGGCCCCAGTCCAACGGCACCCCCAGCCCCACCCCCAGCCCGCTCCCCACAGCCGGCCCCAAGGCCAAGCCAGTTTCTGTCCTTTGTGGCTGCAGCAGCCTTCCCGCCTTGGGAGGAGGCCAGCAGCCCAGGGGCGAGGCCGGGGCTGGACTCCACCTCTGCCGTGACTCAAACTCTGAGCCACGTTCAGCTAAAATTGGTCAAGGTGGTGGCCAGGGGCTGGGGTGGGGGCGAGTGGGAGCCGTTTCACGGGTACAGAGTGTTGTTACAGATGAGACTCGGGAGCTGGGCGGGGGTGGTGGCTGCACCGTGCTGTGAATTGTTCAGTGCCACTGAACTAAAAAGTTAAAAATGGTGAAGAGGGTCGATTTTATATAATGGACTAAAAGGGAAAAATTGAAGTGGGATCATTGACATGGACCCAGTCCCAGGGCGCTGCAGTGACCATTAGGAAGAGCAGGGATCAAGGGGTCTCCAGGACAGCTAGAGTCCACCTGCCCCTCCCCAGCTCCCGGGGCATGTCAGCAACAGAGCTCCTGACAGGGGCTTTTAAGTTGCTCCTTCATCACACGTTGGAAATCTTGCTTCCTCTCCCTGAGCCTTAACCTGCCAGTTGTGAAAATGGGCATAACGCCTGTCCAGCCTGACTCGGCGGATGGAGCCAGATGGTGGACAGGGAATGCTTTGCAAATTGGAGAGACGGACAGAAAAATCCAGTCCCCAGGGCCCTACCCCCTACCCCCCCTGTCCCTCTCCGCTGCCCCGGGGGCTCCCCACAGTAACCCTCGTTTCATCTCAGACTGAAGCAGGATAATGTTCCTGTTCTTGCCTCCCTAGCTCCACTCACACAAAGGCAGGCTTGATCCAGACTCGCACACCTGACCATCACCTGCCACACCTGTGCGCCAGCCACCCCCCACCGCTCACATTCCAGGGGCTTCTAGGGCAGGGGGAGAGTCTACCCTGATAGCAGCAGCTTTAACAGGGGACAATACCTCTGCACAGCCTGGGGGTGGCGGCCAAGGCTTTTCCGAAGATAAAAGGGGGGGGGGTCGGGGAGGACTGTGGGAGCGGGAGGCCAGAGCAGAACTGCTGGAGGGGTGGCAGAGGGAGTCCCGGCTCAGAGCTGCAGCCAGGAGAGGAGAGCTGGGTCTGGGGTCCCGGGGCTGTGATTTGGAGCAAGGCCCACCGGAAAGTGGCACAAAGAAAACCTTCTTTAGGATTAGCAAGGGGGAGAAGACTTCGCAGGCATCAGCATCAGCTCCCCATGAGACTTTCTTGGTGAACAGGAAGTGAGTGGTCTACACCTATCCCCCCCCCCATAGGTGCTCCCTCCCTCATGGGCACTCTCCTGCCTCGGGGGCCAGCCTCCTGTCACACACAGACCCATGCGCCCTGACAGGCCCTCCGGCTGAGCCTCTCGGCCAAGGCAAGCGGCCCTTCTTCCTTACCTTTCACTGGCCTCAGCTCTTGGCAGCTGAGCCTGAAACCACAGGCAGCAACATACCCACCCCAGGGCAGATTTGCACCAGGAAGCTGGGACTTGTGTTGAGAACACAAGGGGTCGGTGTGGGAGGTCTGGGTCACAGCTGGGTCCCATTCCAGGCTCCGGGCCCAGGTATGGGGTGGTGGGCGGAAGGGGCTTAGCGGGGCTGCCCAGGAATGGATGAATGTGTCAGTGCGTGCACACGAGGGCAGATACACGCCGGCAAGCACACTTTCTGCCGTCCTGCTCCAAGGATGCCTGCCCCATTACTAAGGCTCTGACCCCAAACCCCACTTTCTCTTCCAGTCAGGTGAAGAAGTGTGCCCCTCGGAACCGCCCGGGGAGCTCAGTCCTGATTGTTCACATAGAGCAAGCCTGGAAGGGACCTAGGACCTGAATCGAATAGTGAATCAATAGTGCAGCCTGTATGAATCAGGAAACTTAGATTCTGGTGCTGCTTCTGCTTTGTAGTCGCTGTGTGACCTTAAACAGGTCACCTAACCTCTCTGAGCCTATTTCCTGCTCTGAGAGGCAGCGCGTACTACCTTTCAGGGTCGCCTCAGTAAGCATTAGCTTGCCCTTGGGGGAGTACAGTGGGAGGAATACTAAATCTGGAAGCAAAACCCAGCTTTAAATCCCACCTCTGCTCTGTGTTCATGCATGTAACGCAAACCACTTGACCTCTCTGAGCCTCCGTTTATCCCTCTGTAGAATGGGAGCTGTGCTTATTTCACAAGTTTGTTTTAAGAAACAGGTTAGAAAAATGAAGACCACTGCAAACAGGATCACCATACCAGTCAACGTCCAGGAATAACCCCCTCCCCTGCCCTGTCCACATCAAAGCTGAAGAGGGCAGAGGCGGCCCATGTCCCTGAGCTGAAATAACAAACGCAGCCCCTCCTCCTTGGGCCAGAGCTTTACTGGCAATTCAGGGGGAGAGCCAAGGTAGAAGGGGAGGGGGCGTCCCTGCTGTGCCCCTCCCAGGGGATACCCTCCGGGGGAGGGGACTCAGAGGGCCTTGGAGGTGGGCAGGTTGTTGTACAGGGCGTCCTGGCCCTCCAGCAGGCTGCGGTAGGTGGCGATCTCCTGCTCCAGCCGGGACTTGATGTCCATGAGCACCTGGTACTCCTGGTTCTGGCGCCCCATGTCCGCCCGCAGGCTGCTCAGCTGGGCCTCCATGGAGTTGACTGTCATCTGCATCTCCGCTAGCCGGGTTTTGTAGCGGGCCTCTGTTTCTTCCAGTGTGGCTTGCTGGGCGGCTTTCTGAGGGCAGAGGGAGAACAGGAACTCAGCAGAGAGGTCGGGGCGCAGCCACCCGCCAGGCAGCCCAGGGGCATCCCGGGGCACAGGCGCTCACCATGCTGAGCTGGGACTGCTGCTCGATCTCCAGGCTCTGCAGGGTATGCCGCAGGTCACTGGCCTCCTTCTGGCTGTTTTTCAGCGCCTCTGTGTTGTCTGCGACTACCCGAGTCAGCTCCTCAGTCTGAATGAGAGGAAGTGGAGGGAATAAGCTGAGGTTGCTCTAGCCTAGACGCACCCCACCCTCAGTGCTCAGCACCCCCCAGGGTGCCTGCTCCCTCCACATCCACCCCCCGCCCCGCACCTGTGCCATGAACTGGGTTTCTGCATCCTTCCGGTTCTTCTCCGCCAAGGCCTCATACTGGCTTCTCATATCGCTCAGGATCTTCCCCAAGTCGATGCCCGGAGCAGCATCCATCTCCACGCTGACGTGGCCCCCCACCTGGCCCCTCAGGGCGCTCATCTCCTGGACAGACACAGCAGAGATGGGCATGTTAGGGCCCAGGGTCTGCTGGGCCTGAGCCAGTTCCCTCCCCAGCCCCCGGGAGTCGATTGGGCATCCAGTCCCCCCTGCCAGGACCCCGGGAGCTGTGCTGCACACCCAGGGCCACGCCGAGGGTCCAGCGAGTGTGCTCACGCAAAGGAAACAGGACAAAACAGCACCGTAAGCTCGGAGAAACTAGGGTGGGCTAGATGAAGGTCCAGCTTAAAGCCCACCTCCTCGTGGCTCTTCTTCATGTAGGCCAGCTCTTCCTTGAGGTTCTCGATCTGCAGCTCCAGGTCGGCCCTGGCCAGGGTCAGCTCGTCCAGCACCCGGCGCAGGCCGTTGATGTCGGCCTCCACGCTCATGCGCATGGCCAGCTCCATCTCAAACCTGTCAGAGATGGTTGGCATCAGGTGACGTCTGCTCTGCACTTTTGAAGATGCTCCCATGTCCCCATGTGGGGCGCAGGGTGGATGAAGGCAGAGCCCACTCCCCGGGGGCACTGAGCCCCGTCAGGCTCTGCTAGCACCCCCTCCCCAGGGCTGAGGTGCTCACTTGGTTCGGAAGTCTTCTGCAGCCAGACGGGCATTGTCGATCTGCAGGACGATCCTGGACTTCTTGATGGTGGCATCAAGAATCTGGAAGGCAGGGGTTTGGCAGCAGTTGGGCCCGCTGGCATGGCCCACGCACATTCCGACAGGAGCAAAGAGCATGCGGGACCCCTCAGGCTGAAGGGGGTAGGAACGGGCTGGGAAGGCAGGCAGTCAGCTTGGGGTCAAGTCTGAGGCCTGTGCCCAGGGAAGTTTAAAATGGTCCTACGGAAGCAGCCTCTACCCCTCTGCAGTCAGGGGCAGAGAAGCTGGGGTTACCCCTTTGTCTGTGCCCCACCCAAAGCAGAGTCTGCCTCTGGGGAGGGAATTTCATGTGTTGAGCACCTACTATGTGCAGGCACTTGGCATCTCATCTTTCACACCAGGTCAGTGCATACACCCATTTTACAGAAATGGAAACTGAGGCTCAGGGTTCCTCGTGTGCGTGAACCCCAATCTGGGTCCAGTGGTTTACCAAAGAGCAGGTCACAACTCGTGGTCATCCTACTGGGTGGTGATTTGCATATTTTTTAAAGACTTATTTATTTATTCGTACAGAACTGGGGTACAGGTTAGAGATGCGGAGGGTGAGAGGCTTCACCAGAGACAGAGTGGGGAGCAGAACAGGCAGATCAACGAAGTACACTGCTGAGGGGAGCAGCGGGCGGGTCAGGAGAGGTCTGCCGCGCCATGTGGATCTCCTCCGGGGCAGGTGGGGATCGAACTCATGCAGAAGTGTTTTAAGCTTCTTAATGCTGTGCTTTAACCCGCTGCGCCACCAGGGAGGGCCGTGATTTGCATATTTTACAGTGAGCCAGAACACAAACTAAAATGCCAGGAGGGCTCACCCACAGTAAGGTAAGAATTGTTTCAAGAAACGTTACCTCATAGTGTGTGTGAGACAGAAGGAATGGTGTTAGGGCACATACAAACTGCGGGTCACCATGTCAAGCATGAAAGCACCATCCTAGCTGGCAGGTGGCATCCCTAGCTGCCCCTCCTTGTTAGGGTCTCCCTCTATGGCCCCCTGCCTTCACCATCCCACATACTGAATCATGCGTCTGCGTCTGGGAGACCAAGCCTCACTCTGCAAACCGTTAGGGACACACACACACACACACACACACACCAACCCCACTGTCCTTGAAGAGGTGCCCTAGCTAGGGGCAGCATGGACATCTGCCCCAGCATCTGGCCCGGAACGAACCAGATTCCGCCCAGGCCAAGTTCTAGCATTTTGTGCAACAATCCACTTAGACTCCGGGCATCCACAAGCAGTGTCCCATCTCCCCCCATTCTTTGGGACCCCTTTTCCAGGTCTCGGCCCCTCCTCCCAGCCCTCCACCAAGTCCTGCTCCCGCCCTGCACGCCCGGCCCACTAAGGACCCACCCCAGCCTCCAAGTGCCCAGCCCACCCCCACCCGGCAGGCTGGGGCGGGGCGGTTACTCCGCCTGCCACCGCTCTGCCGCCCAGCCCCAGCCCCAAGCCCGCAGGGCAAGGTTCCCGGGCAGCGGCACTTTCCGCAGGACGCCGCCCACCTGGCTTCTCAGGTCCTGGATGGTCTCCAAGTAGTGGCTGTAGTCGCGGGCCTGCCCGGGACCCTGCTTCTGGTACCATTCGTGGATCTTCACCTCCAGGTCGCCGTTGGCCTCCTCGAGAGCGCGCACCTTGTCCAGGTAGGAGGCCAGGCGGTCGTTGAGGTTCTGCATGGTGATCTTCTCGTTGCCAGCCAGCAGCCCGTCGGGGCTGGCCAGGGCGCCCCCATAGTAGCCACTGGACGAGGCCGACCGGAGGATGCGAGCGGAGGACACCGAGACCCCGCGGCCGCCGGAGCCCCCGTGGATGCTGGGCGCGCGGAAGACACCTCCAAACCCCAAGCCCGAGTGGCCACCGCCGCCCAGAGCCCCAAAGGATGAGGCGGCCGAGGACTGGCGGTAGCTAAAGGAGGTCATGGCGAGGGAGGAGGGAGGACGTGGACTCAGGAGGAGTTGCGGCAGGAACCTGCTGTCCAGGGTAGTGGCAGGCCCTCCCCTGGGGCCTTTTTAAGTCGGGCAGAAGAGGGGGGAGGGAGGGCGGGCGGATATCTGATGCCTGAAGAACTTGCTGTCTCCAGAGTGCAAATATAGGCACTCTCCCCATTGGTCAGCTCGGGAGACTCTGCCCCCAGAGGGAGAATACAGAAGCTAGAACCGCCCCCACCCCCAGCTTATCCTGATCATCTCACTCGCACTTCTAGACAACCCCCAATTTCATATGCTGGCCCCCCCCCTCCCCCCACTAAGATCGCAGAGTGTGCTGTCCCTCCAGGAATTGAGGTCACCCACACACACACCCCAGAGTGTGCCCACTGAGCGTCCCTTTGGAATCCTGGGCTGGGCCCCGTCCTGTGACCAGGTTAACTCCCCGCCCAAAGTACTTTCACCTGATTCCTACACCCCACTTGACACAGCCTCACAGAACCCAACCCGGGGGTCACCCACACCCTGACTTCCCTTCATCCCCAGATAAGGGTGCTCTGAGCTGCGCCCTCCCTGGTCCCCTGAGAAATAGTTGCCCCACCCTGCTGGGCCACCCAGTGTGCCAAGGTGACAGTGGGCCCCTAGGGCAGTTGTTGGGGGGCATAGGGGGGCAGTTCGCAGCTGGCACATTACAGCAACTAGACAGCCCCAAGCTCAAGCCTGACCCTTATAGAAGCATAGTGGGGCTCTCCATGCCCACCCCTTTACCTGAACAACCCCCTTCCTGCACCCCCAAAGAATACATTCATTTAGCACAGACTTACTAGAGTGCTTTACTGTTCCATGAGGTACCCAAGCCTGGGGGTGTGGGACTTGGGGGCTGGGGGCAGAGAGCTTGCCCAGGAGACATTTAGCACCTGTCACCAGCTCATGCTTGGGCGTATCTAGAAAGTAGGTGTCTGGAGAAGAAATCCTTGTGCCCAACAGCCTGCCCCATGGTAGGAGTGGCTTGCTAGGGAAGGTTCTACAAAAGCAGAACCCTGCACAAGCAACGTGCACAAAGCACAAAGCAACGTGTTTTAATAAGAGAAAGGAGGGGGCCCCTGGGCCCTCTCGTCTGCCCGGGCAGCTCCTCACGTGTTACTTCACCCCCTGCCAGACACGGCCCCTGCTTCCTTCTCAACCTATGTCAGAGTAGCCCACCAGCCTCAGGGCCCTTCAGAGAAGCTGTCAGGGGGATGCCCCAGTCACCCCCCAGCACCAGGCCTCAGTTTCCCCGTGAAATCTCAGCCGTCCTCTCTGCATATTATTCCCTGAATCACCTGTGGCTAAGTGAAGTCTTGTCCCCCAACTCTGAAACCCATGTCCCCAGGAACTGTCTCCTGACCACTTGTTCAGGATATAGGAAATCCCACACACACTTCACCCACCAAAAGTTGCCCTGAGACACTGGGGCAGGCCAGCCTGTGGCTATTTAAGTAGTGACTCAGACCTACAGGTGGGTCCAGTGGCCCCAAAGGAGGAAGAAAGCCTGACCCAAGGCCAGACCTGAAAGCAGGGTGTGGTGTGACTCTGAGGTGAGTCACTTTCATTTGGCCTCAAGGCCAGCTCCTTTTGGGGGAAGGGAGAGATGGAGAGAGCTGTTGCTATGTACACGAGGCACCAGCTGAGTCTCTGGCTTGCTGGAGAGAAGAGACCGAAACAAAGAAAAAGACCAACAATTCAACCCCAAAGACTGAGGAGTTGCAAGCTCCCTACATTTCAGAGGAGTTTAGAGTCCCAGCCTCCCCGCCCCAGGGCCATAATCCCAAGGCCAGCTGACTAACGGGCAGTAAGTTTACAGCTTGTCCGATCTCACAGCAACTCAGTGGAAAAGCATTCTCACCCACTACAGATGAGCAGACAGGGTCCAAGAGGCAGCGACTTAGAGGTCCCAACAGGCGTACAGGGTACAGTTTCTACCTCTTTAAAAATATATAATGTATTTATTTATGCATACAAGAGGTGGGGAGGGCGGTGAGAGGATCAGCAGAGACAGAGTGGGGAGCAGAACAGGCAGATGTCCTGAAATACACCTCCAAGGGAAGCAGCTGGCCAAACAGGAGAGGTCTGCCGCTCCGTGTGGGTCACCTCCGGGGCCAGGGATGGAACTCCTGCTGCCGTGGCTGTGGATAGCTACAGGGTGCTGAGACTTACCCCTGCGCCACCAGGGAGGGCCTCTAGCTTTCACCTCAGCTCCACAGCCTGGGTTCCTGAGTGCCGAGAGAGGCCCTGCGCCGCCCCTCAGGAGACCCCAGCTCCAGAGCTCCTTTGACTCCATGCCTTCCCAAAGGTGACCCAATGTGAGGGCAGTCAACCCCGCCGGCCCTGCAGGCCAGGCTGAGGAAGTGTCTCCCACTCTCTGGCCAGGACAATGCCTGGCACCCCATGCACTGTGTGGCTCTCAGCCACTTCCCTGGCACACCAAGGACTCAGGAGAACAGTCTGTACAGGCTGCCCTCCCCAGAGGGGGCGTGGGATGGCCGAGAGGATGTTCTCTGTCAGTAAGCAGGCTGCCCGCCAGGAGCCCCTGTGGCAGCAGGAGAGCAGAGCCCGGAGGGGAGGAGTCCCTTGGGGCTGGGGGGGTTTGTTGGAGGACTGAAGGCTGCAGCGGAGAGACAGAGGCACTGCAAGCTCCCAGGGGTCCTGGACAGCCTCCTGCCTGTCCTCACCCCAGCTCATGCCAGAGTGCCCAGCACCCTCAGATCCTGTGGAGAAGGGGGGAATCCTGTCAGGTAAGACCAGAAACACTGCGTGTTGCAACCCTTTTGGAGACTCTCAGCTTCCATTTGCCAGGTGGAGATAAAGACCAGCACCTGGGGGGGTTGCTCGAGGGTTAGATGAGATGGAGCTTGTCAGGATGCCCGCAAGAGCATCAGCACTCAGCGTTCATGTTATTATGTGATCAGTTTATGAACACGTGTTTTACGTAGTCCATTATTATATTTTATGAAGTTACATCTAACTTCATTTAACCAGCATTTCCTAAATATACGGGACTGGGCACCCTTATCCGTTAATACCTATGAATAACCCATATGTCACAGGTACAGCTCCCATCCAAGAGAGCTTGGGAGTGAAATGGCCACCGGAGGCGACTGGCCACCCGAGGCAGCGCCAGGGCTACTTTCCGAGTGGTCAGCCGAGGGCTCTCTGCATGTCCACCCGGACTCGCACTCACAGCCTCTTCTGCTAGAAGGAGTGCAGACTGCTGTTCCCAGGGGGAGAGTTTAGACACGGGGGGTCTCATCTTCCCCGAGGATATGACGTAGTGGTTGGGGACCCTGAGATGAAATTGTAAGCGAGTCCTTGCCCCCCACAATGGCCCGAGGCGGTGGTGACAATAAGACAATGATCGTGATTAGCTCTACTGTGCCAGCCACTCAGCTAAACACTTTGCCACAGGACCTCTACCGGCCCCTGCGTTAAGGGACACCGACCTCATTTTACAGAGAAGAAAAGTGAGGCTCACGCCACGCACAGCCCCAATAACCAAAGCCCCAGCACAGGCTTCCAGCCCGGCTCTAACTCCCGAAAGCCAGCATCCCAGTCACCCATGCTGTCCGGCTTCTCATGGCCGGACAGAGTCAGCACTCAGGGAAAGCCGTGGTGTCGCTAGTCGAGGCCCTAACTCGTCCTCCTTGCTGGCGTACATGTGATCTGTTTGTTCTGTCAGTGGGTCTTTCCAGCAAGGCTCAAAGTTCAAGTCAGCCTTGCAGAGCAGATGTCCAGAGCCCAGTTGCTGAGCGAGGAGAGACCATCTGGCCAGGTGCTGGAGGCACTTCCTGCCTCGGACAGGCGGCAGGGAGACACATCTGTCTTGAGGACATGCAGTAGGCTGGTAGATCCTACATTGATTTCGCTCCTGTCTAACTCCCCGTTAAGATGACAGGTAAATAATTAGAGAATAAAAGAGACCACCCAGGATAAGAAATGTGGACAAAATTTTTAAAGCTTGAACATGGTAACTAACAGCAGACAAGAGGAAGCTAGGGCTTGGAGGGAAAGAGAGGGGTGCAGAGGAGGAAGGGGAGAGCCTCGGAGAAGCAAGCGGTTTCTCAACACCAACCCAGAAAAGCTCTGGGACTGGGGCGCCAGGTAGCTGAGGGAGAAGTGGAAGACAGGAGTGAGAACAGGGCAGGCTGCAAGTTTCTATAACGGTGCCAGGGCCCCCTGCCAGCCCCGACCCAACCTGGGCAGGCCAGAAGTCTCTTCCCTATCAGACCAGCGGAGCCAGGTCAGGGGTCGGGGAAGCTGGGAGCAAGTAAACTCTCCCAACGCCTCGTGGGAAGGGCGCCCAGCCGCTGGGTGCAGGCCACTGGGCCGTGTCCTCCCTAAGAAGCCAAGTCCTGTGGGCCCCCAATCCATGATTGAAACAACAGGGTGGGGGGTGGGGAGGCTTTGAGGGGTGTTGGCATGAGCCAGCAGGCATTCAGCAAGCTGGAATTACCGGCACAGAGCAAGTGGGAGCAAAAGCAGTGCTCATTTCCAGAGCCGCAACCCTGAGCCAGAGGCCGGAAGACCCAGGTGTTTATCAGGCAGGGGGACAAAGCCGCAAGAATGGATGGCAGGCCAGCTCGAGGACAGGGAGGGCCAGGGAGGGCCAGGGAAGAGGTCTTGGGGCAGCTGTGAGCTCCTGAAGTCAAGGAAAGGCATTTCACGCAGGTGCCTGACAGGTGAAATCACCGCTTAGGAACAGCTGGATTCCAGGTCACGGCCCAGGTCAGGAGGCCAGTGCATGGGCTGCTGGGAGAGCCCCGTAGAGATGCAGAAGGCCTGGAGTGAGCACAGAGCACAGGGGCAACAAGGAGCTCACCAGCTCCCAGCCCAGGCCAGCCAGGTGTGCCCAGGCCGGGCCAGGTCTGGCCCTCACAGCAACTCACCTCAGGCACTTCCTTCAAACGGGAGTCTAGAGCCAAAGGTGAAGAGCCCTCAGGATGTCCCTCTCCACCCCCTCCCACCCCCCCCACCCCCCCTCACAGTTTCTTCTAAGTCTTCAGGGGAGGATAAACCTGCCTGACTGGAAACCAGGGCCAGTCTGGGGGAGGGAGGGGGGCACAGAGTCCTAGGGCCAGGGGAAGGGAGAGGGAGGGTCAGGGCCCTGCCCAGCCAGGTGCCACATTCTACTCCCAGGAAGGCCAGGACCTCTGCTCTCACCCTCCCCTCCCCCGGACTGGGTGCGCAGCCAGCAAGCTTAGGGTCCCCTCCTCTCAGCCAGGGGAACCTCTCTGCCACTCTGCCACTGCCCTCACTCTGGGTTACTTGCACCCCCGTGTTTGGAGCCCACAGCCACAGCCACAGCCCATACCACCTGGGTTAGGATACGGGAAGGGCCAGAGACAGGAAGGAGAGAAAGAAAATGTCTCCTGGCCTGGCCTGATTTCCTGGAGACCAGAGTTGGGGGGGGTGAGGTAGAGGGGGCTCCCAGCCAGCCAGCTAACCTTCCCCCCCCAGCACACTGCTCCCTCCCTTTCAAAGCTCTTGGATACTCTGACTCCTCAGTGACCTGACAGAGCCCTCCCTACCTCATCCTGCGAGGTTCCTTCTAGAAACTGAAAATGTCCCTCCAAACCAGGTGTGACTCTGGACACTCGCAGCTTTGTGGGATCTACTCTGTGCCAACGGCCCTTGCCTGCTCAGGAAGTGTCTCTCCACTCTGGGGGTGCGGTGGGGGTGCGGGGCCTTTCCTCAGGCCTGGGGCATCCTCCCTCACTGCTCCTCTCTTTCAGATGCCAGGAACTCCAATTTCCCTTTCTGGGAGTGGCTGTGGTGGCCTACTCTGGGAGATCCTCCCTGGTCTGCTCAGTCTGGGTCCCACCCACCTTCACGGCCACCTGGATTCACCCCACAGGCACAGTTCTGTCCCCAGCTAGATGCAGCACACCCTACTTCCAGCCCTGGCTGACTAACGCACCAGCAAATGCTGGACAACTGCCCCAAAAGAGGAATGAGAGGGAGAAGCCCTCTTGTACACCCGACAAACATTACTCTGGTTTCTAGAACAAATAACCCAAGCCTCCCTGTCCTCCTGAGTCTTTGTTTTTGTTTGTTTGGGGGTGGGGGGTTGGTATTCTAAGAGTAATGGGTGAATAGGAGGAGTAAAGCCAAAGCAGAGGGCCAGCTTTGAGGGTGTGGCCCTGAGGAGACCTGAAGGAAACAAAGGAGCCTCCAGGCAGAAGCAAACTTCTGGAGAAGAACCATCCTCATCTATCCAGGAGCACCCACAGCCCAGCGGTAAGAGGGGCACACCAGAAAGTAACAGGCAGGAGAGGGGCCCTGCCAGGGTGTGGCCTCAGTGTTCCCAGCAAGCTGAGCCAGCTTTATTCTGGGAGTGATGGGGGCCCCTGAGAGTGATGGGGGGCCTGGGAGAAAGCTGGAGCTCCACTAAGAGGCTTTTACTAAGTCCAGGCAGAGAAAGGAGGGCTTGTGGGGGGAGGCTGGGAGAGAAGGGCCTGCTGTGGGGGTATTCTGAGGCAGGACACCAGGGAGGAATGACCAAGGATGACTGCTGACTTGAGGCTCAGGGGGTGCCACAGGCAGGGGACTGTCAGAGGCCACTCCAGATGGACACTCCATATGGACACCCCAGGTCCTCCCAGCTCAAACTGGATTCTACTGATCAAGTTTCCTGTGCCCAAGGCTGCCAGCACTGATGCCCACTGAGGAGGACAATGGCTGTGTGTGCCAGGCCCTGCCCTTGTGGAGTTTGCCACCAGGGCAGGGAGCAAGGAGGTGACTTCTGACCAGATTTATATTTTCCCAATTTTCAACAAAGCCGTGGTGAGCATGCATCACCTCTAGAATGGGGGGGTGGGGAGGGCAGGTATGCATTTTCAATTCTGACTCACTCCAGGCTTCACTGTTTTCAGTCAGCAAAGTGGGGCCCAACTTCTATCCACTGGTCTGTGTGTCTGTTCTTGTTCCAGTACCGTGCAGTTTTGATTATTATGGCTTTGTAGTATAGCTTGGAGTCTAGGAGTGTGATGCCTCTGTTCTCTTTTGTTTTAGTCAGGAGAGTGTTGGCCATTTTAGGTTTTTTGTGGTTCCATATAAATCTCATCAATATTTGTTTCACTAAAAGCAAGAGCATAAGAGACTGGGGTGGGGGGGAGCAATTGTAATAAAGAAAAAACAAGAAACAATGAACAACTATATACAAGAGACCTTTTACAGGGGTGGAGTGGGGAACAGAATCAAAAATGGGGTGGAAAAGTTACACAGGACTATGGTGATGGTGAATTGGTGGTGGGAAGTCCACAGGGATTACAACTGAGATGGAAAAAGGCACAAAGTGAAGAATGAAGTAAAAATAAATTAGAAAGAAAAGAAAAGCAGCTTCATCCAGGGAGAGGAGGGGCGTTCCTAAGAGCTGCTGGAATTCCAAGCTGCCTGGGACTGGAGACAGGAGGCTGAGTCCTGGCTCCTCCTGGCTCCAGCCTGCTGTAGAATAAACATTCATTAGGCAGAAACCACAAAGAATCCTGAAGGAAGTGGGCTGCCAGGAGCTGGGCACACCCTCTGCGCACAGGAGCCACTGAGGCCCAGCCATCCCAGGAACCTGGTGCTTGTGAGGCATTTCCATGGGTGGACAGTTCACACACACACACACACACACACACATACACGCGCAACAGAAGACAAAACCTCTTGGCTGCCATGGGCATCTCACTGCCATTCCAGGCAGCTCCTGCCAGATGCCAGCGCCACCTTCACCAGGCACCGGAGCACCCGCGGAGACCTTCCAGTGCCCGCTCCCTGAGGTGGGGGTGCAGCGATGACCCAGTGGTCACCTCCAGCTCTCCCTGCCAGAGCCCTAGGCCCCCCTAGTGGAATGTGAGGGCTGGGAGGGAGTACTTCTCCGGTGAAGGCCCAGGTCCTGCACCAGAGACTTCAAATCTGACTGTATAAACACAGAGAGGCCCCCAGCACACAGAAACCAAGAAACCTTCAGAAAGACTCAGCTCTGGGGCTTTAGAAGGAAGGGCTTGAGCTTGGTCATTGGGGGAGCGGTTCAGGAATCCTAAACTCGCAGTTCCTGCCAGGTTCATTTTGCCTATTCCTTATCATCATCCAGGCCAGCAAGAAATATTAAGAATCTGCTCTATGTCTTGCAAAATGAAGCAGGCAATACTACACTTGGGAGAAGGAAGGATAGAAACCTCTTAGAAGCCCCAAGAGAAGAAAGAAAAAAAAAGAAAAAGAAATCTCTTAGCCCTCTTAGCCCACAGGTTTTCAAGCCTAGCCTGGGGAGCAGAGAAGCATGAGCTACACAGACCTGCACCAGCCACTCACACACAAGCATGTGCTCACACTCACACACTCATACACTCAGCCTCATGCATACCAAGCTCATGCAGTCACACACTCACTTCACCTCACATATACCCAGGAGGACTGAAGGAAGCTTAGCATAGAAAATTTAGGATGGAAACTTCACAAGGCCAATAGTTAGAGCTGGGATAGAAATGATTAATGAGTCGTCAAACCTGCTAGAAAGGTCTGTAGACAGAGACAGAAACCAGAGTGGGGAGAGGGAAACTGTGGGTCATTCCAAAGAAGATCAGCACTCCTTACAGATTAACCCGAGCAGGCTGTGAGAGTGATCAATTCCACAATAGATAAAGTTTCACAAAGGAACGAATTACCCCCAAAGAACACTGTGTGTTCTTGCTCCAGCAAAGGCAGCTTTGTCTGACTACAGCCATGAAAAAGCTTCTTTTTCTTGATAAACCTACCCTTTTCAAGTACAGCTTTATTGCCCTTTGTGAATCTGCAAACATTTTTTCCTTAATAAACTCACCTGAGGATCCTCCCTGGTGGCGCAAGGAGCAAAGCACAGCACTATGAAGCTGTCTGCAGCCACCGCAGCACGAGTTCCATCCCTGGCCAGGGAGTGACCCACGTCGCTCTCTCCTGTGACCCACGTGGTTTCCCTCTCCTGTCTCTCCACTGGTCCCCTCAGCAGTTCATTTCATTTGATCTGCCTGTTCTGCTCCCCACTCTGTCTCT
>NW_004567118.1:3598594-3600169 GCF_000260355.1 Condylura cristata | reverse complement strand
ATAAATAAATCAATCTTTAAAAAATAAATAAATAAGCTTACTTGAATGGGCAACTCTGCTGAAATCTTTCTCAGAGTGTTAAGGGGAAGGATGTCCTGAAGGAACCTGCAGAGTCTTATGGACTCCACCCCCTACTTCAACTTTCTGGATCCTACACCCTACTCCAGTGATTGGAAACTACAACTCCCAGCAGTACCAGGGAGAGAACTGCGAGGACCTAAGGGCGGAGCTAGCAGGAATTCTGGGACATTTGGGGATAAATGGGGCCCGATTGCATCTTGTACTCTCTCGCTCAGGAAGCAGCTCTCCTGACCACATGACTCTGTGTTCAGTCAGCCTAGCCATAAGGTATTCCGCTTACTTTGTGTCCTGCTCTCTTTCCCTGGGTTGTTTCCTATTCCTTTCCCCTTTTGTAAATAAACCCGTTAATGCCCCTTTTGTGTGTACCTGCAGTATAACCGAATTGTGAGCGCAAGGGTGAGGCCCCACAGACAGGCGGCCCAGTCCACTCGGGGCTACCCTGTAACAAGAGGTGACTCCAGAACTCCACTCACTGAATCCCAACATATATATCTGTATTCCTTCACTCAAAGCAATCCTATGTCATTGGTTTTACACAACCAACTTTCTGTAAGATTTCACTTAAGCAAAGCATTCTCCCTCTTTTAAAGCTCAGTAGCAAAAAAATAATACTGAGAAAAAAATGAAAAATGGAGACATCACACTCCCCCAATTCTAACTATATTACAAAGCAATAGTAATCAAAAACAGACAGACAGATCAAGGGAACAGAACTGAGAGGCAAAGAATAAACCTTCATATATATGGACAACCAATTTATGACCCAGGAGCCAAGAGCTCTTTTTTTGTTGTTAAGATTGAATTATTTATGCATTCAGAACTAGAGTACAGGCCAGAGGTGTAGGGGTGGTGAGAGGACTCACCAGAGGACAGAGCAGGGAGCAGGACAGGCAGATCATTGTAGTACACTGCTGAGGGGAGCAGCAGGAGAGACAGAAGAGGTCTGTTGCACCATATGGGTCAGCTCCCAAACTGGGGATGGAACTCACACTGAAATGGCTGGTGCTCACTTGCAGTGCCTTAACCCATTTTGCCACCAGGGAGGGTACCCAAGAGCTTATAATGGAGCAATGAAAAGACTCTTTAATAAATGGTGTTGGGGAAACTGGATGGCCACATGCAAAAGAATAAAACTAGACCACCTTCATACCATATACAGAAATCAATTCAAAATATATTTAAGGGGGCCTCCCTTGGTGGCCTAAGGGTTAAGGTTCAGCATTGCCACCCCTATGGCCTGAGTTCGATCCCCAGCCAGGGAGCTGACCCACATGGAGCAGCAGACCTCTCCTGTCTCACCCACTGCTCCCCTCAGCAGTGGATTTCAGTCAATCTGCCAGTTCTGCTCCCCACTCTGTCTCTGGTGAATCCTTTTACCACCCCCCACCTCTGGCCTGTACCCCAGTTCCTCTACCCAATAAATAAATAAATCTTTAAAAAAATTGAAACTAGTGATGGGAAACCCGTGGGGATTACAATTGAGATGAAAAAAAA
>NW_004567118.1:3597160-3598179 GCF_000260355.1 Condylura cristata | reverse complement strand
TAACAGAGAAAACAGCCCGACAGGTGAACTAAAGAAAACAAACATAAACTCTCAGGCCACACAGCCAAATCAGCAGTTACCAGAAAAGAAGAGGGACAGAGAGGGGGTGGAGGGGGGGAGGTGGTGATGAGCTAACAGCTGGTAAAGGTGTGGTTGTGTGGTGAAGGGTAGATAGAGTTGGACTTGCAGGGGTGAACTCCAGGTAGCATACACTGACACACACCTGACACTTATGTAATATTATAACACACTGTTGGGTCAATAAAAAAATAAATAAAATGGTAATATAAAAAACTAACAAACAAACATAAAGCTCCCTAACTGGTATCTGTAGATTAGAAAACTGAGACAGAAGTGGGGGCTGGGCCTGCCTGAGGTCACACAGCTGGTTTGCTGTGGATCTGGGAGAATAATAGGCAGGTGCTGGAGAACCAGCTGCCTGCCCCTAGGGGAAGAGCTGAGCTATTTAAGAGAAAGAAGCAAACACAAAGAAAGATGTAAACACTCCTGACAAAGGCTGATGGGAAGAGCAGGGTGTGGGGACTGGGGCTAGCCGGAGGGCTTCCTGGAGGAGGAAGGCTGTGAGCAGGACGAAGGGTGAGCAGACATGGAGGTGGCAGATGGGTAGAAAGTTCCAGTAACAGCAGATCCTGTAAAAACAAGCCCAATGTATGGAGTCTACCCCCATTGGGTAAGGTGCTAGGTCCATTTTACTCACTAGGAAACTGAGGGCAATTGCTTAAGGTAAAGTCTGGTAAGTGACAGCGCTTGGATTTGAAGCCAGGAGTCTGGCCCTGAGCTGCGTGGTCCAACTCTGTGCTGGGGAGAAGCCAGGAACTGGGCGTCAGAGGTGGACAAGCAGGGTCAGGCCACTGGATTTGGTTCTTTTTCCCCCTGCAGAAACCAACAGGGGTTTTCGAATCAGGAGGTGACCCAAAGCGTCAGATGAGTCGAGCATCCAGGAGAGGGGGTCCTGAAACTGGGAACACAGGGCTGTCACCCCAGAGGGCCGTCCCAGC
>NW_004567118.1:3588788-3595925 GCF_000260355.1 Condylura cristata | reverse complement strand
ACTCCTGTCCAAAAGACTGTCCTGCTCGTTGGCAGGGCGTAGGGTTATTTCTAGAAAGGGGAAACAGAGGAGGGGAGATGAGCCAGGGTCTGCAAAGGGGAGGGTGCAGGGCTCAGCGGCTGAGGCAATCCAATTGTAAGCTGAAAGTTGCTCAGAATATTTTGATATGACGATTATACAAAAAAAGGGAGGTCATAACATAAGTGAGTGTGGAAAGTCTGATTTTTCAGAGCAATTCCCCTCCATCCGTACCGTGTCTGACGACAGAGGTTGCATAGCTTGTGTCAGGGAGGGTGCAGGAGGAGAAGGAGGCAGGTGGGGACCAGCCTGTTTCCTCAACAGCTGCTGTTTAACCCCCTTTTCTTGAAACGCAAGACAAACTGTCAGACAAGGGAAGGGAAATGACAAGGAATAGGGAAAGACAAACTTGCTAATATTGCTAATCTGACAGACCAGTCATTTGTAAACGTCTCATCCCTTATGAATGCTGGCAGAAGACTCCAGACTCCTGGACCTGTTACTCACAGCACAGCAAGCTTCTCTTGCTTCTTGTTTCTATCTTGCCTTCCTGAGAGCTATGGTGAAAACACAAAGCTTGACCCACATGGGTTTTACATACACTGGGTTTTGCATGAGAGAAAGCAAATAGTTTTTTTTTTTTTTTTTTAAGATTTGTTTATTTATGCATACAAGAGCTGGGGTGCAGGCCAGAAGTGTGGGAGGATGAGCGGATTCACCAAAGAGTGGGGAGCAGAACAGGCAGATGGACTGAAGTACATGGCTAAGGGGAGCAGCGGGGAGACAGGAGAGGTCTGCTGCACTCCCTTCTCTGGTCAGGGATTGAGCTAGTGCTGTAGTGGCTGTGGGGAGCTTCACAGTGCTGAGACTTAACCTCTTGCCACACCACGGAGTCTCAAGAAACCAAATCTTTATGGTGAGCTGCAAACCTGTCTGATCTTTGCTCCAGAAGGAAGCATCATCATTATTTCAAAGAACAATTTAAACAAACCTCTACTCAAGAGAGAGATGCTATCTTCAAGCATTTCACGACAAAAACATCCTGGCAAAGACAGACTGTTGGGGACTGGCCCCAATCATGGGGTGTCAGAGGGCAGGGCCTTTAGGTGGGAGCAGTGTCAACGAGTGGAGATTTCTAGAAAGAGGGAAGGGGAGTGGGCATGAGGAAGACATGGGAGTTGGAGTTGGGTGCAAGTCTTCCTGCCTATTTTTTTAGCAGGTCTTTATTTAGACTGTTTAGCAACAGTTAGTTACAATAATGCATCAGGTAAGTTAATAAAAAATCAGCATAAAAATTCTAAAGGAAGAGGGGGAAAATGCATCCTCTTCTTGATACTTTATGGCATACTGGACTATACATCTTTGTGAAAACTTTCATGTATATGGATGTTAAACTATGACTTCAAAGGATAAGGGGTCTGGGAAAGGATGAGCTGTTAGTAAGGGATTTAGGGGTTCTAAGGAAGGAATAAATTATGTTAGCAGAGTCATCAGTGATAGTCTAAAGAAAAGTTAATGGCTAACTTAAGGCTAGCAGAGAGTAGCTAGTGTTTGTTTTAGGGAAAGGTTAATTAAGACTAGCAGAGAGTAGTTAGTGTTTGTTTAAGAAAAGGGTAAATTAAGAGGAAGTCACATAGTCATGCATTAAGCAAAACCTGTGTCAATAATGTTAGGAAATTGTCCATGGGTCCTTATGCCCTGGGAGTTTTATCTAAGATTTACTTTTTGTCTCAAAAGACCAAGGAAGGGTCCCATGAGTCTCGATGCTCTGGAGCGTCTTATCTCTCCAGGAGCTTACCTTTTGTCTCCAGACACAGAGGAATTTCCCCGCCCTGGGGATGGCTCGTACTTTGCCCAGGTCAGGTAGCCAATTTGAAGCTAAGGCAATCCAGTTGCAAACTGATGTTGCTCAGAATATTTTTGATATAATGATTATACAAAAAAGGGAGGTCGTGACACAAGTTAGCAATGGAAATTCTGACTTTTCAGAGCGTTTCCTTTCCATCCAGAATTTGTCAGTCGACAAATGTTACATAGCTTGTGTCAACAGACCAGCATAAAAACTGCCAGGGCACTGGTGGGAAGATATGCAGAGATGCAAGAGACCCCAGAGAGCTGCCTGCCAGCACCAACAGGAATATCAACCTTCCAGGGAAGGCAAAAGGAGTAAATCAGTTATTGGGAGTGAACTTTCACTGGGAGGATGTGGAGTCAGTTGCAAAGGATGGAGTAGAAGGTGGCAACAGATGAGCAGCCTTTCACAGCAGAACTGGTGTGAACAAAGTGGAAAGGACTTGCAGCCAGTATGGTGGGGCAAAGGCGCATCTCCCCAGGACACACAGAGTCCAACCAGTAATCAAGACAGCACCACCCAAGAGGATGGAAAAACAGCAGACTAGAGGCAAACCCTTCCGGAAAAGAATATGCAAATTGCATTTAGACATAGGCAAAATCTCAACCTCACTCACAGTAGGTGAAGTGCGGACTTCAACTGCCATGAAATCTCTTTTTTTTTTTAATGAAATCTCTTTTTTACATATCAGATTGGTAAAGATGGAAAGGGTGGTTATTATTTGCTAAGAATGTAAGGGAATAGAACAATCTCCCTATGTCTGGAAAACCAAGACAATCCCCATGAATAGTGATTTCCACCATCAAAGTAAGATTGCTCCCAGTACAACAGAGTCACGCATTTTTGTGAACACAGGCCACCTTGAGAAAACTGCCCCAGGCAGTGATGGCAAGGGGGCTCCTGGGAGAGGCCTTGGGGACCAGATTCCTAGGAGAAACCAACACAGGCATTGCTGTCATTGCTAGGTAACCTTTAAATGTTCTATTGTATTATTTGTGCATGAACTCTTCCAAAAACTATGCATAAAATGCATTGTAAAAGAAGACAAACTTCAATATTGAAATCTGCCAAATTTGAACAGGCTGGACCCCCAGTCTTGGCCCAGCAGGTCCTGTGACCCCTAGCGCTCGGTGGCAGCAGGCAATCCCCAGTGCAATTCCCAGCTCTGCCCAGAACCGGTCCGAAGCACCATCCATTTCCTCCCTCCTCCCTCTCAAGTCTGCCAGGTGCCAGGTGCAGAATATGGAGATGGGAGAGGCCAGGCCAGGCCAGCTCCCAGATGTGGGTGGGGCAGGTGGAAGAATAACTCTAAAACAGCAACTGGGCAGCAGCACGGAGAGCCCACGTAGCCACATAGCCACGTCTTTGAGATGAGCCACACCTTTGGTTAATCAAGTCACCTCCCCAGTTCTGTTTCCTCCATTGTAAAATGTGGCATGGACTTGAGTCTCAGATCCACTGTGGATTCATAAACTGTGTCATCCAAGGCTAGCTGATCTCTGGGAGCCTCTGCTTCCTCATCTCTAAATGGAGCCAATAACTCCAACCTTGAAGGGCTTGTTGAAAGTAAATGAAAACCAAGTCCATGGCTCGTAGTGCAGAAGGGGGAGGAAAGACCTGGAAGGAAGTCATCAGCCCAGCCCTGAGGACTGACACAAGCTGGGCAATCTCTATCGACTGCCATATTCCAGATAGAGATGGAATTTCCATGCTAACTTATGTTATGACCTCCCTTTTTTGCTTAATCATAATATCAAAATATTCTGAGCAACCTCAGCTTACAATTGGATTGCCTCAGCCTCATAAGGCGCTACCTGGCCCTGACAAGCAAGTACTGCACCAGGGTGAGAAATTCCTCTTGAAGTCAAAAGTGATTTGACAACTGGCTGATTGATAAATGTAATTGGTTGTTATTGCAAAGTCAATGTTGAGGCAATACTGGAACACACTCTTTTACTGCCCAGAGGGAGGAAAACCCAAATCTCATCACTCTACTATCCCACCTAGCCTTCTATTCAGTTTCTAAGAACCACTCAAACTTTCTACCATCTAGTCTTTAGATACGGAAATTCACCCAATCGCCTATTCAGAGCTAAACAGGTTTTCTACTGTGTAGACTTCAAGGAAATTCATTTAAACTTTCTAACTGGTTTTCAAAAAACTTTACTGTAATTTGATTTACAAGAAAATTTCCTCTTCCTGCCCTCACTTTACTTTACCCCCTAAAATATCTCAATGGGAATAAAAGCCATTAAGTAGTAGATAAGGTTTAAAGGACTTTATTTTGGTTAATCTGTGGTAAATATAGTAATATTAGTCTTAAACTTTATGAATCTATGTACCTGATTTAACCTTGATAGATTGATTTTAAAATGTTACAATCTCAACTAAAGGTCAAAATGACCTCAGACTATTCTTAGAAAAAAGGTGATCTCGACCTCAGCCCATTTCATATGCTAATGTCATCCCACTGCTAGTTCGAAATGTATAAAATAAACCTCTGCTGAAGGCAGAGCAGGAAGACTTGCACAACTCCGATTCCCCAGTCTTCCTCTTGCCCGCTCCCCTTTTTCTCCTTTTCCCCCTTTTCTAGGAATCTCCGTTCACTAACACCACTCCCACCTTGAGACCCTGCCTGTTCTGCCCCCCAATAATCTGTGATCAGGGACAAAGAGTCTCCAACAGAGGACCACTCAGCAGGCCTGGAGTTTTATGTTATGTGGTTAAGATTTATTTATATATGCATACAGAACTGGGGTACAGGCCAGAGGACTGTGGCGAGAGGACTCATCAGAGTCAGAGTAGGGAGTAGAACAGGCAGAGGGATGAAGTACACTGCTGAGGGGAGCAGGGGGCGGGTGAGGAGAGGTCTGCTGTGCCATGTGGGTCACCGCCGGGGCAGGGATCGAACTAGTGTCTAAGCGGTTGCCTCTAGCTTCACAGTGCTGCGCTTTGACCTGTTTCACCACCAGGGAGGGCCCTGGCCTGGAGTATTAGACAAGGTCCTCAGGGAGCCACTGGTGGCCTGGTGTGCCGGGGAAAGGGGCGTTTGTCCAAGAGCTGGGCGGACGTTTAAAGACGGAGAGCGAGGGGTGGGCCGGAGCGGGAGGGCTCGCTAGACACAGGGAAATCTGCGGGACTTGGCCTGGGTCTGGACCTATGTGAGTGTGGGTGGTTTGGGAGAGTACGGTGTGGCTGGGAGTGAAGTTGGAGGAAAGAATCAGAAGTCACAGAGGGACCCCCACAGCCAGGCCAGCACTGTGGCAAGGGAGAGGGGTGGTCTCCATCCATGAGCAGGAGGGGCTAATAGAGGACCCCTGAGGTATTTACCCAGACCAGGGCCTGCGTAAAGCAGAGAAGTGAATGCTGCCGGCCTCGGCTGGGCCCCCAGCCCCACCACCCTTTGCTGGGCAGGTAGGGGGATAGTATTTGCCCCACTACCCCCGAGGCCTTAGAAATTGATTAGGTACTTCCCTTTCAGCTTTTCCAAGCCTGTTTCCTCAAGCCACACCTTCCTGCAGCCACACCCAGCTGCTAGAGGTGGCCCCTGTGCAGCTCCCCTCCAGCCCAGCTTGGAGAGGTCCCAGGCTACGTTTCTCCTCCAGCTCTCTCACTTCTCCTGGGCACCCCAGGGCTGAGCCAGGACTGACAGTGAGGGGCTAGTGGGACACCCCACCCACACCTCTTCCTGTGGGGGGTGCCTGGTACCTGCTTCCACCAGGCCTGGCCAGCCTCAGACGTCTGAGCTGATGACTCACCCTCATCCCTTCCCACCCTGCCCTGCTCCTGACCCCACCAGACCTGGCTCCTCTCCAGCAGCAAGAGAAATGTCTGCAGCCTGCTCCAGATAAGTTCAGGACAGGACCCCAGCCCGCCATATTGCTAATGCCAGCTACAATATACCAGCCCCAGCTCTCCACGCCCATATGTCATTTCGTACAAGACCTTTCCAAGATCGGTGACTGCACCACTCTATAGATGTGGAGGCAGGCGCAGAGCGGATAAGTGAGCTTGCCCTAAGCTCCCTAGGGGACTTGGCCCTGACACCCAGGCCCAGCCATTCACCCTGAGCCGAGGGCAGTAGACATAGAGGCCACCCTAACTCAAGCTGGGCCTCGGCCATCCTCTGTCTCTGGAATCCCCAGCCTGTGGGGACGAGGATCCCAGTCCCCCAGCTCCCCACCACTCAGCCGCCCTAGGAGACAAGGCAGCCTCCGGTAAATATAGTGTCTCTGGGCATATATATAGTGTTCCTAGGAGCACCAAAGGCCTGGCGTCTGAGCCGTGGAAATGCTGGCAATGTCTGTCAGGGCGCCGGCCACAGCTTGCGACAAGTAGGCAGCAGGCAGCAGGCAGCCAGCCGGCCTCTGTCCTGAGCAGCACCTCTCGGGCCTACGCAGGTGGCACCCAGGGCCTCCAGCCCAGTGCCACAGCGCCCCCTGGGGGTCACACAGGACACGCCGCCCTGCCTTGGCCTTCCGGCTACCACCTACCTCCCTCTTTCTCCACCTTCCACCCTGCTCCTTTCTGAGGAGAGGAGGGCCCGGAGTGGACAGGCCCTACCTCCAAGCTGCCCACTGGCCTCCCTGCAAAGGGGCACTGAACTGAGAATAATGTGAGAGAAAGAACCACAGAAGGAAGAATAGTCAAGACCTGGACTACAGCTGTGTGACCCTGGGCCTGTGTCTTTCCCTCTCTGGTCAACAAAGCCGTGGAGGAAGCCACCTCGCTAAGGAAAGGTAATTCCGCTCCCAGCTCTAGGCTGTTTGACACTGCACTGCCTTGTGCATAAAACGGCCACAAGGGGTCACTGCATCCACAGCTGTGTTGGCGCTGATGGGTTGTCCTGGCTTCCCAGCTCACCACCGCCCACTCCCCGCCTCCCTGTGTCCCTCAGCCCTTCAGCCCAGGCCCAGCTCCCCAGTCCCACACCTGCTGAAGTCACTGTGTGACCTTGATGTTCTGAAAGAAGACACGATTCCCAGTTGGGGGTACAGGGGGCAGAGGGAGGGGTGAGGTTTAGTGCCACCCTAGGCATCAGGCTGTGGAAGCCTGACTAGGAGCGATGCCTAGTGCTCCACCTGGGACCTCCCATGAAGAGGTGCTTTGAGCTGTGCCCCCGCCCCCGGCCCCAATGGGCACACGTGCAGACTTTTTGTGCCTCAAATGTGATGGTGTGGATTTTGAATTTTCGTTGTTCCCTTTGTGTTTCCCTGAGCATCCAGCAGGGTTGGCAGCTTCCTGGGGAAACCCCTGCCTGTCTGCGT
>NW_004567118.1:3587313-3588438 GCF_000260355.1 Condylura cristata | reverse complement strand
TCAGCTGAGACACACGGTTTGCACCCCAGTCTCCTGTTTGGGAAGTCGGGAGGTAAAAGATGACTTTCATAAAGACCCCACAGAGGAGGGCCAGCCAGTCACACAGCTGAGCGCAGCCTGGAGGCAGACAGGAGGGCAGTGAGCACAGAGGCTGTTGCCTTTGAATGGAGCCCCTGGGGGAGAGAAGGGAGGGCCCGGCCCAGGCCCTGCAGCTGCCACAGGAGCACTAGAGGAGCGCTGAGCTTCCAAGAGAAGGCAGGGTGGGAGTGGGGTCCATGACCCCCTCAAGTCCAGTGCACGTCAGCCAGAATGGAGCCCGCCAGATTCCTCCCCTGCTAGGAAGGCCTGGTCTGAAACAAAGGTCTTGGCCAAGACAGTCTCATCTCCTTCACAGGTTAGAAAAAGTGGCTCATCCACAGACCTTGGGGGTTCAGCCTCCTCACCCCCCGGGGCAAATCCCCGCCAACCCACCAACCCGCCCCACCTCTGACCAGCCCTCACGCCGCCCGCCGCTCCCGCCTGTTGCATTCCTGCACAGGCCCACTCAGGGTCACCTCCAGCCTTGGCAGGTGCAGAGCCCGCTCCCCTCAGAGCAGCCCTGCCCCCCCCACTCATGCGCAAGCCCCAGCCCCAGCTCCGCCCAGCCCACCCTTCAGGTCTCAAGACTTTCTCCACGGAATGTTCTCTGACTCCCAAGACAGGAGCGAGCCCTGCCACCGCGCCCCCCGCCGTCCCCAGCAGGAGCGCCACAGCCCGCGGTGTGGCCGGTACCCTGGTGGCCCGTCAGCCTCTGTGTCTGCCTGGCCATGGCTCCCTGTGTAGACCGCACAGTGGAGGCCTGGAGTGGGCTGCTGGTGGGGGCAGGTGGCCCGATAAAGGGCCGCCGTTTGCGGCTCCCTCTGGGGCTTCAAACTCGACTCTTTCTCAGGGTTGGTGTTGTCTCGATGCGCCGCCCTGATGCTCCCTGTGCGGAGCGATGCGTGTTCTGGCAACCGTGGACGAGTCGTGGCCATGCTGGGGGAGCAGGTGAAAGGGGTCCGGTTAGACGGGGTCTGATCTGATCTGAGGTGAGTCCCTGAGGCCAGGGCGCTGGTGGCCACGAGATGGATGGAGAAATTCCTGGGC
>NW_004567118.1:3573917-3587153 GCF_000260355.1 Condylura cristata | reverse complement strand
GGGGGGGCCCAGGCCAGAGACCACAGAGTTCACTCTTAGTTGTTTGCACAAATCGTTCCTCCTGTTCTCCAGAGGCCGTAGAAAGTGCTAAAATTGTTAGCGGCAGCTAGATGGCACTAGGCGGGCCAGGTGTGGAGCCAGGCCAACCGTGGGGTGCATGGCTAGGCAAGTTTCCACCCTTCTCTGAGCCTTGGTTTGCTCATCTGTAAATAGGCCAGTAGGTCCCCGTGGCCTGTACCCGCCTGTCACATCTCTACCTGTCACATCGTGGTGAAATCTTTAGAGAAGTAAATGAGATGGCATGTGACAGTGCCCCAGCCTCGCCGGTTCCAGGAAGCCTCACAACACGTCACCAGCTGTCCCCACCAGCAGGCAGTTACCCACCTGCCCACCTGCTGTGGTGCTGGGCTGGGACCCCAAGGCAGGGAGGCCCCACCTGCTTTGTGGCTGATTTCCAATCCATGTCGCAGAAAGGTCTCCAGCAAATACTTGTGGAAGAGGGAACAGATGAGGGAATGGTGTGAAGAAGGGAAGGAAATAGCTGGAGACTCCACGCACTGCAGTTCTGAGGACACCCCCCACCCCCGCCTCACCTTTCCTCACCCCTTACAACCTCACACTGCTGCTTCTCCTGGGTTTATCTGCTGGTGGAGGATGCACGAGAATCCCTTAGGTAGTTGTTTTCGTTCAGGAGAGAACGGAGAAGAGAAACCATTTTGTTCCTGCTGGGGCCTGCGAGAGAGAGGGGGCCTCGGGAAGCCGGCAGCTGGGGGGCTCCAGGGGCGACTAGAAGGTAGGGGACTTGGGGAGGTCACGTTGCGGCTGACGCGCGCTGGAATAACAGATGTTGGAGTCCAGAGGGATTTCTGAGACCCAGCGGCTGTCCCTCTCGTTCTACCTCTCTGGGGTCAGCCACTCTGCTTTGGCAAGCCCAGACCGGGGCACTGTGGGAGGCACTGAGGTCCGGGGCGCCACCACGTATGCCAGGTCAGCCCTTCTCCCAGCGCTGTGCGGGGTTACGCTGCCACGTGGGGCGTTTCTGACCAGCCTCTGCCCATGGGAGTTGTCTGTGCTCAGTAGGCGCTCAATCACTGCTGGAGGTCAGAGAGGGCAGGCAGAGCGCCACTCTGGAGCCAACACACATTAGATGAGTCTTGACTCAGTCACACAGACTCTGTGTCACCTCAGACAAGTTACTTCATCTCACTGATCGAGGGTTTCTTCACAGAACAACCTTTCCTGGACCAGAACTCCTGGATTCAAATGCTGACTCCACCTTTCAAGTTCCGTCACTGGGGAGGGGGAGGAGAAGTCATTTGCTTCCTTGAAGCAAGTGTCCTCCTTCAAGAAATGACACTTAAGTAGCGTCAAAGGCCACAGGGAGGATTAAGTATGGTGATAGATGTAAAGTGCTTGGCACAGGGCCTGGTGCACAGTAAGCATCAATAAGCATTTGCTCCCCTCCCCTTCTTCTGTGGGCCATTGCTCTTCCTCTTGGTCACCTAGCTCCATTGAAAAGGAAAACTCCAGCGGGGGCTGTGACCCCCACAATGTCGAAGCCAGAAATCCATCTTACATCTCCCTCACGTGGGAGCTCAGACATGACCAGGCTCTCCCAACTCGTGACACCCCTTCTGTCTGCAGCTGGGAGCCGATGTCCTGAAGAAGCAAGTGCCGCGTGGAATCTCTTCTGACAAGAGTGACCACAGAGGTGTCCATGTTCCAGAAGCAGCAGGGCCAGTGACAGCGTAGCAAGGGGTGGGACATGCACCCGACTGTCCCCATGGCCGGCGGCAGGAGTCCTCTGACTGTACCGCCGTCTAGCTTCATCCTCTGGAGCTGCTCCTGGAGATGTTAGCACTCACCCAACCTCCCTCAACAACCTGGCTTCAGATTGGGTTTAGATCTCTGCAGGAAGAGAGGCCTGGAAATCTATACCCAAGTGTCTGTCCTTGTCTGCACAGGGTGCGCCCCACCTCCCCCCCTCCCCCCAAGCACCACACGCTGGATGGCTTGAACAACAGAAATGTATTTTGTCACAGTTCTGAGACGAGAAGTCCCAAATTAAGGTGATTTCTTCAGACGCCGCTCCCCTTGACCTGTGGGAGTGGCCCCTGGTGTCTCTCTGTGTGTCCAAATTTCTTGTTAGGGGCCATCAGCAGACTGGATCAGGGCCCTTCCTTACACTCTCATTTTAACTCAAAGTTCCTGTCTCCAAATGTGGTCACATTCTGAGGTACCAGGGGTTGGGGCTTCAACAGATAAAACTTGGGGCACTCCTCAGCCCATGACAGTGTCTAACAGGCATTGTACACTCAGCACGTCCAATGCCAACTCATCTTCTGCCCCAGCCACTCCCCGACAGACTCTCCAGGGCCACAGGCAGCAACCCCTGTCACCCACTCACTCAGACAAAGGACACAGAGACCATCTGAGTCCTGACATCAACAGTCTCATCAGAATCCTGGTGGTGCGACCTTCACACGCAATCTTCACACGCTGTCCACGGTCTAACACTCTGACCGTCTCCTCTACGACTGCCGTGGTCTGTGGCTGAGAGATGGTCTTGCTGCTTGAAGCACAGAAAGCCAATACTATGACACAGACTTTTGAGAAAAGAAAAAGCTTTATTGCAAGGTCAACTGACAAGGAGAAAGGAGAAAAACCTCAGATCTGCCTCTCTGGCCGGAGGAGGCTTTAGAGGAGGAGAAGGAGGAAAAAGTGGAAGAAGAGGGAATCATGAACGTGGCAAAGTGTGATCATAGAGTCGTAAAATGGAGGCTTTCAGACGCCAGGATTCAGGAGCTTCCTGCTGGTGGACACTCTCGCCTTTCAGTACAGCCCAGGTGGCCGGCCTGTTCCTGTTTTGGTTTTGGATGTTGTTTGTGCATCAGCAAACTGCCTCTCAGTTTCAGCCAGGGGGGGTCATCTCAAGGTCAACCACCCCTGCACAAGCCCGGGCTGTGTCACCCCTGAATAAGTACCCCACGGCACCCCACTCTGCTGCGTCTGTGAAAACAAGTCTTCAAGGAAAGTTAGACACGTTCTGTCTGGTCAAGAGGTCTCAGGGCAATTTAAGCTCAGCGCCAGCCACTCGCTGGGTCACCTCCTCGCAAACTGGCCTCTACTTCTACCCTGCCCTGCTGGCCTCTCGCGAGTAGCCAAGGCGGCCTTTAAGGCATGTCTTGGAGCGTGCTGTCTTTGCTCGAAGCCCTGTGTGCTAACCATGGTCATCACTGCCAGATGCTGTGAGACCCTCCACATTCTCACCTGCTCAACAGGATAGCACTTGTCACTTGCTCAGGTGAGGACTGGTGTGGTGGTCAGGGCAGGTAGCTCTTCCAAAATTCCCCGCCAGTGAACTCGACTGTCTGGGCTCCTCCATCCTTTGGCATCTGCCATCTCGGAATCCTTCACCCCAACTCTGTGCACAGTGCCCACATCACTTGGCATTGAGCCAAGTTTCTTAGAGGACCCCACATGGTGCAAGCACCCTCCCTCTCCACCCTCTTCCACTATTTATCTCCTCACTCACTCTACTCCACTTTACCTCCTTCCTCTTCTTCAGACATGAAATACGTTCCCAGTGTAGGTCCTTGGCACCCCAAGTCCTGTGCTTAGCTCATCCCCGCCCTCCACCTAGAGAGGTGTGGTATGCAGCTGTGGTATCTGGAACATGGGCTGAATGACCTGTCTTCCTCAGGCAGAAAGCGAGTTTAAGGGTCAGGACAGGGGCCCTAGGGGAACACTGTTGACTGCTGTCTTCTGGAACGTTCCTTACCCTGCCCTGAAGCACTTTATTAATTCGTACCTATATTTTTTTACCATCTGAAATCTTCCAAAGCAAAAACCTCATTTGTGTCATTTTCCTCTGTAGCTAACACAAGACCAGCTGTAGACTATGACAGAATGTTTGCAGGAACTGGCCTCGGTGATCGTCTCTCCGTATCCACGCCCTTGCCACAGGACCGTGCAGTTCTGCCCACAAGAAACGCTTCTCTCCCCCACGTGAGTGTGGCCCAGGTTATAACATGCCTTGGCCAGTAAGTGCAGTCTAAATGGCTGCTCCAAGCCTAGGCCTCGGAAGCCTGCACACTGCTGCTCATGATCTCAGGGCACTTGTCAGCATGGCTGGAGGGTGAGCGTCCTGGGGCCATTCACCCCCAACCACCCCCAGGCAGCAAGCAAGGGAGACCCAGAGTTCCTACTGCCTTTCAGCTGGCCACAGACAATTGGAGGGAACAGACCTTTCCAGTCTATATTACCAATTGCAAAAGCAGGAAGTCAATAACAGGTTGTTATTTTAAGCCACTAAATTGTGTGTTGCTTTGTTATCAGCACAGAGAATATAACTGGCTCTTTTTAAAGTGGATTCAATTGATTGTCTCTTCACCTCCATTCATCCTCCTTCTTTTTTTTTTTTTTTTTTAAGATTTATTTATTTGTGCATACAGAACTGGGGTACAGGCCAGAGGCTGAGGGGTGGCGAGAGGCTTCACCAGAGACAGAGTGGGGAGCAGAACAGGCAGATCGACGAAGTGCACTGCTGAGGGGAGCAGCGGGCGGGTCAGGAGAGGTCTGACACGCCATGTGGTCACCTCCGGGGCAGGCGGGAATCGAACTCATGCGGAAGTGGCTTTAGCTTTCAGTGCTGTGCTTTAACCCACTGCGCCACCAGGGAGGGCCCTCATCCTCCTTCTTAATCCCAAAGAACAAATGAATTAAGATCCATGTTTGATGTGCAGTAGGAAACCTTTATTAGGAAGTCAGAATCAGGAGGAAGGGGTGTCACCCCCACACCAGTCAGGAAAAGCGAGGTCTCGCCATTGCAGGGAGCCAGCAGGCAGCCAGGAGCACACTTGCCCTGTCAGCTGCCCAAACTGGCCTGGGGCTTGTGCTGGATACTCCAGATGCAAGGAGCAGGCTTCACGCGGGTGCTCTCTGGGGGACACTCCGCTGGGGCTGAGGAGAAGCTTAGAGGGGCTTTAGTATTGCAGCTGGTAGCCTGTGGAGACAGAAAGGTGGTGACAAGGAAAAGCGAGGGATTAGAGCAGGAGACAGGCTGGAGCTTGGAGATGGAAGCCGGGAGCAAGGAGACGAGAACTCAATGGGCTGGAGAATCCTGAGATGGGAAGACGTGGGGTCCTGTGGCCCCTCCATTCTGATGTTCTCCTGCCATGGCAGATGGTCTCCGAGCTCTGAAGGTGACGGGTCATGAGGCAGCCTCCTCCTCCAGATAGTCTTGTTAGTAAATGACCCGCATAAGGAGGCAGAGGCCTGGCGCCCAGCCCCAGTGCACCTCTGTGGCCCTGCACCCCGCCTGACACACACCAGCCACCCCAGAGGGGGGCAGCTCCCGGCACCTCCGGGCCTCTCTGACCTCAATACGTTCAGTCAGACTGTACAGCAATGTCATGCTAAGTTTTTGTTTTATAAAATTCAACATGCGGCCCTCCCTGGTGGCGCAGCGGGTTAAAGCACTGCACTGAGAAGCTAAAGCCGCTTCCGCATGAGTTCGATCCCAGCCTGCCCCAGAGGAGATCCACATGGCGCGGCAGACCTCTCCTGACCCGCCCGCTGCTCCCCTCAGCAGTGTACTTCCTCGATCTGCCTGTTCTGCTCCCCACTCTGTCTCTGGTGAATCCTGTCAACCTCTCCATCTCTGGCCTGTACCACCCCAGTTCTGTATGAATGAATAAATAAATAAATCTAAAAAAAAAATTCAACATGCACAAGAGGAAACCTCCAACCTAGAGGTCGTTCTCCTGAGCAATTCTTTCTTAAATTTAGATTATTTCACTCATTGTTTGTCCCTTTGGGCTGTTGCATCATCCACCAGGTGTGTGTGAGCCAACCACAGACTGTGACCCCAGAACTGTTGCTGATCGGGCCTCCCCACCCTTGGGTTGGTTACCAGAGCCCCCAGGCTCGGTCCCGCATGTATGGGTTGTATGACCTTGAACATGTTGCTTATCTTCCTCATCTGTAAAGTGACTGCGGGAATAGACAACATAATGCCCCGTGGCCACCCACCTCCTGTGCCAGCGACGCTCAGGTCCTGGGTTCACTTGGTCTAAGCTTCATCTACGCCTCTGCCTTAATGCGCGGAAACCATGACCGATTCGGAACCAAGGGTAAGTGGAGAGGCCGCCCTAAAATCTAGTTCTGTTCAGAACATGTGCCCCTCGGACACTCCAAGACGCCAAAAAGAAGTGATATTCTGACAGTAACACCCGGCTTCCCACACCCTCCACCCTGGAGTTGGCCCTTACCTTGAGCGGCAGCACAGTCGCCAGGTTTTGCGGGTGAGGACTGCAACTTGCCACTTCCTCCTCCGCAACTGTCACCACTTCCTCTTTGGAATCCACTTCCTTCTTCACAGTTGCCTCCACTTCCTCTTCCAGAGCCACTTCCTCCACCATGGCTGCCTCCACTTCCTCCCCGGTGGCCACCTCCACTGCTTGCCCCTTGTCCCCGGGGTCCTCTTCCATGGCTGCTTCCACTTCCTCCTTGAAATCCACTTCCTCCACCACCGCCTAAGCCACTTTTTTCAGCTCCACAAGAATCACTGAGCAGGAAAGAAAACAGACTAAATGAGTGACCCCACAGACTCAAGGCCAGGCACGGTCCCTCCTACACGTTCCCCCCAGCAAAGCCGAGCACAGCAGCGGGGCGAGCTTCTCCCTCCAGCGGGGAGCACTCCCCTCTCCTGGCAGCAGCCTCCTTTCCCAAAGCCCAGAAGCCCCAAGATCCTCACAGGATGAAGGCCTCGGCCCATCAGGCCTGTACACAGGGACTCCCCCGGCTGCCTCCATCCAGAGCAACTGACGTAGTCTCGGGGGGCCTCGGAATTCCCAGGGGGCCCCTGGAAGCCTGGTGCACCTACAAGGCATCCTGGCCGCCTTGAAGGAGACTGCAGTAGGTCTGAATTTCCTGTTCCAGCCGCGTCTTGATGCCGAGCAGAAGGGTGTACTCCTGATTCTGGCACTCGGTCTCCCCCCGGATCTCAGCTAGCTGGAGCTCCAGAGCACCGATCTGCTCCTGGATCTCCTGCAGCTGCCCACAGTAGCGGTTCTTGGTGTCCTCCAGGGACTTCTCCAGGGCTGATTTCTAGGGGCAGGGGGAGGCTTAAGGAGGATGCCACACCATCGCGCTCCCCTCCCGCTTGACCTCTCCTGCCCAGCCGGCTGTGCCCCGCCCGCCCCAGCAGAGGCCCTGAGCAGAACTACCAACCATGCTCAGCTGAGACTGCAGCTCGATCTCCAGGCCCTGGAAGCTTTGCCGCAACTGGATCACCTGCTTGTTGCAGGACTCCATGTCCTGGCTACTAGTCGTCACCTCCTGCTCCAGCCGGCTCATCTGCAAACCCAAACTCAGTGAGGACCAGCTGGAACCAGAGGCCGCCACGGGCTAGGTTCTCCCCCACTTGCCTGGACCCTCAGCTTCAAGGCCAAAGCTGAAACAAAGTCGAGGACCAGGTATTCTGAGCTCTGTTCCCTCCAGCCCAGCAGGGTGGTCCAGTTCTCCCAACTTAACATTCCCTCGCTGCAAAGCTTCAAGACTACTCACACTCTGTCCCTACACTGCCTTGCTAACATTATTTTACCCTCACACACACACACACACACAGGCAACAGGCTCTGTGCTAGGACCGGAGCGCCCAGGGATGAGGGGAGGCCACAGGAGCGCAGTGTTAACTGTTTCCCTCGACTACAGTCTCATAGCGCAAAGCCCTGGGTAAATTGTTCGTGCTCTGTCTTTGTTGACACACGCCTAATAAAAGAAGCTTCTCAGGGCGATACTCTTAAGGCCTCTGAGACATCAGCCTTCACAAATAACCTGGTGCGGAGAAGCTACTCAGTAATCATGGATGGATTGGCAGGTGGGTGACTGGCATCAGCAGCCTTCGGAGAGTGATGGATGACCCTCGAGTGGCCAGTGAGAGAGGGCAGGTGGGGGCGAAGGGAGGGGAGGGGAGAGGAACGTAGTGGTGGACGCAGGGGTCCAGGTGGAGCACCGGAGGCTGAAGAGCGGCCCCTGCCCACCTGAGTCTCATATTGCTGCTCGATGTCCTTGCGGTTCTTAGCACTGAGCTCCTCGTATTCCTGGCGCATGTTGTTGAGGGTCGTGGTGAGGTCTATGCTGGGAGCCGCATTCATCTCCACACTGACGTGCCCACCACTCTGCCCGCTCAGCTGGCACATCTCCTGCCAGGGAGGAAGGGGAGATGAAGCCAGGAGTGGAGTCCTCCCCCCACCTGCTCCCTCTGCTCTCCCCAGAGAACAAAACGGGACACAGTTGTGAAGCCAGAGCCCAGCCACCACGGGAGGCAGTGTCCAGGAGGGGCCGGGGGTGTCCTCAGGAGCAAGGGAGAGGGTGTTTCCAGGCAATGTTCCATAGCCCCCACCCCACAATGTCCCCACTATCTCTGCATTTCTGTGCCTCCCTCTCCCCAGAAAGCCGGAAGACACCATGACCCTACATCCTCGTGATTCTTCTTGAGGGCAGCCAGCTCCTCCTGCAGAGACGTGTACTGCATCTCCAGGTCAGACTTCTGCATGGCCAGGTCGTCCATCACCCTCCGCAGGCCGTTGATGTCGGCCTCCACCGACAGGCGCAGGCCGTGCTCCATCTCAAACCTGAGACCAGCCAGGGGCAGCGGTGAGCAAGAGGGCGCCAGGCCTGCACCAGCGGCCATCAGAGCGCCATGGAGTGGGGAAGGATTGAGGCCAGGATGGGGAGAGCTGGTTGGACTCACTTCATCCTGAAGTCATCCATTGTCATGCGAGTGTTGTCAATGTCCAGAAGGGTTTTGTTTTTGGCCACCGTGAGGTCCACAATCTAAACAAGAAGAGACAGTGTGGAGCCCAGGCCCCGGGCCATGACCCGCTGAAAGAGGACAAGACACCAGGCATAGCCACAGAAGGTCAGGACGCCGTCCAGGAAGACGTTCAAGAGGTAGGAGAAGCTTCCGGCAACTGGTACATGGCAGATAGTCCTTGCCACCTTTCCCACGGATGGCCAATGTGGCCTTCACATAGTCACACAATAAACAGTTGAAAAAGAGATCAAGTGTGGCAATGGGAAATCGAGGCAGGAAGCAACTGAATTAGTTGGTGCCTTGAGATTGTACATGGATAAAAGATTGCTAAGATTGTACATGGATTAAAACAATGAAAAAGATTTGGGGGTAGGGACAAAAGACATGCAGAGGCTATCACCAGGAGGGCATATGGATGGAGGGAGGGAGGGAGGGAGAGATGACTCCGTCCCCAGGGTTCTAGATACTCTGCACCTCCTCAGCTTAGGTACCCAGATCCAGCAAGCCTGGAAAGACCACGACAGACCTCTATAGGAAGCAGGAAGGGAAAAACAGGGTTTCTCATTTCCCAAAGCTGAAATCTCTGAATGCTCCAGAGAGGAGAGACAGGCACAGACACTCCCTTTGCCTGAGCTGCTTGATCGTGTTTTCAGCAACAGAGTTTACCCTCTTCTTTTTTTCACAAGGTGTAGAAGTTCTAAACCAGCAGGAGCTGAGCGCTGGTCCTTTGCATGAAATGACACAGAACAGATCCAGAGAGGCATCGAGTTCCTCAAGGTCACACAGTGAGTTGGTGGCTCACCCACAGCCAGACCCAGCTCTAAGAGGCACCTCAGGCTGTCTTCCGCCATGCTGCTCCACACCCCTAAGCTGGGCCCAGGCCAAGGGAGGCTCGGAGTCGCCCTCTTAACGCAGTCTTCTTCCCTGCTCAGACTGAGAGCTGGGGCATGGCAGTGACAGCCCAGAGCACAGGACAGTGTCCTGGCACCAGGAGCATCCGGGAACCAAGCAGAGGCTCCTACTGATGAACGTTCAGTCTCCGAAAGACGCATTCCCAGGCTGTATCTGAGCTTAGAGTGGAACAGCTTACCTTTCCAGAAGCTAGAGCTTGTGAAGGAGGTGAAGGGATGCTGGGGGAGCAGTCTCCACCTACCTGTTTTTTGAGGTCCTCCATAGTGGCATAGTAACAGGAGTAATCCTTTGGGGAGTCGCTGGGGCCCTGCTTGTCATACCAGTCCCGGATCTTATTCTCCAGGTGGGTATTGGCTTCCTCGAGAGCCTGCACCTTATCCAGGTAGGAGGCCAGACGGGAGTTGAGGCCCTGCATGGTGGTCTTCTCATCAGCACCCAGGATGCCACCATCACCACCACCGAAGCCACCCCCAAAGCCACCTGCAGGCCCCCCAAAACCTCCTCCAGAAACACCCCCAAAGCCTCCAGAACCCCCAAAGCTGCCTCCAGAAACACCCCCAAAGCCATCTCCAGACCCCCCAAAACCTCCAGAAACGATCCCAAAACTTCCAGATCCCCCAAAGCCACCTCCAGAAACACCCCTGAAGCCTCCAGACCCCCCAAAGCATCCTCCAGAACCACCACCAATGCTTCCCCCAAAGCCTCTAGATCCCCCAAAGCTGCCACCAGACGCACTCCCATAGCTGGACCCAAAGACGCCTCCACCTCCCCTCCCACAAGCCCCAGGGCTCCCTCCTCGATGGCTGCTGGAAGAGCTACACCCGCCCCTTCCCGCAGCAGCCGCGGAGGAACCACAGCGGCTGCTGGACGAGGCCCTGGCGCCGGCCCCGCAGCTGCCGCCGCTGCGCAGGCTGGACTGTCTGCAACTCATGGCTCAGCTCACGGTGGGAAGCGTGGCAGTGCTGCTGGCTCCGAGCACGGGGTACAGAGCTGTTCCCCAAGCTGCCTACTTATACCCCGACGGAGGGTGGCGCGCCTGGGTGTGCCCTGCCGCAGCCAGACGCCCCCAGACTCCCAGGATCCGGGAGGCCGCCGGCTGCCCCGGGCTGCGCGCCCATCGGTGGCTGCCGGGAGGTGGCCCAGCCTCTCTCCATTGTGTGAGGTAATTTAATGACATTAGGCTGTCAGGGGCATCATAAATCAACAGCACTGCCAAGGGGGTGACCTAGATCCTGGAGTTTGGTAATCCGGAAAGCAGGTCTAAGACTTAGCCCCTCCAGCATAGAAACCTGCCGAGTAGCGCGCGGGCCTCCCCGCTGACGGCAATTACTGTCCAAACCCCTCCCTGCCCCCATTCTGGGCTGAGCCACTCAGGCCAGGGTACCAAGGACTTGTTCTAGGGAACCGGGAGGCACAGCCCTGCCCACGGGGGTCTGCCAGTACAGCCGGGAAGCCCCAAGCCCGTCCTCACAGATCCCCACCCTGCAGGGGGACCCAGTCCTTGCTCTCAGGCTTTCTCCAGGATGACTGGGAGGCAGAGACTCTGCGCTCCGGGAGACAGACCCAGCCTCAGAGACAAGGGCGAGGGGGAGACCAGCTGGCCACGAGCAAGGTGCCCACCAGCACCAAAAGGGAAAATTCATGAGATGGATATCGGGGGTCGTGGACTGAGCAGATGGCGAGGTGCTGGGCCGACAAGCAGGGGCTCACGCCGCCGGCTGCCCGTGTCCGCAGGGCCCAGCCTCGAGCGTGGACTTGAGGGGCCCAGGCCTTCGGTGAGACCCGTCCTGAGCCCCGGGAGGGATAGAGGTGAGTGATTCCCCCACCCTTCTGGAGGCCAGAGGAGAGGCACAGCAGGCCGCCAGCGCCCGGCCCCAGCTCCACACTCCACTGCCTCCTGTGTCAGTGCCTCTGACAGTGCACCTGTCTCTGAATAGAGATGCTTGAGAAACCCTCAAAAGAGATGTTCGACCGCCCTGATTAGGCACTACCCCACCCCCAAGCTCTGGACTCTGCCCTGACCTGGCCCCACTGTTCCCTGGCCTCTGTCTTCCAACTCCTCCTCCACATGGCCTTCCCTTCTTTCTCTCTTTTGCATGGATCATTATTTAACTGGAGTCTTTGTAGGAAACAGAACAGCAATTTGTGACGGTGAATCCCACAGCGAGCATCGCCCACAGCAGAGGCGGCCCTGGGGCTGAGCTTTAATCTCGGGCAGAAGTTGTGAGTCCATGGCTCTCTGGTCACCCTCGTCAAAGACCTCACCTCCCTGGTGTCGGGGCTCACTTGGCTTCTGGAAGTCAGCATCACGGAGATGTTTAGGGGTCTTCACACCACCGCTACCAGAGGTGTGGTGACAGAGTTCTGGTGTGTCCTATGCAGGGGAATTTAATGGGGACAGTCACAAGTAGCGAGCCACTGTCCAGGGGCTGCCAGAAAGCCACATCTTGCCTCTGTGACTCCCTGTTGGGATGGTCAGAACAGCCCCAGGAGAGATCAGGATCAGTTTTCTCATGTGCTGACGGAGGAGCTTTTGCTGTGGCTCACCAGCTCACCAGGCACACACCTTCAGCAGGGTAACACCGAAGCACTTTGTGAAGTTCAACGACCGGGACATGCTGTCACCAGCAGCTGGTTGTGTGACAGCAGCAAGAAGCTCCTCTTTTTCTTTTCAACCCTGGATCTTCCGGGATACCCCGCAGGTGGGGGTACTGCAGCGGGGCTGCCCTGTCTCAGGGGCCTGGCCTGGGCCTTCTGAACCTTGCCCCACATCAGCCTTCTGGGCTTCTGGTCTCTTCTCTTTCGTCGCCACCATCTCAGCTTTTCCACCCACCATCCTGCAAAATGGGAAAGAGCCAGTGTGGTTTAAGATGCCCTTTGACTCCAAGATAAGGTCCACATTCCTGGCACTAAAGGCCCATCTAGATCTTTCCACTCGAGTCCATCTCCTGAAGCACCCCCAAATCTCTAACTAAGTCACACAATGCTCTCAAGCCTCCTTCATGCCTCAGCTAATGCCCAGCACTCCCAACCCCTTCCCACTGAAATGTCCCTCCCCATCTCTTCTGCCAGAAAACTCCCATCCCCCTTTGTAAGCCTTGGCGCCCCCTCTTCCGTGAAGCTTCCCTGGGTTCTCACCCTCTGGGTTTGCGCCTTGTGACAGTTTTTCAGGCTCTGTCTCGGGTCCCCAGGCCACGTCCACAGGAGGAACCCCTCTGTGCCTGCATCGGTTCGTCTTGTATTTAACCCAGCACTTTGGACCAAGCGGACCTGACGCGATGAGATGAGGGTGAGATGACTAGCCAGGCCGAGTGGATGCTAGGAGCTGAAAGGGGGACAAAGGCATAGAGAGGGGCCGGGAAGAGGCAATGTGCTGTGGGCTGAAGCTACAGCTCGAGGTGCAGGGCTGAGACACTCTGGGCCACACACAGAGACTGTGTTCATTGACACACTGACAATGAACCCCTGCAAAAAGTGTGTTCTGGCCCTCCTTGGTGGCGCAG
>NW_004567118.1:3522597-3573507 GCF_000260355.1 Condylura cristata | reverse complement strand
TTTTTTAAGTGTGTTCTTTCTCAATGTCTTGATCTTTTTATTATTCAAGGAGAAGGGTGGGTTGGACACCATGTCTTCTTCCACGCGTCCACCCATGTCAACCACCCTGTTTAAATCACAGGTGGCCTTGGACTCAGAACCTGTAGGAACAACAGCATCTAGCAAGGAGTTACATATTTATTTATATCCTGTCTTTTTTTTTTTTAAGATTTATTTATGCAAACAGAACTGGGGCGCAGGCCAGAGGTGCAGGGGCAGTGAGAGGATTCACCAGAGACAGAGCCGGGAGCAGAGGCAGACTGACGAAGTACACTGCTGAGGGGAGCCGCGGGCTGGTCAGGAGAGGTCTGCGGCCACGTGGTCACCTCCGCGCGGGGGATCGAACTCGCCCTGAAGCGGCTGCCGCGAGCTTGCAGTGCTGTGTCATAACCCGTTGTGCCACCAGGAAGGGCCCTCGTGTCTTCCCCACCCCTCCGCAAGCGATTCTGATTTTCATTTGTTGGTAACAGAGCAATACAAAATTTCCTTCATACATAAATCTTTATCCAGAAGCTGCCCACTGGCCCACTTCCAGCACCTTCCGCAGGAAACTTGCAAAGAGTGAACAAGGTCAGAGCGAGTGCAACCGGGGACCAGCACCGGCCCCAGGAGAACCGTGCTGCTTCTCCCAGCGTGGGGGAGACCAGGGGAGGCCAGGGGCTGTGAGCCTCAGACAGGGCAACAGAGAGGCAACAAGTTCCACCTGGGATGTACCCCAAAGGGCAGATGTATGAGGACTTGGGGGGAAAAGGGCAAGGACGAGCCTTCCTCGGGCCACGGAACCCTGCTTCTTGCCTATACACCCCCACTGTGGTCCAAGTGACCTGGACCTCCCGAGGTGGAGGCGGTCAGAGGGCGGGTCTCTGGCCGCCCCCACCCCTTCTGCCCTCTGAGAGGGTGGGTGGGGGCCGGCTCCTCCCAGGCGGCTTAGGAGTTTGGAGTCACCACGTGACTTTCCCCCGGCCTCAGGAAGCAGTTCCTGCCGCCTCCACTAGACTGCGCTGTGAGTCACTTTCTCGGTCCCTGCTGGTTAGTTTCGGGCGGGAATGGGGCGGCAGCCTTGCCAGCGTCGGAGGAGCTGGCCCTGGTCAGCAGCAGGACCCAAAGTGCTGGCACTACTCTCTCCAGTGAGGAGGGGGAGAGTGCCCTATGGGAGACTCCGGCGTCTGTCCGTTGTTGGCTCTCTTCCTCTGGGGCCCAGGCACACCGCAATGGGGAGGGGACCTCAAAACCCAAGCTTGACTTCCTCGGCTCCTACTTCTGACTGCTCTCAGCTGGGTGTCCACCAGCCGCCATCTTTATCCCCGTATTCCTTCAGAACAGTAATGGCAGTCGCTGGAGCAGAAGGGACCCTGGCCCCACCGCACCCAAGTCTAAGAATTTCACATTCCTATTATCCTCTAAAGCAAAGTTCACTGGGGAGAGGAACCTTTTTTTTTTTTTAAGATTTATTTATTTATGAATACAGAACTGGGGTACTGGCCAGAGGTGCAGGGGTGGTGAGAGAACTCACCGGAGACAGAGTGGGGAGCAGAACAGGCAGATGAGGAAGTACACTGCTGAGGGGAGCAGCGGGGAGACAGGTGAGGTCTGCTGCGGTGTGGATCACCTCTGGGGCGGGGATCGAACTCACACTGAAGCAGCTGCGGCTCGCTTGCAGTGCTGCACTTAACCCGCTGCGCCACCAGGGAGGGCCTGGGGAGAGGGAGCTTTTAACCCAGCACCAGCTGCAAGATGGAGTGGTGTCTGGGGCTCCTGCACGGTCGAGTAGCATAGCTATAGCACTGGTGCGGCTCAGCCCTCACTGGGCTGCTGACATGTTCTGCCCCCCGTCCGAGCTCCACCTGGCCCTCCACGCCCCCACATCATGCCACACATGAGCTTGTTGCCCAGCTAGGAACACTGGTACTCTAGAAGTGTCTTGCGTCCCCTCCCCACCAGGTCCTGTCCCTTCGAGGGTCACAACCCCTCTTTTCCTGGACCCCAAGGAAGTGCCTTCGAGGGTCACAACCTCTCTTTCCCCGGACCCCAAGAAGCGCCTTCAAACCTCTCTCCTGCCTGAGTTGTCCTCTTACACCTCTAAAACTGTAGACTGTCATCTCCATTCTGTCCCCCCTCACCCAGAGATTGCCCATATCAAATATTCTTAGCGCCAAAACTCATCTAGAAAGCCACCCCGTGTTTTCAGGAACACAAGCAGACCTCCCTTTCCTGGCGTGAAGACAAGCCCGAGAACACCAACATCACTCCATTCCTATTCCTCATAGCTCATCCTCTCACAGCGCCGTTTCCAGAGCAGTGATGGTGCCAACCACGCCGCAGCCTCATTGCCTTCGTGAGATCATCTAATCCTCCGTCGGCCTCCTGTCATCAGGCCCCTACTCCCCGTTTTGTAAGAGGATCTTTCCAAACTCATGAGGCTAGTCGGTGTGGAAGCCAGGACTCCAGCCACGGGGGTCTGATCCCACAGCCCGGGCTTTCACCCCCCCTCCCTCAGAGGCTGAGTCTTTCTTTCACCCCCATCCCACCCTTGACGCCCCCTGGAAGCTTTGCTCATTCAACCGAATGAATGAGCTGTTTAGACTGACACAGTTACTAGTCAACTCTTTCCTCGCTCGCGGCAGTGAGCCCTGCCCATCTCTGGAATCTTCACTCCTCATTCAGATGAGGTCCTTCTACTCATCCACCTTTCCAGTCCCCAAAAGAGAGAAAAAGACACTCCCCACCGAGGGAGGCTCCTACAGCCTGACTGAGTATGCACTCATTCATCGGGGCCCCCTGAACACCATGCTTACTGTATGTGCAGGCAACTCACTCTCCAAGGCTGCAGAATTGCACAGAGCAGAGCCGGCTGTAAGCTCTCAGACTGTTCCTAAAGCCTCTAAAAGTGCCCTTGTCATGGGCAAAGAGCCACCATGCTAGCCCACCCAGTCTCCCTCATTCAGTGCTCTGAGCTGGCGCCTAGCCAGGAACCATGCAGGGACTCTGCTTCCATTCTCCTAGGGAATTCTCAAAGCAGGGTGGGTACTGCCATCGTGTCCACTCTACAGATGTAGAAACTGAGGCTTGACCATGATCATCGATTGCCTTACACCACCAAGATCAGACAGTTTCAGACTCAATTCTGTAGGCAAGCAGAAAGGATGGGGGGAGACAGTTCTCTTTATTTATTTATTTATTTTTAAGATTTATTTATTCATACAGAACTGAGGTACAGGCCAGAGATGCGGAGGGTGAAAGGATTCACCAGGGACAGAGTGGGGAGCAGAACAGACAGATCAATGAAGTACACTGCTGAGGGGAGCAGCAGGCGGGTCAGGAGAGGTCTGCCACGACATGTGGATCTCCTCCGGGGCAGGCGGGAATTGAACTCATGCAGAAGTGGCTTAAGCTTCTTAG
Organism: Condylura cristata; assembly: GCF_000260355.1. Classification (NCBI taxonomy): domain Eukaryota; kingdom Metazoa; phylum Chordata; class Mammalia; order Eulipotyphla; family Talpidae; genus Condylura; species Condylura cristata. Next base: position 3,570,069 of record NW_004567118.1, on the reverse strand, counting down.
TGCAGTGCTTTAACCCGCTGTGCCACCAGGGAGGACCCTCTTTTTATTTTTTTTTAAGATTTATTTACTTATGCATAGATGAGCTGGGGTATAGGCCAGAGGTGAGGCAGAGTGGGGAGGAGAACAGGTGGGTTTAATGAAATACACTGCTGGGAGGAGCAGTGGGCAGGACAGGAGAGGTCTGCTGCACCACGTGGGTCAGCTCCCTGGCCGGGGATCGAACTCAGGCCAAGGCAGTGATAGCACTGAAACTTAACCTCTAGGCCACCAGGGAGGTCTGGGAGACAGATCTTGGTAAAGCATGAGTTCTTATTGAGTTCATAGAGTTCCACTGGAGAGATTTAGGACACCCATGAACCTCATGAATTGTATACAGTGTGTGTGTGTGTGTGTGTGTGTGTGTGTGTGTGTGTGTGTGTGTGTTTGTGGAACTTGAAGAAAGAAGATCTATAGCTTTCAATATGTTCTGAAAGGAATCCCTGGGTGACAAAAATGTTAAGATTATCTCTAATCTACTACAATGTCTAGCACACAAAAAGCACTCTGCCTGATAAATGAATGAGCAAACAAATGAGTAAGTAGAGGCATGAATGCACCTCCATGCCTGAGGACACAATAAATGACCTAGCACACTGTCTGAGACCCTTTGTTCCCCCATCACAGATTATGGGGGTGGGGGCAGAACGGGCAGGGTCTCAAGGTGGGAGCGGTGTCAGCGAGCAGAGGTTCCTAAAAAAGGGGGGAAAGGAGAAAAAGGGAAAAGGGGTGCGAGGAAGACACGGGAATCAGAATTGGGTGCAAGTCTTCCTGTTCTGCCTTTAGCAGAAGTTTATTTTATACATTAAGAGCAAGCAGTGGGATGACATCAGCACATGAACTGGGCTGAGAGATTACAATCATCTTTTTTTTTTCTAAGAACAGTTTAGGGTCGTATTGTCCTTTAGCTGAGATATTCATTATTCTTAAAATCAATCTATTAAAGTTAAGATAGGTACATAAATTCATAAAATTTAAGGCTAACATTGTTATATTTACTACAGTGTTGATTGGCTAAAATAAAGTCCCTTTAAACCTTAAATGCTACTTAATGATCTTCATTCTCATTGAGACATCTTAGAGGGTAAAGTGAAGTTGAGGACTAGGGTGGAGGCTGGGCTGGAGATGTGAAGGGGGATAAGGTGAGGTCACGGCCAAGGAGAAGTTGTGAAAGAGGGTAAAGTAAGGTCGAAGACTAGGTTGGAGGAGTTTTCTGGTAGATAAATCACTAAGGAAGATAGTAAGATTCCTCTTAAAGACTGAGCAATAAAAGCTTAAGTAAGAGAGTAAAGTGATAAGATTTGGGTTCTGGTCCGGGCAGTAAAAGAACTTTCTAGTACTGCTTTGTCTTACAATATTGATTGTGTAATAATTGTTTTTATTAATCAGCCAGTTGTAATATTATTTTTTGCTTTCTAGAGGAATTTCCTGTCTTGGGCAGTGCTTGCTCATCTGAGCCAGGCAGCACCTTATGAGGCTAAGTCAATCTGGCTGTAAGCTGATGGTTGCTTAGAATATTTTAATATTACAAAAAAGGGAGGTCACAACATAAGTTAGCAAGGAAATTCTGATTTTTTCAGAGCACTTCCATCTCTATCTGGAATATGTCAGTCAATAGAGATTGCATAGCTTGTGTCAGCACACACATCCATCTGTACCTTCAAAGTGGTGAAAGTCACCCCGGGACCAGAGCCCAACCCTCCCCCAGGCCCTTTCTCCCAATCCCAGAGGCCAAACCAGGTGCCACGATGAGCTCAAGAGCAGCTTCCCCCGCTTCCTCCCACTGCCATCCTGACAATGACCGGGCAGAGGCAGAAATTGTGCAATTCAGATAATGAGCTTTATTGATTGCCAATAAGGGGCAAGGGTGAGGCAGGGCTCAAGTATGAAGTGCTTGGGGGCAGGAGCGGGGATCCCCACAGAGACCTGTGCACATACAGGGGTCTCCTGGCCTGAGCAGTCCTGGGCAGCCTTAGTTCTTGGTGCGGAGGACTTGCTCGTGGCTGGAAACCACCTTGCCGTCGTGCACGTCCACGACCTTGGTGCGGATCTGGCGACTGGAAGAGGTCACTAGGAAAGAGAGGCAGAGGATGTTACCAGCAGTGGACAGTGGGTGGAGAAACCAGGGGTGGGGAGACCAAGGACTCGAGGGGGTTTGTATGAAATGTCTCCTGTTGCCCTATTGACCACTTCACTTATGGCTCTTGCCCCATTATTGATAACATCAACGCTTGTCAGGATAGGGTGCCCTGAGGTCAGAGGCAGAGGTGATAGTCTCAGACGGGAATCTCCTGAGAACTCAGACTCAATGGGTTCAGTTCATATCGCCCCAAATGGACTGGCCTTGGAGGGAAGAGCCATGTGGGGCCCTGTCCATGGTGCTGACCACCAGAACCATAGAGTCTGCTACAGACACTGGACATAGAAATTTAAGGTACAGGCTACTAGCTCTTAGACTCAAGGAGGGTTTAGGGAGGAGTTCCTTCTACCCAAGGTGGTTTATAAAGGACATGGTTGAAAAGACCTTAGCTCAATCCCTCAAGAAACCCCTCCCCAACCCTAGGTTTGCTGAAAGATGGAGAGTCCTGAAGCCAGACTGAGGAAGAAAGTCTTACCATCTCTGGAAGACTGAGAACCAGAGGAGAACTGGGCCGAGGAGAGGCTGTAAAGAAGAAAGAGAAAGATCATTAGGGGAATCATGATCGAGGATGGGGGAGGGGTCGGGAGGGAGAGCAGGGCACTCACTGGGCGTCCTCGCCCTCCAGCAGGCGGCGGTAGGTGGCGATCTCCTGCTCCAGCCTGGTCTTCACGTCCAGCAGGATCTGGTACTCCTGGTTCTGCTGCTCCATCTCGCAGCGCAGCTGGCCCAGCTGCTCCTCCACGCTGCCGATCATGTCCTGGATCTGGGACAGCTGCATGCAGTAGCGGCCTTTGGTCTCCTCCAGGCTGTTCTCCAGGGACGCTTTCTGCGAGGGAAGGAGAGAGGATAAGGCATCAGTAAGGCGGTCGGTCCTTCCCTCCCTCCTAGCCCTGCCCCCCCCACCCCAGGCGGGGCCGGGGCCCACCATGCTGAGCTGGGACTGCAGCTCGATCTCCAGGTTCTGCACGGAGCGCCGGAGCTCGGAGATCTCGCTCTTGCCGCTCTGCACCAGCTCGCTGTTGGTGGCCACCTCGCGGTTCAGCTCCTCGGTCTGCAGAAGACAAGACGTTGTTCACACTGAAGCCTTCTGCGAGGCAGATCTCCAGGGTCCCTTCCACCCCCGCGACGCCCACCTTGCTGAAGAACCAGTCCTCCGCGTCCTTGCGGTTCTTCTCCGCCATCTTCTCGTACTGGTCGCGCATCTCGTTGAGGACGCGGCTCAGGTCCACGCCGGGCGCGGCGTCCATCTCCACGTTGACGTCCCCGCCCACCTGGCCTCTCAGGGAGTTCATCTCCTGCACAACCAAAGAACAATCCACAGTCAGGAGCCTCATTCTGGCACCTAACTGGGCTCCCTCGCCCTCCACCATCTCCACTCCATCTCCGCCTCCCACTTCACGTCCAGGTAGCTTTCTCATGAGCCCTCACCTCCTCGTGGTTCTTCCGCAGGTAGGCCAGCTCCTCCTTCAGGCTCTCGATCTGCATCTCCAGGTCAGCCCTGGCCAGGGTCAGCTCGTCCAGCACCCGGCGCAGGCCATTGGTGTCAGCCTCCACGCTCATGCGCAGGTTCAGCTCCGTCTCGTACCTAAAATGACCCAAGAGAAAAGGAATGAGACACCCATCCCTGCCACACTGAAAGCTTTGTTCTCTTCCCCCTGAAGCTTCTTCCCAGAGCTGGCATCCTGTGAGTAGCTGGGGAGCCAGTCTTGAAAAGGACACAGGTGGACACATTGCCCATTGATTGCTCAGGTCTGAGCAGTCCTGGGAGGGGAGGAGGCGGTCAGGGAGTGTGGCAGTTAGTCCGTCTTATTCATACTGAGGATGTGGGGACGGGAGAGGTTTTAGCTTCAGCCAACTACAAGGAAGACCAGTAGGACGACCTCCTGCCTTCTGGGCAGGCTGGGAAGTGGGGAGCGCCTCTCCCCGAAGCAGTGCTTCCCAAACCTGGCTGTGGGTCAGAATCACCCAGGCAGCTTGTTAAAAATAGTTGAATCCAAACTGCAAGGGTGGGTCCCAAGACTTGCCTTTTTACAAGCGCCCTAAGGGCTTTTCACACAGCCATCCTGCCACTCGCCAGCTCAGCTCTGCTTAGGGAGCACTGTTCCAAAAGTGCCCCACCCTGGGGAGATGGGACATCTTGCAAACTCACTTGGTGCGGAAGTCATCAGCGGCCAGGCGGGCGTTGTCGATCTGCAGGAGGACGTTAGCGTTGTCCACGGTGGCCGTGAGGATCTGCGGGAGAGGACACAGGCCGTTTGTCAAGTGGCACAACCAACCAGAACCCACCCCAGCCTGCACTAGGCCTTGGCTTTCATGGCCTTGCCTGTCCCCACCCTCCCCTTCAGCCTCCACCAAAAACCTAAGAGCTAAACCCCAGGCTTTGGGGTTTGACCCACAACTGTGGGTCAGGTTTTGACCCACCACTTTGCTGCCCTCCGAACAGCAGAGGGGATATAAAACCTTTTCTTTCTGGCCCTGGTTCTGCAAAACCTGAGACACATCTCAGGGCCCCTAGTTCTCTGCCCACAGATGAAGGAGGCAGCCTGAGGCTCTCTGATCCCCTCCCTGCCTGAATTCCCTCTGGCATAAGCGGGGCAGGCCAGTGCTCTGAGGGTACTCCTTCGCTTGACTGGGCAGGGGACCTCAGGCAGGGCTTTCCTAGAAGATGAGTCCCAGCTGGCATAGGGGATTAGAAAAGAGGATGCAGAATAAAAAGATCAGTTAAACCCTGAATTGGCTGGAGTCCCGCCCTCAGCATCTAATTTCCCTAATCCACACCAGACTTCAGAGCCTGACACCAGGGAAGCAGGAAGTGTCCCTGGGGGTGTGGAAGCCAAGGACTGGGGGAGCTGGACTCAGGTGACACAGTCACCAGGCTCCTTTCCCTGCTGGGGACCTCAGGTGGGCCCGACTGAGGGCCCCTAGGGGTTTTCCATGCCTGCCTGTCTGCAGGGAGGGAACCAGCGGTGCCAGTGCTCAGAGGCGGCAGCGGCCACAGCCCAGACTAATGAGCTAATGAGCGGTTTGGGTGTCTGGCCCGGTCCCGTTACGGCCTCCCTCCTCCCCGGTGCTGGAGGACAGGTAGCTGGCTCCTGGATGGCAGGGGCGCAGCTGGGCACAGGGCTCCCTGCTCTGCTGCTAATTTGCTGTGTAACCCTGGGCAGGCCCCTGAACCTCTCAGACCTACTTCTGTCTCTGTAAAGTGGGAGAGCAGGAATCCTTGGTCTCCCCTGTTCCGACGGTCTGGAGCCCAGAAGGCTATGAGCGAGGTAGGGACGGGAGGCCACTTCCTTCTCCCTAACTAGTGGAGGGTTAGGGGCTTCGAAGGATCTGGGCTGGGGGCCGTTACTGTCTAGGGCTCTAAAGTAGCCCAAAGTACCTCCTGCTCCCAGAACGGGGAGGCTGGAGTGGCACCTCCTACTGCCCGGTCACTCACCTTGTTCCTCAGGTCCTCGATGGTCTTAAAGTAGGGACTGTAGTCCTTGGTCTCAGTGGGCCGCTGCTTCTGGTACCAGTCGCGGATCTTCACCTCCAGGTCGGTGTTGGCCTCCTCCAGGGCGCGCACCTTGTCCAGGTAGGAGGCCAGGCGGTCGTTGAGGTTCTGCATGGTCACCTTCTCACTGCCCACCAGGAGCCCCTCGCCACCACCGAGGCCACCGCCTAAGCCACCGCCGAAGCCACCGCCGAAGCCACCGCCGAAGCCACCGCCGAAGCCACCGCCGAAGCCACTACCCAGGGCCCCACCGAAGCTGCTGCTGCTGCTGAAGCCTCCGCCATAGCCGCCCCCCATGCCGCAGGCTCCCCCAGAGGAGTAGCGGGAGGAGGAGACAGACAGGCCTCCGTAGGCGCTGGGCGCCCGGCAGGCCCCTCCGGCCAGCACGGAGGACATGCGGCTGGAGCCGCCGCCCAGGCCGCAGGAGCCCTTCATGGAGCTGGAGGAGGTGAACTGGCGACTGCAGGAGGTCATGGTGCCGGGAGGCTGTGGGCGAGCGAGCGAGCGAGTTGGCAGAGAGGAGAAAGTGCTCAGGTAAGTTGGAAAAGGATGCAGGTGCTTTATACGCCTGAGTAGGGGGCGGGCCTGGCATTTTCCACCCCCTTGGCTTTCATCACCAGGGCCAGCGCCAACTCCCAGTGATCCCTCCTCTCCGCCTCATCACGTCTGTCATATTTTACTGGAAACTCATTGTTTGGGGTGTTTTTGGTTTCTTGTCCCGCCAGGCGTGATTCATTTGAGAGGAGTGGGCCTGCAGGCTACGCTTTCCCCTCAGCCCGGGTACCGTGTCCGGGCGCAGCCAGGTGGCAGGGGCGGCTCTGAACCACCAACCTGGTGACCCTTTAGCTCCCCGCTAACGGGGAAGGGGTCTCCGACGTCGACTGAGGAACCCACCGCTCAGGTGGCGGCTGGACGAGCAGCACAGGATGCACCCACAGCATCGCCGTCCGCTCAGGGAGACAAGAGGGACTCACGCCCCTCCCAGGTCTCCCTGCCGGGCCAGGCAACCTGGCACGTCCGTGAAAGATGCCAGCCAGCCAGGTGGTTGCGCTACACTCTGAAAACCCCACTGAAGGACAATCCAGGTGACTTTCTCAACCTGAGCATGGATCTGGGAGTCTCCACCACCTGGGGTGGGCCTGGCCTGGGCTGCTCAGTCTGGCCAGGGCAGGAAGCACCAGGCGCCCCTGAGTGTGAGGTCAGACGAGTCCCCGCGCCACCTTTCTCCCGTGAGACCCAGGCCCAGCCTCAGTGTGCTCATCTGTGAAGTGGGGATGATGCCACCACCCCGCTTGCTGTAGCCTCAGCTCTGGGGACGCAGCGTGACTGTGCGTGTGGAGGGGGGCCGTGAGGCGGGTGTGGAGGGAGGCCTGGGGGCCCGGCCACCACCCAGCCTGGGTCCGGCATGGGCGGGGCTGGCTCCTGGACGAGGCCGCCTGGCAGGGCCTCTGCTTCCAGGCCCTGGAGCAGCCCAGGGAAGACCCTCTTCTCTGAGCCACCATAAAGCTGGCTCAAGGAGTGTTGGGGGTTCTTGCTGGCTTTCTTGGTGGAGGGGTTCAGGCACCTGGGAGTGGGCTGACCCCTGAGGTCCCTGGGGCCGGGGGCCCTCCCAGGTGTCCGTTGGTTCTGCCTTCCAGGTTGACACTCAGGACCTCAGCTACCCCTGTCTCGCCAGCAGCACCCCCTTCGTCACCACCGCACCCTCCCACCAGCCCCTCAACTCCATGGACCCCTGCAGGCATGTTGAGAGGAATGTGGTCGTGTCTGGGGCTGCCTGACACGTCCCATCTCCCCGGACAGGCCCCGACAGCCCCTGCTGGAGGCCTGCTCTTCCTAGAATGATCTGCTCCCAGAAAGGAAGCAGAGCCTCCCCTGCCCCCCCACCGCCTCCTCCCAGCTGCCACCACAGCAGAAATCAGGAAGCTGCTCCACACACACACGCGCGCGTGTACACACACGCAGCACACAGGGGCTCGGGAGCCCAGAGACAGTGCTGAGGCAGGCGCTTGAGGTTGTCGGCCCCACGCGCCGCCCTCCAGGACTGGCAAGGATGTGAGTAAGCAGGGCCCGCCCCGCCGCACCCACCCCTGACAGACGCTCCTAATCTCCTTCCAGGGGCCGTCCCCCCCACCCCTGCCCAGCCCTACAATTTCCCTGCAGCGGCTGGAGGGATTTTGGCTGCAGAACAGATGTTTTTTTTGAAGGCATGTTGCTGTCGGCTATGGTTGGGGGGAGGGTGTGCTCACCCAAGAAAAATGCAGCGTCCAGAGGGATCTGGAGAGCAGGAGCCCAACACTGGCTTCCTCTGCCCCCCACCATCCTGTCTCCCTCCACAGACAGAATCCTGGAGCTTGGGACACAGGAAAAGCGCTCCTTCTCCGTCAGCTGACTCAGGGGGAAGGAAAAGAGACCCCTCCTCACCTGCTGCAGAGGAAACCCAAAAGATACAGGCGGTGGGAACTGATGGCCGAGAAACCTACACACAGTCTGGGAAGTGCCCTCCGCCAGTCCCGCCCACAGCCCTGAGCCCAGTCCGACCTCCGGGGCTGGTACCGGCATTAGACCCCAGGGCCAGTCCCCTGCCTCTGCAGACCGGAGCTGAAAGCCAAGGGCCCCTGGGCCCATGCCGTCCCCAGGAGAGGCAGCCCTCTGGGGTAGCAGGGGTGAATGGGAGGGGCTGCCTGCCGGAGTCCCGGGCAGGGCTCCTGTGGACACCACTGCCTGACCCTTGCTCCCGCTGCCCCAGGAAGGAGCATAAAGGAGGAGCGGGGTGGTGCCTCTCTGTGGTTAGCAAGTCTCCCTGCCAGCCCTCAGCGGGGGACCAGTGCCAACCCAAACAGTGCCACCCCCACCCCCACAGAGCCTGCTTTGTGTGCTGAGGACCTGGGCGGAGGCCAGAGACGGAGATGCTGAGGAGGGACCGGGGGCTGCCCCCCTGGCGAGGGCGGCATGGCTCCCTCCAATGGAAGAGGCTGCCCAGTCCCAAGGAGACCCCCAGAGGGGAGGGGAGAGAGGGGGCACCACAAATTCCCTGGGGATACAAGCAGACGGCAGACGAGCGCGGTCCGTGGGTCCGCCTCTGTGGCCCCGGTAACGGTGGCCACAAACTTGGTTTGGAGCAACAGAGTCGCTGTCTGAGGCCAGAAGCCTGAAATGGGGAAGCCAGCAGGGCCACGCTCCCTCTGAAGGGCTAGGGGAGACGCGCCCCTCCCGGCCTGGGTACCTGCGCCCCGCCTCCTCTTCCAGCCTCAGCCGGCTCCTCCCCAGGGGCTGTGGTCACGTCTCTGGGACCTCTGCCTGGGTCCTCACGTGGCCTCAGCTCTGGTGTCTGTGTCCCTTTCTCTCATAGGGACACGCATGCCCTTTGCACACACCCTAATCCAGTCAATTCTCACCTCGACTGTTAGATCTGCCAAGACCCTGTTTCCAAATAAGGGCACTTTCTCAAATGCCAGGTGGACGTGAACTGGGGGCAGGCGGGCGCTGCGCAACCCGCCAGGCTGTGTAAGAGGCCGGGAACGGTCCGCACTGCAGAGGCGGCGGTGAAGACTTGGAGAGATGGTTACGATAAGGAGTGGGCAGGGCCAGCGTGGAGGCTCTGGAGCAGATGTTAGCTCGGCACACACGTTCGGGAGACGCGGAATCTCCGGCTCCGGTCCGCACTTCCACGCTCTGATTTCTCTGGCTCCTTCACAAGAAGACAACGGCTGGGGGTGGCGAGGGAAAATTTTTTTTTGCACATTTTACTTTGAGATAATTTTAGATTTTCAGCGAAAGTTTCAAAATGGCACCGCGTTCATGTGCTCCCCGAACCCGTTTCCCCAAGATGAGCCTGTTCGATAAACATCATGCTCTGATCAAAGCCCTTCAACTAACACTGATCCGATACGATTGATTAACTAGAACTTTATTGAAGTTTCACACTTTGGTGAGCCCTTTCACAGCCTCACCTCTGGCCTGTACCCCAGTTCTTGTATGCACAAATAAAAAAATCTTTTTAAAAAAATACTGTAAAACTTTTTATATAAAAAAAGACACTCAACCAGTTTCTCCACGAATGTGCCATCTGGGACCCCATGTGCCACCCGCTGCCACATCACCTGTGTCTCCCATGTGATCTGACAGTCTCTCTTTCTTCACCTTTCATGATGTGACCTTTTGACCAGTACCGGTCAGTTTTTTTATAGAGGATCCCTCAGTCTGGGTTTTCTGACATTGTCTCATCATCACAGGGAGTTCTACCTTTGGCAAGAAGCCACAAAGCGACTCTGGGTCGTTTCTCCTGTCTCAGGCACGCGGACCCGTGTCACTGTGTGGTGGCTGATGGTGGCCTTGTCCACGGCCAAGGCGGTGTTTGCTGGGTTCCTCCACTGTTGTGTTACTGCCTTTTCTGTTGAGATTAATAAATACCTTGAGGAAGGTACTTCCAGACGAGGCAATTATAGTGTGTTTCCTTAAGCTCTTACCCACTAATTTTTGCATCCATCAGAGGAGGGGAAGGGCTCTCAGTGACCCTGCTGGGTCAATCTAGACTCCTCCAGGGCTCAGGACCTTTGAGAGAGGCTGGCGGGAGAGGCAGGTGAGGCCCATGAAAGAATTCCTTCTTCCTCTCTTGTCCAGCCCTGAAGCCGGGGCGGGGGCTTCCTCAAACCCTCTCTGTGCTCTAAGATACTCCCTTGAAATGATGGGGCCAGAACCAGCCTGGCAGGAGCAAACACAAAAGACAGCAGGAGCCTGCAGCATGACCTCAGGCCCTGGGTCCCCTTTCCCCCAGAAAATGTTGCCACCCTCCAGTTTCTCAGGTCAGCCTGCCTGTCTGGGCCAAGAGTCTTGGGCTTTGGCAACAGGGGCTAAGCCAAGCGTTGCAGTGTCCATGGCCTGTGGGGGCCGGCCAGCGCTGAAGCCGGCAGAGCAGAGATTGACCAGCCCACACCATGGACGCGGGCTCAGAGGTTGCAGATCCCACAGCAAGGGAGCTGCTCGGCCAGACCCAAGCCAGCTCTGCCAGCCGCCAGCCCTGCTCCTGAGTAGCAGGTGTCCCCGTGTTAGACGGCACCCCAGAGTCAGAGGGGAATGGGTGGTCACCTTGACCGGCCTCTTGACGGCACAGGTAGAGACGCTGAGCCCAGAGAAGAGAGGGCCCTGTCCACAGTGCCACAGCAGAGCCTACTTTGTCTATCAACAAACATGCCCCAGGAATCTGAGCTAAGAGGGTGAGATGTGGGGTGGGAAGAGCTGAGTCTGCACCCCAGCATCACCTTCGAGTTGTTAAAAACATGAATGGTAGGCCCTCCCGATGGCGCAGCGGGTTACAGTGCAGCACTGAGAAGCTGAAGCCGCTTCAGCACGAGTTCGATCCCCGCCCCAGAGCTGACCCACATGGCGCGGCAGACCTCTCCTGACCTGCCCACTGCTCCCCTCAGGTGTGTGCTTCATCAGTCAGTCTATTCTGCTCCCCACTCTGTCTCTGGTGAATCCTCTCACCACCCCTGTGCCCCTGTACCCCAGTTCTGTATGCAGAAATAAATAAATCTTTAGAAAAAAAAAAACATGAATGGCTAGGTGGCCAGGGGCCAGCAACCGATGGCTCACACCCATCTACCAGCTCAGAGAAAGTGAGTCCCCCGATTACCCATAATGTCACTGAAACTGAGCTCAGCTCAGCAGCAGGGACCACCACCCATCTCCCAGCCTCTGCTAGGAATTCCACCTTATTTTTTTTTAACATTTATTTATTATTTATTCTGCATATATTATATATATATTATATTATTTATTTCTGCATACAAGAACTGGGGTACAGGCCAGAGGTGTGGGGGGTTAGAGGATTCACCAAAGACAGAGTGGGGAGCAGAACAGGCAGATCAACTGGAATACACTGCTGAGGGGAGCAGTGTAGGTGAAACAGGAGAGGTCTGCCACGCCAGGTGGGTCAGCTCCCTGGCCAGGGGTAGAACTCATGCTGAAGTGGCTTTGGCTAGCTTCGTAGTGCTGTGCTTTAACCTGTTGCGCCACCAGGGAGGGCCCAGGAATTCCACTTTGTGCTCTCTTCCTACCCAAATTCCTCACATTGGTTATGGCTAAGCCTCCTTTCAACACACAGATACAAGAACTTGTTTCTGTAGACGGCAGCGTGAAGTGGATACTCCATGAAGGGAAGACTAAGGAGAGCCAAGAGGAGAAAGAGAAGCTGCCCTTGGAATAGGGGGAGCGGATGGGTGGGCGGGTAGGCGGTGAGCGGACAGATGGACGGGAGGACTGAATGGGCGATGGGGACCAATGGAAGGTGGGTGGACACACGGGTGAAGAGTGGGTGAAGCCAGAGGAAGGGCAGACACCCACCCGCCCCATCCCCTTGCTGAACTGCAAGGGGAGCAGGGGCGGAGGACGTGGGTCAGCAGAGGAAGGATCCGGGGCCCAGGATAGCACCTGAGCAGGTATCGGACTCCAGTCAGCGGAAGCAGCCAGCAGTAAAGCGGGCTGGAGCCCAGGGCCCGAGGCTGGGCCCGCTGGCGACAGCGAGAGCAGCAGCCGGGTGATAAAAGCCACGCTGAGGAGCTCAGACTTTATCCTGGAGCTACTGAAGGGCGCTGAGGAGGGAGGGACACTGCCAGGTGTATTTTACAAGGGCCGGCCCGTGAGTATGTGGAACACACTTTGGGAGTGGGGCAGGAGAGGGCGCGTGTCGGGCAGGTGCCCTGCCATTTCCAGGTAAACCACGGCATTGGCCCAGCCCTCCAGGAAGTCCCACCCATCACCTGGGCTCACCTGCCTTTCCCCTTCTCCACCCTCCCCCTGGCTCTATGATCTGTGCCCCCATTCTCGATGACCACCGTGCCTCGGGGGTACACACTGCTCTCCCACAGCAGACCCTCGGCCTGCTGACCTGCTGAAGCCCCTCTGGTCTGCTGAGGGAGGCACAGCCTTGCCTGGAGGATGCCCAGCCTGATGGGGGAGGGGTCCAGTGGGCATAGAGCTCAGTTGCTCCCTGGGCTGAGGGGAGGCTGGCGCAGAGGAGCCCCAGGTGGGGTGGGTGACACACAGAAGGCTTCTGGGAAAGGGTGTGCTTGACTCAGCTTTGAGGAAGAGCACCGGCTGGGTGGACCAGGTCAGGGCATTCCCAGCAGGGGTGTGGCTGTGGGAACTCCAGCTGCACCTGTGAGGAGAGGCGGCGGTGGGAGGCGGGGTGGCTGTGTCAGGAGTCCCGCCGGCTGGACAGAGGGAAAGGCAAGGCAGGAGAGGGTCCCTGGGGGGTTTCCCTGGTGAGGGGGCAGGTTCAGGTCACACAGCCCATCCTCCTCCGCAGCCCCGGCTGAGCCACCACGTGGGACAAGGGAAGCACAGGTCCCCCAAGTGCAGCTGATGCAGGTTCCAGTCTGGGACCCCCACTGGCAGCCGTGAGACCTTGGACAGTCACTGCAGCCCTCCAATCTCTTTCTGATCGATCAGTGACAAAATGTGGGTTCCCGCCTGGCAGCATCACTGAGAGGAACAAACGATCCGTGGCAAGTGGCCAGTCTGGCGCTGGGCACAGCATACACGTGTGGTTTGGAAGTGCCCTGCAATGAGCCCCAGAGTTGGAGCAAGGGCAGGGTGAGTTCCTGGGGAGAGCAGGCAACAAAACTCAGAAACAGAAGAACAAAGAGGGGTGCAGGACCGAGCTGGGCCCTGGACAGCAGAAAGCAGCAACCGGGGACAGCCACGGAGGCCGCAGTGGTGGGCTGGAGGTGTGAGTGGCCAGGACAGAGTCAGGACAGGAGCCCTGACAAGGAGGAGGCAGCAGGACGGCTTGGGGTGAGGGGAGAAGGCAGCTGAGCTCCCCTGGCCTGGGGGTGGGCAGCGGAAAAGAGAGCCACATGCCCCAATGGAGTCTTGAGGCCCAGGGGAGGAAGTGACCTCCCAGTCACTCAGCGTCACCAGGGCCTGTGCCTCTCAGCCCAGCCCAGTCACAGGGAGTGGGGACCATGTCTGCATGTTCACCCCCCAATTCTATGTCACTCACCTCCAAGAGGGGACTTGGACAGCTAATGACAAAAGGCACATGTAACCCAGGGGGACTGCAACTGAGATGGGAAAATGCACAAAAATATGAAAAAATAAACTATTATAAAATTCTTTCTAAAAAGGCACATGTATAATCAAAGTCCAATACCCAGCAAAGGGGGAAGAGAAACAAAGAAATTAGGTAACATTAAAAAGATGTGGTACAGGCCCTCCCTGGTGGCGCAGCGGGTTAAAGCGCAGCACTGAGAATCTGAAGCCACTTCCGTATGAGTTCGATTCCCGCCTGCTGCCTGCCCCGGAAGAGATCCACATGGCGTGCCAGACCTCTCCTGGCCCGCCCGCTGCTCCCCTCAGCAGTGTACTTCGTAGATCTGCCTGTTCTGCTCCCCACTCTGTCTCTGGTGAAGCCTCTCACCGCCCCTGAGCCTCTGGCCTGTACCCCAGTTCTGTATGAATAAATAAATAAATCTTAAAAAAAAAAAAAAAAAGATGTGGTACATATAACCAGTGGAATATTACTCAGCGATCAAAGAGATAAACTCAGGCCTTTTGTAGCAACATGGATGGAGCCGAAAAGGACCATGCATAGTGAAATAAGCCAGAAAGAAAAAGAACAATACTGGATGGTTTCACTCATAACAGGAGCGTAAAGGATCAGGAGAAAAAGAGAAAGAGAGAAACAAATGTAGTAGAGTAAAAATGAAAACAATGAAGAACTATAAACCAGAGACATTTTGTGGGGGTGGGAGGGGGAATGGGGCATAACTGGGGTGGGAGGAGTGCACTGGACTGTGGTGATGGCACACAGATGAATTGGTGGGAAGCCCATGGGGATTACAAATGAGAAAATGCACGAAATGAAGAATGATGTAAAAAAACAAAACTCTGAAAATTAAAAAAAAAATTAGGTAACAGGTACACAGACAAGCACAGTGTGACTGCAAATCAGCACACACACACACACACACACACACACACTGTGGGCCTCCGTCTGGCTCTCACCCGGCTCCATGTGCTCAGCTACACACAGTAGAGCCACAGCTGAGGCAGCCCTGGGCTCACCCTCAGCCTCTGCTCTAACTTGAAGGGAAGGTGAGCTGTACAGTGAAAAGCCCCGGAAGCTTCTGTGTGGCCTGGGTGACCAGCGTCCTGCGGGAGCTGCCAGCAGGCAGACGCACCTCCCAAGGTCAAAAACAAAGGGTCTGGTATCAGGAGGAAGGGGGACACAGATTTGGCCCCAACCTTGATGAGCTAAGCAAGATGCTCTCTACTATACATGCAAGTTTATTCATATAAAGGATTATAGAAGCACAGACTTATAAATGGTAAGAAATACTCTTCATTTTGCATTCATATCATCATATCATCAATTGATTCTCATAAGATGTTTTCACTGATTCTCGCCAAGCTCTTGGGTCTAGTCTCTTGCCAAATTCTTACAATCTGTGGATATGACGGGCAAGCAGGTATAGTCGTGACACGGATGCAGGCTGAAACTGTGTTTCTCTGGGAACCTGGTCAAGCCCAGCAAGGCCAGGGTTCTGATCATCTGGAAAAGCTACCTGGAGGTGGTTGGGGGCCCACTTGACACCCCACCTTGCAGCCATGCACCCTTGGGCAAAGCCTTCGGCCCCCTGAGCGTCAGTCTGCTCACTTGTGAAGTGGGACAGCTGGCTCAGAGCTGGCGGGGCTTTGGCAGGAAGCCAACGTGGGGAGGAGGGGCTGGCAGGGTGGCCTCGAGGCAGGGTACAGCTGGCGTCCCCGCCTGCCAGGAGCTGAGGCCGGAGTTCCCTCAGGCTCCTCTGCACACACACAGCAGGAAAGTCCAGACGGGACAGAAGAGAGACCGAGCAGTCCTGCTGCGCCAGAGTCCAGCTCTAAGAAGTCAAAGGCAGCAGCTATAAGAGGAGCTGAGTTTCCTGAGCTCCCTGCGCCTGCCAAGAGCGCCCAAACCCAGCGTGGTCTCTTATGGAGGCTGCAGAGAAAGGCAATCCGAAAACATACTGACCAATGGGGAAAATCAGATTTTTTATGCACCAAATGGAACTGTTTGATGTATACGGATCCTATAACTGTAGAAAAGAAAGAGACCCTTGGACTCCAGCCAGGTGTCCACAGGAAAACCAGCCAAATGAACACCCCGAACCCCCCCAATTCGCTACCATCCTTGTTGGAACGCCCCTTCACCTGCTGGAAGCCCTCCCAGGCCCCTGGACTGTTGGGGGCAGGGGCGGGGTGCATGTGGAGACATGGCACAGCTCAGCAGAGGAAGGTCGCCTGCACCCCGCACTCTCGCCTCCACAGCTCAGGAAGATGCTGGCTTTCTCTCCAGGGCAGGTCAGTAATGCCTGCCTGAGGGGCTGCCGGGGCCCAGGTACCCATGCAAAGCAACAAAAGGCTCGTTTGATCCAGGGAAACCTGTCCTCAAGGAACCCTCTGAGGAGGTTCCATGGAGACCAGAAAGAGCAAAGGCTTCTCCCAACTCCACAGATTGTAGTTGTGTCCCTTCCATACCCCGTCTATTTGTGTTGGGGACAAGCAAAACAAAAGGTTTTATTCCTGTTAGAGCATAAACAACAGCCCTCAGCAATGGGAAGGCAAACAGAACTCACTTATCTCAGACTCCAAGAGGGAGACTGCTTTTTATAGCTCTCAGGAACAATGGGCCCAAAGACAGTGAAAACTTACAAGCTTACCACTAATTCCTTTACATCAGCAGGTGCACTTTATAAGCTATCATTAATTCTCACTCTGGCCATTGTTTCAGCACTTAGGCAATTATCTAAAACAGTCTTTCACAAACTTTGACACTAACTCAAGCATAAGGAATCTAAGGGTGTGTTCAAAATAGACACATCACAGAAACACCGGAGAACTCCAACCTTCTCATCCCAACTGCCAGGATCTTGGGGAGAGGGAAAGGCCACAGGAGAGCAGGTGCGGTCAGACCTGGGGCTTGGTCTTAGCTTGAGCCACCCCGGGGGCAGGGCATGTCCAGATGGAGAAGCCAGGGCCCTTACTGAAGGCCAGCACGTTTCTGCTTTGATAAGTGTTCATTCGGGAAGGGCTTTGTTTTCTTTTTAAGACCGATTTATTTCTGCACACAAGAACTGGGGTACAGGCCAGAGGTGTGGGGGTGAGAGGATTCACCAAAGAGATAGTGGGGAGCAGAACAGATGAATCCACTGAAACACACTGAGGGGAGCAGCAGGGAGACAGGAGAGGTCTGCTGCGCCATGTGGGTCGGCTCCCTGGCTGGGGATTGAACTCGAGCTGCAGAGGCTGCAGACAGCTCCCGAGTGCTGCACTTTAACCCCTTGTGACACCAGGGAGGGCCCAGGTCTTGTTTTCACAGAACCCGGCGAGGAACAGGAATGCGGCTCCCACCTTCAGGGAATTTTACAAACTGGCTGGGAGACCAAGGAATTGGGTTATTTTTTTCTTAATTAGTTGGGAGCTCCATTTTCCCATCATTCAAAGGGATGCCTCTCACAGGGTTTCCCAAGGGTCCACTCCTGAGTGGCCAGCTCCCTGGAGACACCCCAGGGCAGCTCTGTTCCATCACGTCCCATGCCCAGGTAGAGGGCGTTCTCCAGCTGCCTCTGACAGCTTCCAGAGAAACTCAGGGATACACACCCCATCCAGCATGGGACAGTTTAAAAGCCCAGGCCCAGGCTGCTCTGTTTCTGTGAAACATCAGTTTTAACAATAGCGGTTCAATCAATGTACAAGAGGTTTTTTAAAATAATACTCAAAATTAGTGAGCACGTTTTGAAATAGATTCTCCCACTCCCTGGTGGCGAAAACCGTAACTGGTACATCTTCTTTTTAAAGCAATTTGACAATACAAATCAAGAGCCTTAAACTATTATTTCATTATCTAGTAATTATACATCTGGGAGTCTAGCCTGAGGAAATAGGTAAAATATATATAATATATATATATATAAGGCTTTCTGCAGAAAGCCTTTTCAGTGTTTGCTTTAAATGGCAACCAGAAAAGAAAGAACAAGACAGCAGAAACAGCGTTGAAAATGTGTAGCATTTTTAATAACACAAGGAAGTGTTACAGGGCACCCCAGTGTGAACTGGGCCTCATGTCTGGGGGGCCTCACCGGGAGCGCTTAAAATTCAGTTGTTCTGCAGACACATGCAAAAGGGTTAATCATGGGATCATGGGTTTATTTACAAAGGGTGAAAAGAAAAGGAAACAGCCCAGGGAAAGAGAGAGGGATACAAGGTAACTGGAATATCTTACCGGTTGGCTGACTTGGAGCTCTAGCCACAAACTAACTGAAAACCCCCGACACACAGTCCGAGAGCCCTTGCCCCAGCGAGAGAGCGCCGTAGAAAATGGCGCCTATTTATCCCCCAGTGTCCCAGAATGCCTGCTTAGCTCCGCCCTTGGGTCCTCGCAGTTCTCTCCCTGGTACTGCTGGGAGTTGTAGTTTCCAGTCACTGGAGTAGGGGGCAGAGTGCAGAAAGCTGAAGTAGGGGGTGCAGTCCACAAGACTCTGCAGAGTTCCTCTAGGACATCCTTCCCCTTAACAGAAGTATTTGCCTTATGTTACCAAAAACTAATTAGGTGAGACAGTAGAGATATTTTGGGTGAGTATAGTTGCGCTTAGTATATAAGATATACATATGTATACCTAAAACTTGTAGTATGTGTTTCATATCTATATGAAAGATCTCATCAAAATGTTATTAGTGATTACCTTTTGGTAGTGGAATTTGGGGCCCCGTCTGAATCATAAGCTCACCCTATGACCCCAGTGGCAGGATTGTTGACCAAAAGCAGGGAGACGTGTTTGCTGAACAACCAGGGATGCTTATGCATTAAGGTGGTGACTCAGACTCAGCAGGCTTGAAAGGTGGAAAATATTTTGCCATGTAGAGCAGCACTTTGTGTTAAACCTGTGGTTTGTCTTCACTTCTAAACACCCCAAGACTTACTATAAATAGAAAAAATCCATATTAGACAAAGAAAACATGAGAGGAAATTATTGTAACCAAACCTGGGATTCTGAAAAACAAAAGAAAAAAAAAGGCAAGAAAAGAAATCTCAGTGCTTTCCTGGGGAGAAGCCAAGAAGTAAGAAGATTCATATATCAGAATGCCAGGAAGTCTCTGGAATGGGAGACCAGGTGCCTCTGAAAGTGGGTGCCATCTAAAGAGAGATGGGTCAAAATTCTGTCTAAAAAGCAGGTCCAGGGCCCTCCCTGGTGACGCAATGGGTTAGGACGCAGCACTGTAAGCTCGCTGCAGCCGCTTTAGTTTGAACCCCCACCCTGGAGCTGACCCACATGGTGCAGCAGACCTCTCCTGACCCGCCCGCTGCTCCCCTCAGCAGTGTACTTCAATATATCCACCTGTTCTGCTCCCCACTCTGTCTCTGGTGAATCTTCTCATACCCGAACCTCTGGCCTACACCCCAGTCCCTGTGTGGAAAATAAACTAATCTTTTTTTTTTTAATTAAAAATAAAATAAAGGGCCCTCCCTGGTGGCGCAGCGGGTTAAAGCGCAGCACTGGGAGGCTAAAGCCGCTTCTGCATGAGTTCAATCCCGCCTGCCCCGGAGGTGACCACATGGTGTGGCAGACCTCTCCTGACCCGCCCGCTGCTCCCCTCAGCAGTGTGCTTCATCTATCTGCCTATTCTGCTCCCCACTCTGTCTCTGGTGAAGCCTCTCACCACACCTGCACCTCTGGCCTGTACCCCAGCTCTGTTTGCATAAATAAGTGGATATTAAAAGGGAAAAACCAATTCTGTTGTAGGGAAAGTGGAGAACTTCGAGATCTTAAGAAACATATATTTATTAAAAATAATAATAATTAAATTAAATTAAATTAAATTAAAAGTACGTCCCTAAACTCCTCTCTCCCCCACTGAACCAAATGTCGGTCATTCCTCCTTTATCTTGGGAGAAACTGAAGTTTACTCTGGAGAATTTACCCAGAAGGGGTTTAAACCCAGAGACACCAAGCACAGCAAAGTGTGGAGGAATAAACTGAAACAGGTCAGATTAACTAACATGACACCCCCCAACCTCTTTCTTTCACATGCTTTCCTGAAAGCTAGTAGGCTTTTACATGCCAGATTGGACGTCAGCTGCATCCTTCCTGGGAAATCAATTACCCAAGGGAAAATGTTCCAGACACTGGCATCTCTACCAGAGAGAAAGACAAAAACTAAAAGCTCCGGGGAAAGAGGTGAGAACAGAATAGCACAAAAATGAGAGGTGGGTGACACTGCAGCTTGTCTAGTATGGTTGCTTTTGGGGTGCAGGGCAGGGAATGATGGGAAGGCCCCACATAGAGTGAAGCCGAGGGCTGAGCACTGGAGGGAAAAGGGAGCATTCAGGGGTTAACAGGACAGCCGCACCCTTGCCCTTGATCTTGACTGAATTCTTGTTAGAAAGGTCAGTAGACAGAAATGGAGTGGGTGAGATGGACGACGAGGACACAGTTCTAGGGAGAGAGAAAGCAGACCCGCTGGGGCGCAGCGGGCTGAAGAGAAGGGCATGGTGACAGATGTCCTGGGTCTCTCAGCACTCCATGCCCTGCATGAGGGGAAGGAGGAAGAGGCAGGCATTGAGAGGGCTGGTAAGAAGGGCCAGGTTGGAAGAAGAGTCCAGTTCTAACCATGGACACCAACCTCTTCCTACCGTCCACTAACACAAAAATCCTGTGGACGGTATCAGGTGTCAGGGAAGAGAGTGAAGACCTCAAGCTTCGGTGTCTTTGGGTTAGAATACCCAGAAAGGTAGTGCAGCATAAGAGAAAGACACAGATGTGGTAGCCAGGCAGCCTGGTGACCCCAACCGCCACAACTGGTTCCCTATTTATCCCCCAAAGTCCCAGAAGGCCTGCTTAGCTCCACCCTTGGGTCCCCGCAGTTCTCTCCCTGGAACTGCTGGGAGTTGTAGTTTCCCATAATGGTGTAGGAGGTGGAGTCCACTAAACTCTGCAGAGTTCCTCTAGGACATCCTTCCCCGTAACAGCTTTATGAGAGCCGGTGGCCTCCTATCTGAAAGGACCCTGCCACCGGGCCTCACAGAGGTGACAGGAGGGTCTAAGGAAAGAACCCTCACAAAACGCTTCACATCGGCCCCCTCCCCCCCCTCCTCCCGTGCACACCTGCTCCCAGAAGAGCCTACAGCGTGCTCTCTGCTCCCTCCAGCTGTGGGCCCCAGAGGGTGCCCAGGAGACACCTTCAACTCCTCCCCTCCCCCAGTCAGATTCAAGAATGGAGACCACAGAGGTTTGCATCAACCAGAAAGTCAGCTTTATTAGCCCACCACCAGCAGAGGGGCAGGGAGACAGCTGGGAACTGCGCCGGGGGAGCAGAGGCCTGGCCCGGCCTTCAGGAGGTGAGGCCGGCAGGTGGACAGCAGGCTCCGGGGTGGAGGGCCGCTCAGTGCCTGGAGTTCTGGCTCTGGCTGAAGCTGGACGAGCCCTGCTCCTTGAGGATGGGCCTGGTCTGGCGGCCAGTGGTGGAGGAGGAGGAAGATGAGAAGCCTGTGGGCAATGGGAGAGGGAGTGAGAAGGCTGCGGGCCCCCACACCAGGAGCGGCCGAGGGCTCTGCGCAGGGGCCCAACCCTGCCCCTCACGGAGACAAGCGAGGCCCTCGGAGCCTTACCTTCCCGGGAAGAGTAGGACTGGCCAGACATGTGCTGGGAGGAGGAGAGGCTGCAGGGAGACAGACAGAGCGTTAGGTGTGCTCGAGGGGCCGGCACTGAAGGGACTGGGGCAGGCGGCGGACAGCACTCACTGGGCGTCCTCGCCCTCCAGCAGGCGGCGGTAGGTGGCGATCTCCTGCTCCAGCCTGGTCTTCACGTCCAGCAGGATCTGGTACTCCTGACTCTGCTGCTCCATCTCGCAGCGCAGCTGGCCCAGCTGCTCCTCCACGCTGCCGATCAGCCCCTGGATCTGGGACAGCTGCATGCAGTAGCGGCCTTTGGTCTCCTCCAGGCTGCCCTCCAGGGACGCTTTCTGCGAGGGAAGAAAGACAGAGTCAACGAAAGGGTAAGGGGAGCTCACTCCTGCCTCCTGGGGTCTGCACATGTTGCCTGGGAGAGGCCCAGGGTCAGGCCCCTGCTGGGCTGCTGGTGCAGCTGCTTGGCGGCTGTGCTGAAGAGGTGTGGCCAGTGCTGGTGACTCGGGGCAGGGCTGGGCCGGTCCCGCTTACCATGCTGATCTGGGACTGCAGCTCGATCTCCAGGCCCTGGAGCACCCTCCGGAGCTCCGTCACCTCGCTGCGGCTGCTCTGCACCAGCTGGCTGTTGGAGGCCACCTCTTTGTTCAGCTCCTCTGTCTGATATGGGGAAGGAGAGCGGAAAGTGAGGCTCCACTCCTGGGCTTCCCGGCTGGGAAGCGTGCAGGAGGCCAGAGGCCCGAGCCCACCTTGCTCAGGAACCAGGCCTCGGCGTCCCTGCGGTTCTTCTCCGCCATCTGCTCGTACTGGTCGCGCATCTCGTTGAGGATGCGGCTCAGGTCCACGCCGGGCGCGGCGTCCATCTCCACGCTGACGTCCCCGCCAGTCTGACCCCGCAGGGCAAACATCTCCTGGGAAAGGAGGGTCAGAGATGGTCAGCTCAGCTCACCTCTCTCCTGCCCCCCCTCCCCGGGTGTCTCTGCAGCCCCTCTGGGCCAGTCTCCCCAGCAGCACCAAGGGCCACCTCACCTCCTCGTGGTTCTTCTTCATGTAGGCCAGCTCCTCCTTCAGGCTCTCGATCTGCATCTCCAGGTCGGTCCTGGCCAGGGTCAGCTCGTCCAGCACCCGGCGCAGGCCGTTGATGTCGGCCTCCACGCTCTGGCGCAGGTTCAGCTCGTGTTCATACCTGGAGGGGAGAGGTCAGGACATCAGGCTCACCCATGAGGCTTCCATGGCTGAAGACCACTGGTTCTCTGTGCGACAAACTCCCCGTCCCCCTGCCCTCTGCCCACCACATGGCTACCCACTTGGTCCTGAAGTCATCGGCCGCCAGCCTGGCGTTGTCGATCTGCAGAATGGGCTGAGCATTTTCAATGGTGGCTGCAATGATCTGCAGGGGTGGAAAGCCAGGAGGCCCGGTGAGCCAAGCCGCCCTTGCTCGAGGGCAAAGAGCAGAGAGGGGAGAAAACAGGCTCTCCAAACTTGGGGACCAGCTGGCTGGCAGGGCAGGCTCTACTCCCCGGCTGGTATGGAGTCCCCCAGCTGAGAATACACAGGGGATTCACCCTGCCTGTCTCCCACCTCCCCAGCCTGGGTCCAAGACTGAGAGAAGTTAGGGGAGTTGTTTAAGGCCTGCTTGCAGGAAATGAGAGATTCAGGCTTTCTGTCCAGCTCAGATGCCTACATGGTAAAAGGGACCTTTGTCCTCAATTCTCTGGGTGCCCTTGGCCACTTCCACAAGGTAGGCCTCAGTCTCCCTGCTTAAGGACCACACGCCACGGCCTTTCTCCGCTCTGCCCACCAGAGCTGCCCGCCAGCACTCACCTTGCTCCTCAGGTCCTCGATGGTCCTGAAGTAGGGACTGTAGTCCTTGGTCTCGCTGGGCCGCTGCCTCTGGTACCAGTCGCGGATCTTCACCTCCAGGTCGGTGTTGGCCTCCTCGAGGGCGCGCACCTTGTCCAGGTAGGAGGCCAGGCGGTCGTTGAGGTTCTGCATGGTCACCTTCTCGTTGCCGGAGAGGACCCCCTCGCCACCACCGAAGCCACCACCGAAGCCACCGCCGAAGCCACCGCCGAAGCCACCGCCGAAGCCACCGCCGAAGCCACCGCCGAAGCCACCGCCGAAGCCACCGCCGAAGCCACCGCCGAAGCCACTACCCAGGGCCCCACCGAAGCTGCTGCTGCTGCTGAAGCCTCCGCCATAGCCGCCCCCCATGCCGCAGGCTCCCCCGGAGGAGTAGCGGGAGGAGGAGACAGACAGGCCTCCGTAGGCGCTGGGCGCCCGGCAGGCCCCTCCGGCCAGCACGGAGGACATGCGGCTGGAGCCGCCGCCCAGGCCGCAGGAGCCCTTCATGGAGCTGGAGGAGGTGAACTGGCGGCTGCAGGAGGTCATGGTGCCGGGAGGCTGTGGGCGAGCGAGCGAGCGAGTTGGCAGAGAGAGGACAGGTGCTCTGCGAGGCTGGGAAGATGCTGGTGCTGCCTCAAAACGCAGGAACATTTATACTCACCCGGGGAAGGCGGGGCGCTCCCAACTGCTGACTCGGGTTCCCCCAGTTTCGTCACCCGGTCCCGTCCAACTCCCTGCTCCGGATTATTCAGGCTGGGGTCCACTCACACTTTGTCGTGTGCTGGCTTGGAGTTCCGCCCAGCTCTGGGGGTGTGGGGCCGAGAGAAAACCCAAACGGAGTGGATCGTGACTCAGGATGGGCGGCAGGTTTGTCCCTGTTCCTGGAGCCGCAGGGGCCAGCGGGGACTTGACACAGGCGGCTTTGTGGCGGCAGCGTCCCCGGGCAGTGAGTCAGCAGTGGAAGGACTCCCTGCCCCCCGGTGAGCCTTGCTGGAAAGAGCCTGGTGACGGCAGCGGGGGCTGCTGGGACTGGGGGCCCAGTGCTGGCTCCAGGCCCCCTCTGCTTGGCTGGCTGTGTGACCGGAGACCCCTCCCTGCCCCTCTCTGGCCCCGTTTCCCCTCCAGTGAAGTGACATGGCTTCACCAGGCGGTCCCAGAGTCCCTTCTAGTTAAAGAAAGCCCTGGCTCTTTCCCCTGTCAGGTCCAGTGCCAGCTTTAGGGGCTGCCTTCACGCCCCCGGGACCTAGAGAGGGGCATGTGTGGACATGAACCAGCCAGCACTGTGGCGTCAGGCAAGTGACGACTTGAACGCCCATTGCCCCGACCCCCAGGCTCGGTTTGCTCATCTGTACACAGGGAGGGCACACCACCAGCCACAGGGGCATGCTGACCCTCCCTGGGGGCCGGCCTTGCCCTCAGCCTCCCCTTCCCGTCTCCACGCACCCACCTCTGAGCTTTGCGCCTCCTCCCCACACCCCTGCCCTCTCCTCTCCACCCTACATTGCCTACAACCCACCTCTGGAGCAGACCACGCCCAGGTGCGCGTCTCCAACCTCAGCACCCACTGTGAACTCTGTGCGAGGGAGCCCCCTTCCTGCCAGGATTCCCCTGTGGGGCCCCCCCAAGGGTTTTTGAGATCCCACAAAGAAAACAGTCTTAAAGGGGTTCAGTTCCCAGCGGTGTCCTTGAGAGCCCAGATTGTAGCTGGGCACACCAGCCCCATCCACTCTCCAGAGGAGGGAGGGTGACTCTCGGGCCACCTGCTCACTCGGGGTCGTATGAAGCACTTACCCACGCTGCGCGGTCTGCGTGGGGTGGTTCCTGCCGCCGCTCACAGACGAGGGGGCCAGAGGCCCAAGGGGGCTTCTCGGGACCCCAGTCAACAGGGAGCTGAGGTTGAACCTGGCCATTAGCTGACCCCGCCCAAGGCCTTTGCACCAACCTGACGTGTCTCAAACATACATTGTGGTCTGTTGTTTTTTTTAATTTATTGATGCATACAAGAAATGGGGTGTAGGCCAGAGATGCGGGGTGGGTAAAGGATTCACCAGAAACAGTGGGGAGCAGAACAGGCGGAGCTACTGAAATATACTGCTGAGGGGAGCAGCCCGTGAGACAGGAGCGGTCTGTTGCACCCTGTGGGTCAGGCCCTGGCCGGGGATTGAACCCGTGCTGCAGTGGCTGAGGACAGCTTCATAGTGCCGTGCTTTAACCTCTGCGCCACCAGGGAGGCCCACATTGTGGTCTTGAACTAACCCTGGGGAGTGGGGATTCGGAGGGGAGTCCAGAGAAAAGGAGCTAATCAGCCCTGTCACTGGGCTTTAAACCGAGTTATCAGGATTAGAGCCCAGAGCTCAACCCGCTGTCCCGTGAGGCCTTGCGGGCAGAGATGCGCCATCCACCTCCCCATGGGGTCTGGGACAAGCTCTCCACATGGTGATATGACCTTGGCCCTGAGGTCTGGAGAGAGGATGGGGTGTAGATGGGGCCAAAGACTGAGGCCGCCTCGAGGGGGCCCACAGAGCCCCCTCTGACGTGCAGGTGACAGGAGCCAAGAGAGGACTCGCTTCAGCCTGGGACTGCTGGCTGATACCAGCTGGAACCTCGGGGCGGGAACACCCCATCTCCAGGGCCAGGCCCAGAGGAGAGAAGCTGAGGCTCCCTTCCCCGACCCAAAATGTGCAGAGGAGCCCCTGGAATCTTGGACAAAAACCCCACAGTCCAGGTGTCGGGCCTGGGGTTCAGGGTCACTGGTTCAGAGCCAGAAACGAGCAAGGACGCCGAGCCCAGCCAGAGGCGGTGAAAGCCCTGCCCACGTTACAAGCATGGAAGGAAGCAGAAGAACAGAGGCTCCAGCCCATAACAGAGCTTCACCCCGCTCTCCCGCTGCCCCCAGGGCCCCCCACAGCTCTGCTCTCTGCCCCAGCACACCCTCCGGCGGCTGGAGGAGCCAGGGTGGGTGAGACACAGGCCCGGCCTTGAGAGGTGGGCGCCCGCGTGGGCTGAGAAGCTGAGGAAGCTGCCGGCCAGCTCAGGCCATACCACAGACCAGCCCCACCGGCCGGCACTGGGCCGGGATGGGGGATGATGGCGTGACTCTGGCCTGGGAACTGTCATCAGACCGAGGAGGCCATATTGCAGCTGGGAACTTAACGACTGGTGGCAGGAAGCCTGGGGGCAGGGCCGGAGGGACACAGCTGGGTGGGCTTTAACCCACGCTAAGCCTCAGCAGTGAGGTGGGGCTGCCCCCCAGCCCTGGCCCCCAGATGCTCTCCAGAAGGTGCCTGGAGTGGTCAGGAGGAGCTGAATGGACAGGGAAGGCCAAAGGGGCTTTTCCTCAGGGCAGCCCACCCCGGCTGAGAGCGCCAGTGTCCTGTTCCCACCCACCTGGCGCCTACAGGCGATGGGTTCCTCCCCCACCCCACCCCATCTCGGCTATGAGGTCACCTCATACCTGAGCTGGACAGGAACCACGATTGGCCAATGCACGCCCCGACTTGTGTGTGATCCCCAGCCCAGAGAGCACCAGGCTCCCGTGGGAAGCTGCTCGACCCTCTGGCATCCCCAGAGAGCCTGGTGCAGGGAGCTATGGGCTCCCAGGGGCTTGTGGGGACCAAGAGGCTGCAGGGGCAGGAGGAAGGAAAGGGCGTCCCAAAGAGACAGAGGGGAGAGGGGACCCCCGCTCCTGGTGGCAGCTGGAGTCACAGGCTTCAGGGCAGGATGAAGAAAGAGAAGCCTGCCCAGAGTCAGGACAGGCAGCCTGGAGTGGGCCTGGGGGCGGGAGGGGACTGGAGGGAGGAGGAGAAGGAGAGCTGGGAGAGGGCAGGGGTGGGGAGGGGTGGTCAGGGAGGGTCAGGCTGTGGGGAAATCCTTCCACCTCCCTGAGCTTCCATTTCCTCTTCTGGGGAATAGGACTGTAAGTTGACAGAGACTTTAGAGGATTAGAAGTGGCATTAAAATCAGGCACAGGCCCTCCCTGGTGGCGCAGCAGGTTAAAGCGCAGCTCTAAGAAGCTAAAGCCACTTCAGCATGAGTTCGATCCCTGCCTGCCCTGGAGGTGACCACATG
This sequence comes from Condylura cristata, assembly GCF_000260355.1. NCBI lineage: Eukaryota > Metazoa > Chordata > Mammalia > Eulipotyphla > Talpidae > Condylura > Condylura cristata. The sequence continues at coordinate 3,542,826 of NW_004567118.1, read as the reverse complement.
GCATGGCAGACCCCTCCTGACCTGCCCGCTGCTCCCCTCAGCAGTGTACTTCATCAGTCGGCCTGTTCTGCTCCCCACTCTGTCTCTGGTGAATCCTCTCACCGCCCCTGCACCTCTGGCCTGTACCCCAGTTCTGTATACACAAATAAAAAAATCTTAAAAAAAAAAATCAGGCACAGGCCCGTGGTGGTCGCTGTATTTATAAAGTGCCCACTATGTGCCGCCTATTGCACGCAGGGCTGCAGGGAATCCCGGCTCCTGGGGACTGAGCACAGTCCCGGGTGGGGACAGGGTCCCGAGTCTGAGAGCACCAGCCGCCACAGGTGGTCCCCCTGCCTCCAGCCTGGCTCCACCTTCTGAGAGTAGGGGCTGCTCCTCCATGGGGGGACCCTCAGCTGGTCACGCTTGGCTCCGTGCCTGGTGGGCAAGGCCTTCCCACTGCCCACGTTGTCTTCACGCCCGCAGCGTGGGGAGGCACAAGAAACACCCTGCATAGGGCTAAGGACAGATTGTCGGCCCCCCACTCTGCCCTCCTCACCACCCCGAGACTGGGGTCCTTTAGGCCAGGCCCTGTCCCTCCCCAGGGCAGCCCAGACCAGAGCCGTGCCCCGCCCCAGCCCAGCCAGGCCAGGCGCAGAGCACGCAGCCGCAGCCGCAGCCGCAGGGAAGCCTTCCTGCCGCATGGGGCCTGCAAGTGCTGCCGGCTCACCTGCCGCCAGTGGGTGGGAGACAAAGCGGAGCCCCAAAGCGGAGCCCCAGGGGCTGGAACCAGGGGTGTGAGCACCACGTGACAGGGGATGAAGCTCTGAGGCAACCACAGGCCTGTTGGCCGATAAGGGGGTGCAGACGAATTGTGAGTCCCTCTGCACTCCCAAGCTAGACGCCCACACCAGCCCCCGGCAGTTTCCCAGCAGCCTGGGTCAGCTTGGGGTTCCTGAAAATCCCCCAAAATTCTGCACATCATCCACAAGAGACCTCAGACTCCAGCCCCAAGCAGACCCCCAGGCCAGGCCTGGGACTCAGGAAAAGGGGGGCTTCAGGGCCATCCGGGGGGCCTGGCCCCAGCGTGGTGGCTGCTTCCTCACTGGCTCGGCTCTGCTGCCCCCGTCATGGCTTCCTGAGCACCACTGCGTGGAGGGGCCTCGGCCCCAGCAGAGGGGCCCCCGACACAGCCTCACGCGCGGACCCGCCTCGGTCACCCCATTAGCAGCAGAGGACTTCTCTGAGAGATCCCCTGAGTCCCCTGCCCGAGCGCTGGGGCGGGGCTGGGGTGGGGCTGCCCCGCTCCTCTTCCCAGGATGCCCGGCCCTCCCGTGGCGTGTGGGACCCAGACAGGGCCTGAGTCACGCTCCTGGGAGCCTCAGTGTCCCCTTCCACACAATGGGGCGCCCGTGCCGCTCCCTGCACTTCCAGATAAATGACATCACCCTCGGATGCGCCAGCCCAGGCCAGGGCCGGTTCTTCTACTTGGGGCTGAGTGGGGGGGTCTGTGGGGGAAAGAGGGGAGAAAGGCGGGAAGCCTGGAGGGAGCAGTGCCTCCTCTCGCCGCCCTCCGGCCCCAGCCGTGCCCTGGCAGCCAGCGGAGAGCAGAGCCACACTCGCCTCCCAGATACTGGGCACGGACACCAGGAGAGTGGGGTGGCGTTGTGCCTGCGGCGCCGGGGAGGGCGGGGGGACTGCGAGCTCCTGGCACCAGGGAGCCCGCGGGCGTCAGGCAGAGGGCCGTTACCTGGGTTTCCTCACACCCCTTGTTTACTGCGGTTTCCAAGGCACAGAAAGGACTGGTGAGCTGCCCAGAGTCCTCATCCAGCTGCCCACTTCATAGACGGGGCTCAGCCTGCAGCCTCGGGGCTTGGGGAGGTGGGGCGTGGGGGCTCGGCTGCACCTGCCCCCTGCCCGCCCCAGGCCCACCCTCGGCTCTGGCTCGTGCGGGGTGTCTGGACAGCCCTCCTCTGACCAATTCTGTAGCAGTCAGCACCAGGCTGGCCAATGAAGCGGAGTAGAGGTGCTCTGCCCCTCACTAACCCCCTCCACTCACGCCCACTTCTCCAAGAAAACTAGACAATAAGGCCCACCCCACCTAGTGCTGGTTTACCCAAGGGGAGGCTTCCAGGCCTGGGCTGGCTAGGGCAGGGCCATGCTCCCCCTTCCCGGGGCCAGTTTCCCGCCAGCCCTTGCTGCCCGGCTGTGGCCACGGGGCCCAAGGGGAGACAGGTGCCAGGGAAGGTGGCACAACCCCCCAACACCCCCGCCCCTCCTAGGCAGTGGCTGAGCGCTTGAGGAAACACCCTCATGAGAGGGCCCCCCTTTCTCCCACTCTTCCCTGGGGTCCACAGATTCTGCAGCATAAGTTTCCAGTTTGCACCCCTAAGGTGGAAGTGATGGGGGTCTCCTGGGAGACCCACCGTCCCTTGGGGGTTCCCCCACACTAGCACAGGAACTTGAGCCCGAACGTCCAGCCGCCCCCACCTTCCCTCTGCCCTGCACCACACAACACTCCTCTCAGCCCTGGCCCACCACCACCCCTCCCGGAGGTGGACACTACCCACAGGACCTTGGGGACAACTGGCTGGGCTGTGTCATCCCTCTGGCTCTCACAGCCTCCTTTTATGGATGAGAAAAGGAGGCACAGCAACAGCCCAAGGTCACGGACCTACTGAAAGGGCAAGAGGCCACCTGAGATGCCCCCAAATGCTGACCACACCTCAGACCTGGCATCCCTGGACACCCTCCCTCAGCTCTCAGGCTCTTGGGAGTTTTAAAGCCCCCCCCCCAAGTTCTTCCCAGTTCTACAATTTGCTCCCCTCTAAGATGTCCCCTGACACCAAATTGACCTCAAGGGATGAAGCTGTGTCCATGGACACCCCTCCCCACCCCCTCTCCGCCCCAGGCCCACTTCAGCGGCCACAACCAGAGCACACGTCACATCTGAGTCCACAAGCTTTATTCAGGCAGGGCAGGAGCAGGGCGGAGGCCGGGCTGGGGAGGCCGGCAGCTGCAGGGGCTGTGGGGTCATCGGGGGCGGCTGCCCCCCTGCCCTGCGGGGGCGGGTGATCAGGAAGCGGTGTCCTCAGCGGGTGGTCTGGTGGACCTGCTCGCGGGAGGAGATGACCTTGCCGTCCTGCACCTCTTCCACGATGGTGCGCACCTGGCGGGTGGTCACGGCTGCAGGAGACACCCCCCAGGTGAGCGGGGGCTGAGAGGCCTGCCCCCCACTCGGTCCCCCGGCCCGGAGCTGAGCGCTGTCTCCCCCGTGGCCACCGATGTCACGTCTGGACTGGTCCCCCAACATCATGTCACGTGCATCCCTCCTGCCCTGGCCACTGTGCGTGCCCTTCCTTCCTTCTCTCTGTCCCCGAGGATGGTTTCATTCTGATGCTGGTCCTGCTCTAGAGAGGAGCCTGGCGGGTGGGAAACAGGTCTATCTCCCTCCGCTTGTCCGCAGCCTCCAGGACCTGGACCGTGCTCTGTTCCCCCATCACACTGGGACCTCCTGGCCAAGAACTAGATCCCCCCATTACCTTACCTGCCCACCAGACTGGAGGACAAGGCCCACTTCCCCTTCTCCCACAGACTAGACCTGAGGCAGGATGGCTGCTGCTCAGCTGTAGGGGCTCAGGTCAGGACCACGAGGCCTCGGCCCTAACTCCCCGAGAGCTAGGCCGGGTCTCCCATCCGGCCAGCATCTCCAGGGTAAGCGTCCTTTCCCTGCTCACCTACCTCCTGACCAGAAAGTGTCACCCCCGCCCCCGAGTCCCTGAGAAAAAACCCTGAACCCTAAGTGGGTCCCTTCCCGCATCCCTGCGAGGCTCAGCCACCATTCCCAGGAGGCCCTGGGGACCCTCCCCAGCCTTGTGCAGGCGGCCTCTGGCCCAGAGCAGCCCCAAACCTCAGCTAGCAAGATCCTTACGTTCTTTGGGTTTGTACTGAGTCAGGCTGCAAAAAAAAAAAAAAATCAGAGAGGAGATTAGATGTGGGTTCAGAAGCCCACCTTGCCCTGGGGCCCCCACCTTGCCCTGGGCCCCCCCACTCACTGGGCGTCCTCGCCCTCCAGCAGGCGGCGGTAGGTGGCGATCTCCTGCTCCAGCCTGGTCTTCACGTCCAGCAGGATCTTGTACTCCTGACTCTGCTGCTCCATCTCGCAGCGCAGCTGGCCCAGCTGCTCCTCCACGCTGCCGATCAGCCCCTGGATCTGGGACAGCTGCATGCAGTAGCGGTTCTCCGTCTCCGCCAGGCTGCCCTCCAGGGACGCTTTCTGCAGGAGCGGAGGAGAGCCAGGGTCAGCAAGGCTGGCGTGTGTCCGTCGGGGCCCCACCTACCGCCAGCCGGCCGGGGCCCACCATGCTGAGCTGGGACTGCAGCTCGATCTCCAGGGCCTGCACGGAGCGCCGGAGCTCCGAGATCTCGCTCTTGCCGCTCTGCACCAGCTCGCTGTTGGTGGCCACCTCGCGGTTCAGCTCCTCGGTCTGCAGACACAATGCACGAGGAGGCAACATGAACTTGGCGTCTGGAGCCAGAGGCCCCTCGGCCTCCCAGGCACCTGCGGCTCTTCCCACTGTCCATCACACCCTCACACAGCTCCCTGCTCACCTCTCCGCCTCTCAGACCCCCTCCCCAACCTGCGTCCTCACCCACATTCCACGCCCAAGCCCAGGCACCTCCCGGAATGCTAGGTTTCGCCTTTATCCCCTACAGTGGGAGGCAAGCCTGAGCCCAGCCCAGCAGGCAGTCTGACCCCTTGGGGGACAGAGGGCTGTGCCCGTCTGCGCCCTCTACCTCCCCCCCCCGTGGGGTTCCCCCGCCCCGCCCCCGCGCGAGCCAAGCCCAGCTGTGCCTGTGTGACCTTCTTCGGGGTCCATGAGGCTTGCTGAGACTAGAGTTCCCGGGGACCCCCAGCACTGAGCTCATTCCCAGGGGTCAACCTTGCACACACCCCCAGGAGAGGCCCTGGCCACAGCCGCCCCCACCTTGCTGAAGAACCAGTCCTCCGCGTCCTTGCGGTTCTTCTCCGCCATCTTCTCGTACTGGTCGCGCATCTCGTTGAGGACGCGGCTCAGGTCCACGCCGGGCGCGGCGTCCATCTCCACGTTGATCTCACCGCCCACCTGGCCTCGCAGGACACTCATCTCCTGTGGAGAACGGGGCTTGTGGGGGGCTCCAGGCCGCGCCATCACTCACTGCCTGCCTTGCCCCCCCACCGGGAGCCCTCTGCCTGCCTCTCCTGCACCTGCTGTCCTTCCCACTCTGTCACTCTGTCACTCTGTCACCTGCTTGGTGTGGCTCTGGCTCCTCCACAGATGGGAGGGCCACTGGACTCTGGGCTCCCCAGGAAGCAAAATCTAATCCCTAGGGTGTTCCCCCAAAACATCCCCTCTAGTTTCCAAACATCTACTTGGGGTCCAGATTTAAGGGTTTGAACTGGGGCAGGGAAGAGGCTTCACCCCTGCCTCCTGCGGGCTCTGCAGCCTGGGAGGGCCCCAACCAGGGAATGGAGCAGGGGGACCTCGTGCACCTGCCCACCCTCGTCCCACAGGCTCCGCCTTGGCACAGCCCAGAGCCCCGCCACCCTTGCACAGCCTCTGTGACCTGACATCCTGGCCCTCACCTCCTCGTGGTTCTTCCGCAGGTAGGCCAGCTCCTCCTTGAGGTTCTCGATCTGCATCTCCAGGTCGGCCCTGGCCAGGGTCAGCTCGTCCAGCACCCGGCGCAGGCCGTTGATGTCGGCCTCCACGCTCATGCGCAGGGCCTGTTCCGTCTCGAACCTGCAAAGGAATGCAGGGACTTAAGCCTAGACGCTGAGCCTGGCAGGCCCAGGCCGGGCCCAGCACTGCCTTCCCCAGGACTCGGAGGCTTTGTAAGGAAGGATGAGGGAGCAGAGTCGAAGCAAACTGCAGCCCGGGCCCCTGAGCCCACGCAGGGCCAGGCCCCACACCCACCAGCTCCCTAACTGCCCTCCCGCCTCCCACCCCGCCACCTCCTCTTCATCACCTGCCTGAGCCCAGTGACCCCAGCAGGGGCTGCATCCTGCACTCAGAGGTGGGCGCTCAGCCGCACTTAGGGCTTCCCACCCCCAGTCCTAGACCAAGTTGCCCTCGCTGGGGTGCCCCAGCTCTGGCTGCCTGCGCCCACTGACTGCGGCTCACTTGGTGCGGAAGTCGTCAGCAGCCAGGCGGGCGTTGTCGATCTGCAGCAGGATGCTGGCGTTGTCCACGGTGGCCGTGAGGATCTGCGGGGACGGGCGGCATCTCGTCACTGTGGGGGAGTCACCCGGGGCCCTGCAGGGGGTCTCCCTGCTGCAGCCAGGATGGATGTGGCTGCTTCCCAGGAGCCCTCCCTCCTGCCTCTTGCTGAGTGTGATTGGTGGTAGAGGCGGAGCCCATAGGGCTCAGGTGTCCTGAACCTTCTCCCCCTGCCCCCAGCTCCCTACACACACCAGGGCCTGCTTCCATCAAGGGCAGGTGGGGAGCGTCCAGACCGGAAGGACAATGGTCCCTGGCAGGAGCCTTCCCGGAATCCCAGAAGCGGGGTGGATGCAAACAAACCTCCTCCTTCACACCTGGGGACACCATGCCCCCGAGGGGCTCCCCAGAGGGAGCTTAAAGGAGCCCTCATTGAAGAGCAGCCCCAAGTTGTGAATCAGGACCCCTGGTGACCCCGAGCCTGGGCTCCAGCAGGCAGCCTGGCTCCCTGAGGTTCGCTGAGCCCCATTGTTGAGAGGGCAGCAGGAGGGATAGGGAAGCCAGAAAAGTGCCCAAATAAGGCTCGCAAGACACCTCCAAAGGTCCCGCCCTGCCCTCCTGCCTCCTCCTCCCAGAAGGTGCCATTGGGAGCTCACTGACACGCCTCATCCCGCCATCTCCCCAAACCCCTCTGGCTCCAAGGAGGGAGGGGGTGGCCTCACATCCAGCCCCTCATGGGTCCAGCCTCCTCAGGCACCCGCTCAGGCTGAGCTCACACAAGCTGCCAGGAAACTCCACGAGAATGGAACCGAGGATGGGCCTGGTCAGGCTGCTGCCCCAGTTGGGGAGAGGAGGCACGGGGGGCCCAGGCGGGCTCCAGAAGCCACGTCAGAGCCAAGCTGTCCTGGACTAGCTAGGGCAGCCCATGCTAATTCTAGGCCTCGTCCAGGGCTGGAGCCCAGGGGATGGAATGAGGGTGGGGAGAAGCTGCGCCCCCCCAGGTCCCTCCCCTACAGGCCCCACCTTGTTCTTCAGGTCCTCGATGGTGTGGTAGTAGTGGCTGTAGTCGCGGGCAGGCCCCGGGGCCTGCTTCTGGTACCAGTCGCGGATCTTCACCTCCAGGTCGGTGTTGGCCTCCTCCAGGGCGCGCACCTTGTCCAGGTAGGAGGCCAGGCGGTCGTTGAGGTTCTGCATGGTGGCCTTCTCGCCTCCAGCCAACAGCCCATCCACAGACCCAAAGCTGCCCCCAAAGCTGCCGCCATAGCTGCCGCCAGAGCCGAAGCTATAGCAGCTGGAGTAGCTGCTGCCCCCACCGAGGGCACTGCCCAGGCCTCCCCCTGACCCCAGCCTGCAGGAGCCAGTGCCCAGGCTGCCCGACAGCCGGCAGGAGGTGCGGGACGAGCCGCCCCCCAGGCCGGAGGAGCCCTTGATGGAGCTGGAGGAGGTGAACTGGCGGATGGTGGTGGTCATGGCGGCGGGCGCTGGCAGGCACAAAGCAAGAGGGTTCAAGGAGAGAGAAACCCAAGGAGCATGTCGCTGCCGGGACCCGCGTGCCTCCTTTATAGGCCGGCAAGTGGGCGTAGCGATTACAACAGGCTTGCTCCTGGGTTTCCATTCCCCTGGGCTTTCATCACCGCTGGCCGCCTGCCAGCTCCCAGGTGGCTGCGGGCCCCCTCCCCTCCCACCAGCGGGGCTTTGCTCATTGCTCCGAACCCCCGTGCTGGGCGTCTGCGTGAACAAGTGTGTATCGCTGGTCTCGGGCTGTCACCTGTGATTCAGGCGGGCCCTGAAGCTATGCTTTCCCATGACCTAATAGGGGAAGAGGAAAAGCAGGACGTCACCGGCCCTGGGCTCTCCCAGGCAGCTGCCACCCCCACGTGCCCGCCTGGACCCTGCTCTGGTGGGGCAATGGGCTGGGGAGCCAGGCAGCCCAGCCTGAGGCTGCTCCCCGAGACAAGCAGGACCAAGACCTTGTCCTGCCTTCGGAAACCGGACCTGAGGCCACTGGGCCCGCGGCGCCACACAGGAGTGCTGTGTCTCAGCCGATGGGCCTCAGAGTATGTCCCGACCCACCTAACTCACGGCTGAGCTGGCAGTGCGGCCTCCTTCACCCCTCCGGGCCACAGCAGCCGTGGACCTCGGGGGATCCCCTTCTGCAGAGCCCCATCACCAAGGAGGCCCTCGAGAGGCTGCTTCCCTCTGGTCAGTTGGCTGCCCTGGCCCCCCACCATCCCCACCACCCACAATCCCCCCCAGCCCCCTACTCCTCCACCTCCACCCTGCCCTGAGACCCACTGGTGAGCCTCCTCTTGCACCTTCCCCACCTCCCTCCGAATCCTGAGCCCCAGGGCAGGCAGAAAAGGGGCTTCCCTTTAGGATGGGCAATGGCAGGCTGGGTGGGGAAGTCCACGGGGAACTGAGAAAGATAGGAGAGTGCGCACGCTCCCTCCCACTTCATTCAACGTCCCCCTTCCGCACATCCTGTCCCACGTGAGAGACCTAGACCACAGGTCCTGACCAGCTGGGAACCCTACAGGACACTGGGCAAGGTCGGGGTGGGTCAAGCCTCCCCCCAGCCCAGGCTCCCAGGGTCTCAGCAGGCCCGCTGGGCGGATGCAGTTGTGTCTCAGGCTGCCGGTGGCTTCCCCTCTCCAGACAGGCCCAGACAGCCCCGGCCAGCAGCTGAGAGAGATTCCCCAATAGCCCAGCGGCTGCCAAGCCACCAAAGCAAACAGGACGCCCCCCCACGCTCACCGGCACGGCAGCCACCCCGCCCCGCACACACCCCCAGCCAGCCAGAGCCGGTCTGGTTTCCTGGACTGACTGTGTCTGTGGCTGCCACCTCCCCTCCCCATCAGCGAGGGGAAAGCTCCTGGAAAGCCCCCTGCCGGGCACTTCTCCCTCTGATCTGGAACCTGGACCCGCCCTGGATGAGGCAGGGAATGTCTGTCACAGGTGTGGTTCCCAGCAAAGCTGCGGGGCCCTCCCAGGGATCAGCCCCAGCAACAGGGACCCAGGAGCTGATTCTTAGAAGCTTTCCCAGCCAGATGTATGTCCCAACTCTGCACGCTCAATCCTGCTCCCTCCAGGGTCCTCCCAAGGGCACCAGGCCCAGGCAAGTTGGCAGGTAACAAACACCTCCCCCAACCACTCCACAAACCCTCCCCTCCCCCCACCCTCCATCCACCTGCCCTAAGTCAACAACCAAGCTGATGACACCAGGCATTGAACTTCAGGCAAAGCTTTAATAGCAGTCACAGAGGCAGAGCCAGGAGGCCCCTGGTGAGGGCTGCAGGGAGCAGATACAAAAAGGTCACAGCTCCCCGTTGGGGGTGCAGTCAGGCAACTGGGGCATGGTGGTGGCATGCTGGGAGCTGGAAGCGAGGGCAGCCCCTTGGCCCTCGAGGCTGGGCAGCTGCAGGGAGAAAGGGGCCTCAGTGGGTCGAGCGGTGGACCTGCTCGCGGGAGGAGACCACCTTGCCATCCTGCATCTCCTCCACGATGGTGCGGACCTGGCGGCTGGTCACCGAGGCTGTGGGCAGCGGAGGAGACATAGGCAACCTCAGGCCCAGCCCTCCCCAGTCTCCCGCTGAGGGTCCTCGGCCTCTCCCCGCTGCCCGCCGGGCAGGACCAGGCAGGCTCTTACCTTCTCGGGTGGGCTGCGAGGCCAAGGATGAGGAGTACTGACCGGCCAGGCTGCAAGGAAAGGGGGCCGGTCAGCCCAGGGGGGCCGGTGGAACCCAGCCCCCCGGGCTGGCTGCTGGGGAGTAGCGTGGCTGGGGAGACGGGGGGCGGCGGGAGAAGCCCCTCCCAAAGCAGGGAGAAATGACAGCAGCAGTGCAGGGAAAAGCAGGCCACCACAGCATCAAAGATGAGGCAGGAAGAAGGAACAAGGGCAGAGGACACCCCAGCCCTGGGCCCGAGGTTCTGCGGCTCACCAGGATTTACAAGGAGAAGCTGAGCAAGCGGTTTTTCCATGCCCTAAAGGGCCCGACAAATCAGTTAAAGCAGGAGAGACTGTGGCTAGACTACAGATGGACTTCCCCACCAGCAGAGAGGAAAATGCTGGACTCTGGTAACAGGGGACTGCAGGGCATTCTCAGCACCTTTACGCCGGCCTTACCCACCCTGCCAGCTCCCCCCCACCCTGGGTACGCGCGTCTCCACGGTGGCAGAAACCAGGCATAACACCCCAAGCGCTCACACAGCCCTCAGAGTCGCCCTGAAGAGTCACCGTCCCCGCTCCAGCCCTGCCGGAGGCAGCTGTGACACGTGGGCTCACCCCTCCCTACCCTGCCCTGCCCACCAAGGGTAGGACTCTGCTCCCTGCCGCTGCCTGCTCCAGCCTCCTCCCGGGTCTCCCTGGCCCCACCGAGACCCCTGTGAGCTGCTTCTCCCTCTGCAGCCGGAGTGAAGGTCCTGAGCGATCCTGTCGCCCGAGCCGCTCCGCTGCCTCCCGGCGCCTACAGCGCCTACAGCGTCTAGCAGCTTTAACTCGGACTTCGGAGCTCCGTCGGCCCTCTGCTCCTCCCCCCAGCCCTTAGCAGGGAGCTGCCACCCCCGGGGGGGAGCAGCCCTGGGCCCACTCACTGGGTGTCCTCGCCCTCCAGCAGGCGGCGGTACGTGGCGATCTCCTGCTCCAGCCTGGACTTCACGTCCAGCAGCACCTGGTACTCGTGGTTCTGGCGCTCCATGTCGCAGCGCACCTCACACAGCTGCTGCTCGATGTTGCCGATGAGCCCCTGCAGCTGGGCCAGCTGCGCCCCGTAGCGCGCCTCGGTCTCCGCCACGCTGCCCTCCAGCGACGCTTTCTATGGGCCGACGGGACACGCCGGGTGAGGCCGAGCGGGGCCCCTGCCCCACAGCACAGCACACAGGGAAGGGACCCGCCCGCGTGGGGCTGGGGCGCTGCTGGTATGCGGGGCGGCGACCAGGGGTCGGTGAGGTGGGGCCCACCCTGGGGTGGCGGGTGCGGGCCCAGGCCGGGGGTGGGGGGGCCCACCATGCTGAGCTGGGCCTGCAGCTCGATCTCCAGGTTCTGCACCGAGCGGCGGAGCTCCGTGATCTCTGTCCTGCTGCTCTGCAGGGCCTCCGTGTTGGTGGCCACCTCGCGGTTCAGCTCCTCGGTCTGCAGGGGAAGGCAGGGCGGCGGGGCTGAGGGAGGCCCGCGCAGGGGGCGCACAGGACAGCTGCGGCCCTGAGCCCGGGCGGCCCAGACCTGCTCCCCAAGCCCCTCCCTGACTTCCAGGGAGCCCCAAACACAGGGAGACCCGCTGGAACTGAGCACATTCACCTGCACTGGCCACCCGCTTCCGCTCCACCCCTGAACCACTGGCACAGCAGGAGACTGGCCCCCCGTTGCTCTTCTTGTGCCTTGACCGTCCAGGGCCCTGCAGACGCCCAGGGTGTCAACGGAGGCCACGCGTTATGCGCCAAATACACACACCTGCGCCAGCGTGCGGCCCCGCCGGGAGCCGAGACCCGGATCTCTCCCGGGGACACAGCGGAGGGCGTGCCGATGCCTCTCGGAGCCTCGCAGCTTGCATCTAACTCCAGGGCTTGGGCCAGAGGTTTCCAGATGTCCTTCGGCTGCACAGCCGGTACTCCGCCACAGCGCACGCGCGGCCACCCACCTTGCTGAAGAACCAGTCCTCCGCGTCCTTGCGGTTCTTCTCCGCCATCTTCTCGTACTGGTCGCGCATCTCGTTGAGGACGCGGCTCAGGTCCACGCCGGGCGCGGCGTCCATTTCCACGCTGACGTCCCCGCCCACCTGGCCTCGCAGGGAGTTCATCTCCTGGACAGAGGGAGAACAGGAGCTCATGCAGAGCCACCTGAGGCCTGCCCTCTGCACCTCGTGGAGCTGGGCGCAGGTGACAGACAGGCCTGCTGTGATCATGCCCCAAACGTGCAGGGCAGTGAGGTCCAGCCTTCCTCTACACACTTGGGTCCACCCCCATGTATGCTGGGGCAGCAGAGATGGCAAGTCCTAGTCGCGGTGGGGGCCAAGCCGGGACAACCTCACCCATTGCCCCACCACCTGCCATGTCCCCATGGCCAACCACACAGCAGTGCCAGCGCCCGAGAGGCCAAGCCAGGCCTCCGAGGATGTGGGAAATGCAGCAGACAACCAGCCTCAAAGCCAAGAGGAGAGGCGGTCCATCCTCCACTGCGCAGGGCTTAGACCCCCAGCCAGGCAGCTCAGTGGTCAGCTAGAAGGGGCCACCGGGCTCATTTGTCCTCCTCAGAGTCATTGGTCCTCATCCTAGGCCAAGCCTTGAGGTCCCTGGGGCCCAATACTGTTTGGAAAAGGAAGGTGGGGGAGGTGGCAGGGTGGTGGCAGACCTTGACATAAATAAATACGGGTCAGACAGACCGGAGGGAAGCCCTGTGCCACCTGGAGAAGCCCCGCGGCCTCCGGTTCTCGGTCTCACTGGCCGGAAGCCGAGCCTCCTTCGCCCAGCCGTGGATATCAGCTGAGATAATTGCTGTGAATCACTTGTAATGTGCAGATGTTTGTTGTTATGACTATCACCATTACAATTAATTATAATAATTAGCACGCTTGCTCTTAGACTGGCTCGCTCATTAGCTAGTTAACTGTCACCGCAGTGGGCTGCGCCTGCAGGGACAAAGGAAGCAGTCCTTGGGGAGAGGCCATACCAGGGCCCTCGGGGGGCCCGGGGCAGAGCCAGGACCCCCCCAGAGGCTCTGGCCCAGGAAGGCAGGGCCCAGCCTCACTCGTCCCAGGCCACTTCCTGCTTCGTTGCTAAGCTTTCTTCCTCACCTCCTCGTGGTTCTTCTTCATGTAGGCCAGCTCCTCCTTCAGGCTCTCGATCTGCATCTCCAGGTCAGTCCTGGCCAGGGTCAGTTCGTCCAGCACCCGGCGCAGGCCATTGGTGTCGGCCTCCACGCTCATGCGCAGGTTCAGCTCCGTCTCGTACCTGCAGGGATGCAGGCGTGAGCCACAGAGTGTGTGGCCACCCCTCGTGCCGTAGGGGGTTTGTGGGGTACAGGCCCAGAGCCCACCCACACTGGAGCAGACTCACTTGGTGCGGAAGTCGTCGGCGGCCAGGCGGGCATTGTCAATCTGCAGCACCAAGTTGGCGTTGTCGATGGTGGCCGCCAGGATCTGGGGGACACCAGGATTTGGTGAACTAGGCAGCCCAGGAAGGTCCCAGCAAACCCCTCTTGCAGTCCATGTGAGAGGGGTCAGAGTGAGGGAGCTAGGGGCTCTGGCTGGAATGGGAGCACCTGCTGGGAATGCAGGGAAGGGATTGGATACCAGACACGGGTTACCAGGGAGGGGACAGGACACCACACAGGTAGCCAGGATCCCAGAAGAGAGACCCACATGCACACCTCTCCCACCATAGGATCACAGTCCAAGCTGCCTGGACCTCACTCCCTCTACCCTGACTAAATTCACCTCTAGGTTTGGTTGCCACCTCCTCCAGGAAGTGCTCCATGATTTCCTGGTGTGGGTCCCTCCTTCTGTCAGTTCCTCCCCATAGCTCCTCCACAGCACTTCTCCCAGATACAATTTTTCTATGACTTTTTTTACTCCCTCCTCCGCTAAAGCCTGAGCTCCAAGGGGCAAAGTCATGTCTGCCTGTTGTCTTCGGAATCTCCAGTCCTGGGTACAGTGCCTGACCCAGAGTCAGCCCTAAAACATTTGTGTAATTGAGCCCTCCCTGGTGTTGCAACGGGTTAAAATGCAGCAGCACTATGAAGCTACCTACAGCTGCTTCAGCACAAGTTCGATCCCCGGCCAGGGAGGTGGTCCACATGGCGCAGCAGACCTCTAAGGTCTCACCCACTGCTCCCTCAGCAGTGTGTTTCAGTAGATCTGCCTATTCTGCTCCCCACTGTCTCACCCCCACACCTCTGGCCTGTACCCCAGTTCTATATGCATACATAAATAAACCTTTTTTTTAATTTGTGGATTTAAAATTTGTGTAATTAAGTAATTGATTGATTGACTAATGAACGAGTCCCACTTGAGATCTAGGAAGAAGTCCTTTGCCACAGATCACCCTGGGGGTTCACAAGAGAACAGAGGAGGAGGAGGTCAGGGAGTGTTATTATTTCTGACTCCTGACTGTCTTTATTGTTGTGAGACGTGGGGGGAGAGGTATGGGGGTGGGGTGAGGGTGGGGCCCAGAGCAGGGAAGAAGTCCTGGTGGAAGTGGCATTTGGGCTGCTGAAGACTGAGGGCTGACGTGTTTAGGGCATGGTGGGGAGACCCAGCAGGCAAAAGCAGCCCCGAGCGTCTCCTCCTGCGCCGCAAAGCCCACTGGAGGCCCTCAGTTCTGTGAAACAAGCCTGGGACAGGCCCGGGGCCCGCGAAGCCGCCGTGGGCCTGAGTGGCCTTCCGAGCCGCAGCCCCACCCCCACCCACCCTGCTCAGGAAGCTGCTTGGCTCAGCCAGCTCCCTGGGGTGACTCAGAGGGGCAAGACCTGGGGTGCTGGGGGAGTGGGAGTGAGGAGCTGGCTGACCCCAGAGCTGGGAACGCTGACTCACAGGGCTCCCCTGGGCTCCCGGCTGCCCAGACCAAGCCCAGTATCTGATCTGGGGCTGCCAGCAGCTGTCTCCGGGGGAAAGTGCAGGAATCCCCTGCTCAGTGGCCGGCCCAGCAGGCAGCACCAAGCCTGCTTCTGCACCAGGAAATGAAGCAACCTGCCCTCCCAGGGCCAGCCGGCTCCAGCCTCATCTCCCCCAAACCTGGGTCTCAAGGCTCCTTAACTTCCCACCCACATGGGGGGCGGGGGCGGGGGCAATGCTGCTGGACACTCAAGAGCAGGGCTGGTGCAGAAGGTCCAGCCACATGTACAGAAAGGCCATGTTCTCACAGGCCATGCGTGTGTGTCTGTGTGTTGCCTCCATCAGACTAAGAAGTTCCTTCCCTTGGGAGTTTCCAGGAGGAGCGAGAAGACAGCTCCTCCTTCAGGGACCACCCTCCCCCACCACCATCATAATCTGAAAGGACAGACAGGACCCCCCCCATGACCGCCATGGAGGGAAGAGAGGGACCCCCCAAAAGCAGCCACAGAACATGCTAGAATCAAGGAAATCAGCACTGAGCAGAGTGTAAGCTGAAAGGCAAACGTTGAAGGGATTCCGAGATGTGACAGTGACAGCCAAGTGCAACCCACCAAGGAGGGCTGCCTGGAGGAGGCTGACCCGCGGGGTGCAGACCACAGCGGGTGGCAAAGGAGGCTCCTTGCTCTCTGCCTTGGCCTGTGGTGTCCTTCCCACCCGCAGATTCTCTGCTGCCTTCGAGGTTCTGAAGGCCTCCTGCTCTCTCCATCACCCACCCAAGGGATGTCCCTGGGGCCTGGGACCAGGGAGGACACGGGACTGGGATCCAGAGCCAGTGAGTGTGTGGAAGGATAGAAGGAGAGAGGGGGCTGGGTCGTGGAGGCCGAGGACACAGATGTCCACAGAGGTCCCGCGCTGGTTACTAGCACAGGGGAGGGGAGGCCCACCTTGCTCCGCAGGTCCTCGATGGTCCTGAAGTAGTGGCTGTAGTCGCGGGCCGGCCCTGGGGCCTGCTTCTTGTACCAGTCGTGGATCTTCACCTCCAGGTCGGCATTGGCCTCCTCCAGGGCGTGCACCTTGTCCAGGTAGGAGGCCAGGCGGTCGTTGAGGTTCTGCATGGTGGCCTTCTCGCCACCCCCCAGCAGCGCATCGGTCATGCCAAAGCTGGAGCCGTAGCCCCCACCCAGACTGCAGGTGTAGCTCCCGCCGTAGCCGCCTCCCAAGCCCGACGAGAAGCGGGACGAGGTGACCGACATGTTGCTACAGCTGCTGCCGGCTCCCAGGAGGCTGGGGGCCCGACAGGCGCCCCCGACATGGAGGGAAGAGGCCCGAGAAAAACCCCCGCCAGGCCCACACAGGCCCTTGACGGAGCCGGAGGTCGAGAACTGGTAGGTGCTGCTGGTGGTGGCAGACATGGCGTCCACAGTCAGGAGCAGGGTCTGGTCCCGGCGGACACCCTGCGGGCCCTTTATAGCCGGGCTCAGTGGGGGCTGGATCCCTGACCCTTGAAGTCAGAGCCAAAAACCCCAGCCATGTAATTTGCTTCCGTACCAGCCGCCCAGGGCCTGGGGCCCAGCTGGACACTCAGTGCACCCCCGGGGCCCCTTGCCTGCCCAAGCCTGGCCTGGGCATGGTGGCCTCTGAGCAGTCCATTGTCTTCTCAAAATCAAAACTGGGGTTGGAACTGCAGCCCCGGGGGAGGGTGATCCTCCATCCTCAGATGCAATTAGGTAGCTGAGCTCACTCTTGGGGGGAGTCCGCAGAACCCAGCCCTGGGCGGCAGAAATGCCCAGAACAAGGCTCTACAGGCCTGCAGCCTGGAGGCGGGCCTGGCCCCCCACCCAGCATTCCTGGGCTCCAGGAGAGGGCGGGGAGGTTCAAGGTGACCTCCTCTCCCAGGTGAGCCCCCAGCTTTTTGGAACACTCCCCAGCTTATGGAAGGAGACCCAGCCCAGCCTGGGGGATCCCTGTGGCTGAGGGGACAGACGTCATCACAGAGCGAGCTTTGGATTCAAGTCTTTCAGGAAGTCAGTTCATAAGCATCAGTTTCCTCGTTTGTCAAATGCTGGTAATCCCTGCCTCGCAGGCTTAGAGGGATCTGGAGACAGTGACATCAGTCAAGGTGGGGCCAGGGGAGGGTGAAGCCCAGGCTCATCCCCCAGCGCCCAGCCTCTGGCGGGGGTCCCCGCAGGAGTCAGAGGGGGCAGCAGGGAAGGCTCTGTGTCGCAGGGGCCCCATTCCCACAGGCCAGTGTGAGCTCCGGCCCTGGGGAAGGGCCCCCGCCCTGGAAGAGAACGCCACCCCACATCCTGGCGGCTGACACCCGTCTGCCGCCCAACAATGAGATTACCAGCCTAATCTCCACGCGGCGCTAATGATTTAGGCGCTGCCAGGCCCTGGCATCTGCAGCCGGGCTGTCTGAAAGGCAGCTCGCAGGGGCCGCCAGCCCGAGGGATGGGCAGGGAGGCGGAGGGCGAGCCGCTGCTGGGGTGGCCTGGGCTCCCGGGTGGCCTGGGCTCCCGGCCCGCTGGGCCCACATGTGGGACAGGGAGGGAGTCGGGTTTTCCATGGAGCCAGATCCAGTGGTGGGAGGACTAGTGGGAGGACCCCCGCCGGGAAGTGGGTGGCCCCTCCTGCTGTCTTCTCCTTGGGGAGTGGGGACAGAGGGAGATATCTGGGCAAGAAGGGGTGAACCCAGGCCTGATCTGCATTCGTCCTGCCTGTGATGATGTCTGGGAATTCTCGGGGTTGCAGGGTGTGGGGAGGCAAGGCCAGGCCCTCCCTGAGGGCACAAGGGGTTGAGTGCCAGTACTGTCATGCTGTCCACAGCCACTGCAGCACGAGTTCCATCCCAGCCAGGGAGCTGACCCCCATGGCGCAGCAGACCGCTCCTGTCTCCCCGCTGCTCCCCTCAGCAGTGTATTTCAGTGGATCTGCCATGCTCCCCACTGTCTCTGGTGAACCCCTCCCCACCCTGCGCCTCTGCCTGCATCCCAGCTCTTATGTATAAATAAAATAAATCTTTTAAAAGAAGACAGAGAGAGAAAGAGCAAGACCAGGCTCTTCCAGGAGTTTAGACATCAGGGGCGGGGGGTGGGGCGGGGTAGTCCTGTCACTCCGGATGGTCTTGGGGGAAGCAGGAACCCGACAGGGCCTGGGCTCCCCTGAGTGGGGAGCCATGGCCTGCACCAGACTTGGTCCCCTTAGACACGAAGGTGGTAAAGACCTCCCCGCCCCTGCTGGAGCCACACTCCCAGGAGTGTGCCTCTCTCTCTCCCCAGGGGCTGACTGCCTCTGCCCTCGCCCCACCCCTCTGGCAGGCCTCACTCAGGTCCGAGAAGGTCTGTCTGTGCGGACCTGGGGAGGGGCCAGGCGAGCCATCCTTCCCGGGCCCACCTCCAAAGCCCCCAGAGCTTTGTCTGGAAGCCTGTTCGAAGGGGCAGCAAGTTTGTTAACCGTCTTTCCTCCCTCCAAAATCACGGCAGCCTCGCCCCTTTGACGCTGTTTGCCCCTGCCCTCAGCGAGCAGGTGCGTGTTGCGGGCAGGCCTCAGTTTCCCCGCACCAGCGACTCCCTTTGCCTCTGCTCTCCGATGCGTCTGTAGCCTGGGCCACAGCCCAGCTAGGCCACCTCGCCGAAGGGCAGCCCCCAGGTGGGAGACAGTGCTAGACCCGGGAAGGCCTAGAAGACAGGGACGGTGCCCGCCACCTCGGGGACAGCCTCGAGGACCTACCCATGGGCTGGAAGAAAGGGGGGCACAGGCGCACGTGTGGCTGGGCACCCCACTTCCTTAGCACTGCAGGCCCGCAGCCAGGCCCCACGGCTCCCACCCCAGGGCTGCACAGAGGTCCTCTTGACCGGGGCTCCTCCTGCCTGGGCCTGTCCTCCTCCCCCGCAGGGAGAGGCCCCGGCAGCCAGAGGGGCAGTGCCAGGCCCACGGCCCTAGCAGCTGTCAGCAGCTTGGCCTACGTGGAGGGAGAGAAAGAAGCAAGAAATTCGGCCCCAGAGGCTGCTGGGAGCCCAGCTCAGTGGGAGGGTCCGGGAGGAGGGCCCAGGAGCCACTCCCATGCGCACGCCAGCCCCAGGCTTGGCTAACCCAGAGGCCCTGGGTGTCTACTGCGGGGCTGCTGCAAAGCCCGCATGTTTGCAGGAGGGTAGGGCAGGTCCCGGCCTGGATGCAAGTGACCAGGGTCCCCTAGGATGCTGGTGCAAGGCGCAGGGCACCGACCTGGGGGCCCCCATACAGCTGGCCTTCAAAAGCTGCTGTTGATGCTGATGAATGTCACACGAGCTGACCTTGCCTCCCCCGGGCCCCCGAGGAACTGTCATCCCCAGGACAGAGCCCACCCCCACCTGGGCCATGGTGCATTCAGCAGGTGTTCTGTAAGCGCCTGCTGGATTGTTGGACAGAGTCTGGGGGGAACAGGGACCCAGGAAAGGAACGCATGGCCGCCGTTCTGGACAGGACCCACCAGGGTGAGGCCAGCTGAGTGAAGGCCCCAGAGTCCGGGGTGGCCTCCTGGCTGGGACCTTAGCTAGTTGGTGCAAACAGGACGCCAAGTCTTTCAGGGGTCCCAAAGACCTCACTTCACCCCAGGTCCCTGCCACTGGACTCCTCCTTTCCACAGACACAGAGGCTGCCTCTCCCCTCGGCTGCCACGCCCCAGCCCTGACCTCACTCTGACGGCCAGGCATCCCCCAGAAACGGCCCTCAGCCAGCCACACCTGCCCTCAGGTGGAAACTCTTCCTCTCCGGTTTCCTCAGCCTCCTCCTGTCCCCAGGCGCCAGGGCCGACTGCCCAGATCCACCCACTAACGATTTGTGTCTGGCTCCAGAGCGGCCCGCCCTCTGCCACCTCCCAGCTGTGGGAGATGCAGAACATTCCTGGGGCTCTGGCAAGCCTCCTCCCAATTAAGAGAGTCAGAAGCTAGGTTCCCTCAGGCCCCCTGCACACCCCAGGGGTCAAGAAGTGCTCCCCTGCCCTGGGACAAGCAGGCTCAGCTACCTCCCTGTGACTGGTTTCTAGAAACCCTTGGCCTGGGGTGAACCCAAGACAGGCTCCAGACACCCCAGCCACCCCACTTTCCCAAGCACAGCCACATTCACTGTCTGGGACTGTCCCTAAGAAGGACCCTAAGGCCCAAGTGTCAGTGGGGGGGTTGGGAGGGGGTTCACCCACAGCGGAGGGAAGATTGGGCGAGGGGGCCGCGTGGGAACTCCTGCTGACCCCACCTGGACCCTCCTGGGGACAGTGCCAACTGCTGCCCACCCACCTTCTTACCACTCGCCCCATTGCAGCCTGAGGGCGGATGAGGAGAGCGAGGGCATGGCCTGGGGGTTTCCTTTCAGCCCTGGGGTGCACACCCCTCCCCACTTTGCCCTGGGGAGATGTGAAGGCCCGGGGTTGCTGAGTCAGAGACACTGAGGGGCCAGGGGCTCCTCCCCACCCTTCCAGACGCACCCCCACTCTGCTCGCACCCCTTCCCCAGGGCCCCGTTAATCCCTGCCCC
>NW_004567118.1:3508436-3515787 GCF_000260355.1 Condylura cristata | reverse complement strand
GCGCACACCTCCAGCCTCACACGCGCGCACACCTCCAGCCTCACACACGCGCACACCTCCAGCCTCACACACACGCGCACACCTCCAGCCTCACATGCGCGCACACCTCCAGCCTCACACACACACCCGCACACACCTCCAGCCTCACACACACACACGCCACACACCTCCAGCCTCACACACACGCATACCTCCAGCCTCACACACACACATGACCACACTCAGCTCCTACACACCACTGCTCACACCCAGCACAGTCACACATGCAGGCTGGTCTACACACACGCAAGCTTGCTGCTCACACCCAGCTCGAATCCCTTCCTAGACTCACGCACTCATTCACACACGCACCCCAGGGCCCCTCATTCACACAACTGCGGGGTCGCACCCACACACGCCGGGCTCACAACCCCAATCACAGGCACACTCACACCCAGTCCTGCACCCACACACGACGCCACCACACACACAGGTCCCACCCACACGTGCAGTCGTGCGTGGCCTTGCACACCAATACCGGCCGCGCCTGGGGCCAGGCGTGCACGCCTGCACACTCACACCCACAGAGCAGCGTGGCTCTCACCGCTGAACCCTGTGCCCCCGAGAGGGAGAGAAGGCTGAGCCTCCCCCTGATCCCAAGGAGAGCCTGGGAGGCTCTGGGAGCCGCCATCCAGGGAGCAGGCCTTTCTCCCGGACTGCAGGAAGCCAGCAGGACCCCAACAGGGACCCCAGCGGCCTTTGCGGCCCTCAGAGGAATCCCAGCACCCGCTCTCACTTGTGGCCCTCCTGCGGGAGCCCCCGGCTAGGACGGCCGTGCCCTGACCTCGGGAGCCCGCTCCGGCTGAGACACCTGAGCTCACAGATGACTCAGCAGCTGGTGGCGGCCTAGCAGGGAGCCGTGGGAGCACCCATGAGAGACCCTGGCGAAGCCCAAGAAGCAGAGCCCCAGGGAAGACCTATGCCCACTGGGGTCGCGGGTGGACCCGGCCTTCGCCTGCAGAGGCCGGGAGACACAGGACGCCCAGGCCGAGGGCTGGGGGAGGCGGAGACGGGAGCCGGCCACTGTGCTGCTGAGTCAGTGGCCTCCTCTGAGGACCACCAGCCCTGACCGACTGCGCGGCATGGACTGCGCTGCCCCGTGGGGGCCAGAGGCCAGAGTCCGGAGGCTCCGGGCCCGCAGGGTCCCCTCCCGGGAGCAGGGCAGGCCCAGGGACCATCCCGGTGTGCAGCGTGTGCTCCCCTGCTCGCCGGAGATCAGAAGCGCAGCCCAGGAGCGGAGCCCAGGAACACTGTGGGCTTCTCCCCGGCAGCCCAGCAGCTGGCTGCGGCTCTGGGCCAGCGAGGGCCAGGCGCTGTGGGGGCCCTCTGGGGGGAGCAGGGGACAGCCTGGTGGGGCAGAGTGGGGGCCAGCTGGGGGAAGGCGTGGGGTCCTGGCTCCCCAGCTGGGGCCCAGGCAGCCGAGGGCGGGAAGGGCTGCTCTGGCCCGGCTGCACCACACCCGCCCAGCCTGTCCTGACCTGTTCCCGCGGCTCCCGGGCTGCCCTGGGCCCAGCCTCAGTGCCAACTCCCAGAATCCTTCAGGGCTCAGAATCCAGCTACAGGTAGCCCAGCGCAAATGTCCAGAAGCCCCCTCCACTGAGACAGCTGCCTTCCTTACACACACACACACAGGCCGGCGCACACCCACACGCCCCCTCAGTCCTCGGACACCAGGACAGAGCGGGGCCTTCCTTCCACTGCAGACAGCACCCCCACCACGACTCTGAGACAAATACTGCTTTGTCTCAGGGGCCCTGGACAGCGAAGGAGGCAAGGTCCTGGGGGACGGGGTGTGGGGGTGTCCCTTGGAACAAGGTCACACAGAAAGCCAGCCCAGGTCCCAGACAAAGTAAGACTGGGACGGGGCTCCCCGTCTGGACCCAGTCTGAAGCTGCTGCCCCGGGCTGGCACCTCCTCAGGGGGCCGGGGGCTGCACCTCCTGGCCCCTCCCCTCGGACGTGCCCGGAACCTCCGCAGCCTAGCGGGCTGCCCCTCACTGCGGGGCCGGCGTCTGGTCCTCCCACAGCCCTGGGGTCACCCTTCCTGGCCTTCCACACAGAGCAGATTCCCACGCCCACCTTGGGCCGGCGCCAGGGCCTGTCTGTTCCCACCAAAGCCTGGGAAGTGGCTCCCACAGCCCAGGCTGCCCTTGGCCCCCTGGGAAATAGCCAGCCCTGCCTGCTGCAGGGGCAGGCGGGGGGACGGCCGGCCCGCGGGCCGAGCACAGCACTGCCAAGCCGCTGAACTGTTGGGAGGCAAGGGGCACCCGCTGCTGTCTAAACAGCTGGATTGAAACTCGGTCTGCCAGCAGTGGGCTAACAGCAGACAGGGTCCCCAGAGCCCAGGCTCAGATCACCCCCTGTCGCCAGCCAGGAGCAGGGCCTGACCCCACAGGCTGGTGGGGAAGCTGCGGGACAGCGGTGGCTGGGCTGGGGGCCCCCTGGCCGGGGGGGAGTCCCGACACCCCGTCACTTCTGGAGTCTCAAGATCACATTCCATTCCACCAAGAGGACGAGGGGATGACGTTCCCGACCTCCTTCACAGGAGAGGAAACCGAGGCCCAGAGAGAAGTGGACTGCGGGGAGAGTCACCGCAGATGTAGGGACAGACCCTGAGCAACGCCACAGAGACCCCTCCCAGCCCCGAAGCCACAGCGGGGAGCCGTCAGCCGTGGGACACACGGCGCTGGGAGCCTCTGCCCCCTACCCCACCTGAGAGCCCCTGGCAGCTGGGGGCAATGAGCTGGTTGTGCCCTCCTGCTCCGCCCTGGCCTTCGAGGGGAACTGCCACCCCCCATCCCAACACACCCCACGGTTCTTATCGCCCAGCATTTGCTGAGTGAAAACAAGACCCAGGCCCAACGTGCAGGTCTCTTAGACCTCAGCATCCAGTGCTCTGAGTGCAAGGGAAAACGAGGCCTTACAGCGGGCACCCCCTCCCCGCCTGCACCCCACCTTGCAAGGATGTGCAAGGCAAGCAGTTCCCACACCCTATTCCAGGCTCGGCCAGATGCTTCCTTACAAGGCCACAGCGCTGAGCTGTCTCCAGGGCAGGTGGGGCCTGGGCCGTGCAAGCCACCTGGCTAGGCCCAGCCCTGACGCCCTGCCCGCCCGTGAGGAATGTGGGCGCCGCCGGGACAGGCCCTGGGAAGCTGCCACCGCCTAGGCCCCCGCCCGGTCTGACTCAGACTGGGTGGCTGGGAGCTGCAGCCTCAGCAGGACGAGTCTCTCCCGCCCGGCCCTCCCTGCTGGCCTGGGACTGAAGCAGAGGGCAGCCTGAGAGGCCTAGAGCCAGGCAGCGCCCACCCGGTCTCAGGACTTGGGGGACACTGGCTGGCCTGCCCCTGTCTGGCACTCCTGAGGCCCTGCCCCCAGCACGCACCCCCAAATATCAGGAGGGTTGGTGTTCTCAGTCTGGCTACGGGACCAGAGCCCCTGGCCTCAGGTTCCTCCTTTGCAAAAGGGCCCAGCGATAGCCCCCTGCAGGTGGCCTCAGAGCTGGAGGCATTTGACTGCAGTGAGTGGCAGGGCTCTCCCCTTCCCTCTGCTGAACAGCCCCTCCGCCTGGGCGGCCATTCTCTGTGCCCTCCGCTCCGCTCCGTGAGCTCTCCCCAGCCGCCCTCCACAGTGCCTCCTCCCCTCTCCCCCAGAACCCTGAGAAACTTCACCTGCGCTTTGGCCCAACTCAGCCACATGCTAGTTAGAGCAGTGCTCACTCGCCTTAAGACGCCAGGCAAGTTAACCCCAGCTTTGACCAGGCCCGGTGACTGGGGGCAGAAGATGGGGCCGCCAGTTCAGGGAGCCTCAGGCTCCAGGTCCCCCCAAGTCGTGGGAGACTTGCCACACCCGGAGGCCTGGTCAGTGCCAGGCTCCAGACCTCATCCTGCAGTGCCAGGGCCTATCACCCAGTGTGGCTGCTCTTTACTCCCCAAGACGGGGCTGTGTGTCCCCAGTCCTGAGCCACCCCCCCCCCCCGTAGGCTGGTCATGTTTCTCCCTCAGGCAGGGGGAGCCCCCAGGACTGATACCCCAACTGCCTTCATCGTCCCTCCAGCCCGAGCCCTGGATCACGGAAACCACAGTCCCGGGAAGGACAGTGTCCTGGCCCCCACTCCCTCCACCCAGCTCCCCACCTCCACCCACCCAACGGAGCCCCTCCCCTGACCCTGGGGCCCAGTGAACCCCCTCCCCAGCAGGGAGACCTGGTTGGCCCAGCCGGCCGGATGGCCCATGCACCCTCCCTCTCCGGAGCCTGCTGGCCAGGGGGCTTTCCCCCTCGCACCCCCTCTTCTGTCCTGAGCCGGCACAAGCCCTCTCCGCTGGCCCTTCTGCTTCAGGTCCCACCAGAGCCCACTGGGGCTGGGCCAGGGCCCGGACTTGGGGACGCCAGCGCAAGGTTGCTGGGACACCCCCTGACTTGCAGGAGCTTGGAAAAGGAGAGGAAGGGTCTGGAGGCACGGAGCCCCACAGGCCCTGGCCGCTCCCTCACCCCCACCAGGCCGTTCCCAGGCCTCGACGGGTGTGGCTTTGGCAGGACAAACAGTCTCTGGTGTTGGGTGTTGTGCCTCGGTTACCAAGGAGGGTGAGGCTGGGCTGGCTCTGCGCCCTGTTTGGGCCTCAGGCTGAATGCGTGGGTGGGTAGGGCAGGCAAAGGATTTGGGGTGTGGAGCCACTTCCCGCTCCCAGGGCCCCGGGGCAGGGAGGGCGGCTGCCTCGCCTCTCCCAGGGCCATTCAGACTTGCTCCCACCTGCCTTTCTGCTGGCTCTGGGAAAGCGCCTGCCAGATGCTGGGGGCGGGGCTCCCCTGCCATCCAGGGGCACTGTGGGCACCGCAATGCCCCACTCCCCAGGACGGACCACCTCAGCCTGGCTCAGGCTGCCGGCCGAGTGGGCCCCAGGTGGAGTCCCGGCCCCTGTGGGGCCTGGATGCCCGCCTCAGGAGGGTCAGGACCGCCTGGGGGCCCCGGGCCTCCTCTCTAGCTCTGTTCTCGCCACTGTGGACTGAGGGGTAGAGGATTCAGCAGGGGTCGGGAGCGTGGCCAGCCGGGAGTCCCCACCGGCCCTCACCCAGGGCTGACACCCACGGCTGCAAACAAGTAGCTGAGTGCAGGAGCCCAGGGCTGTGGCTAGCAATGGCGACACTGTGCCCATGGGCCTTGAAGGCTGGGGCTCCCCGTCTCCTTCTCAGATGGCCTAGCCAAGCCAGATGAAGCCCAGCCTGACCCCTGGTCAGCCTGACCCCTGGTGACTTCCACTCGCACGCCCCTGCACAGCCTCAGACAAAAGCCAGCCTCATTCACCAGGTCGCAGGCTGAGCACAGATGTGTGCCTGGCAGGATGGAGGCCTGGTCCCCGAATCAGGGCCGCAGACCTGGGGCAGAGCCCTGGGCATCACCTCGCAGACCCCAGGCAGAAGCCAGAGGAGGCCTGGACAGCCCAGTCTAGGGGAGGAAGGCGGCCGGGCAGCCCAAGGGGCACTCACGGAGAGTCCAGGCCCTGGCACAAAGACACTGAAATGCGTGGACACTCGGGGCAGGGCCTGGCGATGAGGCAAGAGCCCAGCAGTGGAGGGAGCTGTGCTCCAAGGACCAGCGCCTGGCTGAATGTGGGGATCATCCAAGGGACTGCAAAGGCGCATCTTCCCACAGACATTGTCTGGGCCCAGAGAGGCCCTGGACACCCCAAGACGTAGGACTCTGCCGTGGATAAACACATGAGCTAATGCCCATCCAAAGCAGACCTGCCCTGCAAAGCTATAAATTAGCAGAACAAAAGAGGCCTGTCTGAACTAGTGCCCTGGCCACTGGGCCCTCCGAGGACTGGGGTGCAGAGGCACTGAGCTGGCTGGGCGCTGGGGGTCCTGGGCAGGGACACCCTCAGGCTGGAGCAAGGCCAGCAGGCCACACACTCAAATGCCCACAGAGCTGGCCCCGGGGGTGGCCAGTGAGAGGGCTGCACCCGGGGAAATGAAGCCCCTTCCCGAGCTGCTACCAGGTTTGCCGCCTACAAGTGAGGGAGCCCCAAAGTGGCCAGGGCTCCTCGAGTTCTTCCCAGGAGCTGGAACCCTGGATTAGGTCAGGAAGCTCCCCCGGCTCTACAGTGTAGAAAGGGGTGTGCGCGCCGGCCATGGGGGACAGGGACCTGAAGGAGCCTCACGCTGGGGCCGGCTGGGGGTGGGGTTTCCACCACCATTCCAGTCCAGTGGCTCCCGTGACAAAAGGGAAACCGTGGCCCGGAGAGACAGGGCCACACTGGGCTAAAACCCAGGCCTGACTTGCCCGGGCTCCGTCCAGCACCCACCAGTCCCCGGGGAACCCTAGCACAGAACCAGCCCCTTCCTCAGCCCCGCCAGGCACACCCCAGCCCCTCGGAAGGGCAAAGCTGCTGGGCAGCCCCTCCGTGGGGCCTTTGCTGCCCACACTGCTGAGTCCCAAGGCCCCCCTGCCTCACAGCAGGCAGAACTGTCCTTCCGCAACAGGAAAGGGAAACTGAGGCCTGAAAGGCCAGGCTGCCCCCCAAAGCCCTTCTACAGAGCCATTGGGGAGGGGCTCGGTGCTTGTTAGCAGCTTCTGGAGCTCAGGCAGTGGGGAAGCCCTGACTTGCCAGGCAGGAGGGCGGGAGTGAGTCAGAGGGGAGCAGGGGGTGGAGTGGGGGTTCAGAGCAGCCTCCCATCCCCGAGGCTAGAAGTGCAAGGTGCTAAGGCTCCTGCCCCCACCCCCACTTCCACCAAGGCCCCTGCACCCCACCACTTCCCCTCTGACCCTTCGCTGAGCCCCGGCTCCGGGGAGCACCCCTGTTGGCCTTGTGCGGGGCTAAGGAGAGGGCTGCTCTGGGCCCGGGCCACTCAGGACAGCCCAGAGGTGTGGAAGGGTCACCTGCGTTTTCAGCTGGGCCTGCCCCATGCTAGGGACACAGGGTGAACTGGACGTGTGCCTGTCCTTAGGGTGTCCACTGCCCAGTGGGAAACAGGGAGAAGAAACCCAAGTCACCACAGTGGGAATATTGGGGCCTCCTAGCTGCTCCCCCACAGGAGTGAGGAGGCAGGGATCTTTGACATTTAAATCTTCCAGAGCTTTCTAATTGTACAAAGAAAAGTGCATGTGAAGGCACCATGTAGCCAGTACCAGGGTCACGGACAATGTGGGCGCCTCCCAGAGCCCCGGGGCCCCCACCCTCCCCCCAGGGGCCAGGTGCTTGCCGCTGCAGCTTCTGTGCTCTGTAACAAACTCCCAGGGCCCCTTCTCCTGGTTCAGCGCCCCACCTACCAGGGGCTCCCCCCCTGGGGAACCCCACTGTGGGAACAGGCATGTGTGG
>NW_004567118.1:3504812-3507156 GCF_000260355.1 Condylura cristata | reverse complement strand
ACTAAGACACCGGGGAAGCTTTGGGGGTGAAGGAGACATCCTGTCTCTCGAGTGTGGAGGCAAGGCCTGGGGAGTACCTTGGTCAAAACTCACGATCACTGCACGTAAACCGGCGACTAATTCCACAGGGCTGAATTTTCACAGAGACCAGGGATGACCGTGGAGCTGAGCGAGCAGGAGTTTCACTCGGAAGGAACCGCCAGGGCAGGCCTGGGGGCCTGAAGCGCAGCCAGCAGCAGGGAGCAGGGCCCCTTCCCTGGGTGCCCCTGGCAGGGGTGGGGGGCAGGGCCAGAACCGCAAGCAGAGAGTCCCACCCCCCACGCCCCTTGGAGGGCGCCAGAGACAGGGGCTCACTGAGCCCTCCTGCAAGCTGAGGCCATCAGCCACCGACTCTGCCCCAGGCGCTGGCTTGGAGCTTCACCTAGATCAGGAGTCCCAAGGACTAAGGATGCTTTTTACATGGATTTTTTTTTTCAAAGATTTATTTGTTTATGCAGACAAGAACTGGGGTACAGGCCAGAGAGTCCAGGGGTGAGAGGATTCACCAGAGACAGAGTGGGCAGCAGAACAGTCAGACTGACTTAGTACACTGCAGAGGGGAGCAGCGGGCGGTCAGGAGAGGCCTGCTGTGCCCTGTGGGTCAGCTCCCTGCCGGGGATCGAACTCATGCTGCAGTGGCTGCAATAGCTTCATAGTGCTGTGCTTTAACCCCTGCACCACCAGGGAGGGCTGTAAGTAGTGTTTTAAGAAAGAAAAAAGACAAAGAGTCAGTGCCCCGTGGTGGAGAATTACTGGGGCTTGGATGGCTTGGGTGGGTGTCTGGAGTGACATACATTGTAGGGGGGTGAATGTGAACCCCTGAAACGTACAGTGTTATAAACTATCTTTACCTCAACAAACACAATCTTTAAAAATTTATTTTGTACATGTGAAAAGTGTATGAAACTCAAAGCTCAGTGTGCATATTTATTGGAACATGGACGCCCCCTGGGCCAGGCTGTCCCACTTCAAGGGCAGAGCTGAGTATTGTCAACAGGGGCCGTGTGGACAGCACAGGTGGACATAGCCTAAAATATTTATCATCTGGCCTTTACAGAAAACGTCCCCCTGAGAATTACCAGTACAGGCTACACTGGATAGGAGAGAGGATGAGGGAGCCAGGCAGGCCTCCTCCCCAGCAGGCAAACGTGACCGAACTCCTCGGCTCACCTGGCAGAGCAGCAGCGCCCCCTGCCGGCAGTCGGGGGCAGGCAGACACGCCCTGAGCCCCTACTCTAGGCGTCTGCCGCCACCTGGTGGCCTTTCCTGGAAGCGCAGCAGCCAGGGAACCAGGCAGTGGGCAAGAAGAGCTCACCTGAGGGCGGAGAGGGAGAGTGGGGCCACTGCAGGCTCGTGTGGCAGTGACCAAACACTCTTGGCAGGGGTTGAAGCCTCCAAGTTAGGGTCCACTGCAAATGTTTCACCTGGTCCCTGCTGCGCCATGTGGGTCACCTCCCTGGCAGGGGACTGAACTCGTGATGTAGTGTCTGCGATAGATTCTCAGTGCTGCGCTTTAACCGGCTGTGCCACCAGGGAGGGCCCTGGTCCCTTCTTATTATTCGAGGGGTGAGAATACATGTGACAGTGGCAGCTTGGGCCCTGGCCTGTGCTTAACAAATGGTTGTCTGTGACTCTGAATCCCCAGTTCCTGGGGAAGTGGGCAAAGAGCATGAGCAGCAGCCAGGTGACGGGAGGCCTTGAGCTGCTCTCCCTATGGCCAGAGGCCAGAGGCCTCCCTGCCCATGCGTTTGGCTCTGCATGCTCCATTGCTTCTTCCCTTCATTCGATATTCACTCATTCATGTCTCACCGCTGAGCGATACCCTGTGCTGGATGGATGCTGAACTGCCAAGCGCTGGAAATGCCTCCCCTTGTTGATGTGAGGAGGCTTCAGAAACTATGAAGAACAGATGAGTTAGCCAGGGGGATGCAAGATCCAGTGCCAGCAGGTTGCTGAGAAAGGAGGAAGCGGAGGCAAGATGAGGCTGAAGAAGGAAGAGGACATACTGGGTAGAGTCCAAGGCCAGGGGGAGGTGCCAGGTTGAACAGGGAGCCACCATGGGGCCTGGGAAATGGCAGGCGCCTCCTGCTCCTTGGCCCCCCACACTGTGGCTGGGCAGCTCTCGCTGCTGGAAGGTTCGTCCTCATCCTGGGATGAGGTGTATTCCCCTAGCACTGTCTCTGAGCCCAGGCTCCTGTTCCCACCAGGTTGACACAGGTGCACTCACCTGCCTGGCAAAGGCAGTCTCAGTACAGGTGTGGGTGTGCTCTAGGGCCAAACTCTGCATGGGAATCCCAGCTCATCC
>NW_004567118.1:3501933-3503387 GCF_000260355.1 Condylura cristata | reverse complement strand
TAAAAATAAATAAATAAATAAAAGTCCGCTGAGGGCACGAGGCTCCTGGGCGCTCTGTGTCCGCGCGGGCCTCCTTCCGCCTCCACGGCGCTGTCCCTGGGCGTGTGCACAGGGGAGGCGGTCATCAAAGCCACTCTCGAGAACGTCCAAGTGGTGGTTTTCTTAGACTTTTGCCACGAGCTGGCTCTCAATCGCCCTTCCTGGAACAGACTTTCTCAAGGCTGCCTGGCGGAACCAGAGCCAAACCTGGCTTGAACCAATCTCAGCCCCGTGCTCTTTCCAGGCCACCACGACCTCTTGCACAAGGCACCCCGGAGCAGCCCTGGGCGGAGTGGGGGAGTGGGGGACATAGCCACACGCTCTGGCGCCGTCAGCCCTAGAGAGAGGCTCCTTCACACCCCCTGAGGGTTCCCGGTCTGGCCTCTGCCCTGGGAAGCCCGGAGCGTGACAACTGCGGGTGTCCGGACACGCGGTCTGTGCTGCCATCTTGAGGCCGCGGCAGGAAGTGCGCGGGTGCCGCGGCTCGGCCTTTGCTTGCACCGAGGGAAACCTGCCCTCGCCAGCCAGCAGGGCTAGGAAAGGAACTCGACGTTGCCCGTGCTGTGAAGGAACTTACAGCGGGCAGGGTGGACTCCAAGTGGCGGGTCCGTAACTCAACTCAAGGCCAGGCCCCTCCAGAACGGGCCATGCCAGAGGTTCCCCAAGACGGAGGCAACGTGCCCTAGGGGACGCTCAGGCCCCTAAGGGACACTGAGGCTGGGCGTGAGGGGGCAAAGATGAAGGGGGTGCTCCCGGGAGAGGCGCCAGAGCCCTGCACCACCACCACCCCTGCACAGAGGCAGGAGACTTGGGGCCTGGGGACTCCAGTTTGTCCCGAGCCTGGGTCAGGTGCGAAGAGGAGGGGATTTGGGAGCCTAATGGGTGCATCTTCCAGCACCCGTCTGGGAGCCTGAACTTAAACCCCTCGGCAGTGGGGAGCCAGCAGAGGCCTTCGAGCAAGCTCAGCCACCTCAGCTGCCTCTACAGCTGGGTCACTTCTGGGCAAGGGAGGGAGCTGGCAGCCGGAAGGTCCTGGGGAAAGAGCACGGAGGAGAGGTGGGTGCAGCGCAGGGCCCCGGGCAGAGCCAGGCCAGCCAGGGGGAGCTGGGCTGGAGTGGCTCTCGGATGCCCGGAAAGCTGCAGGTAACAGACGGAGGCAATTGCTCACGTGCACGGGTGGTAGAGTAACAGCGCGCTTTGGTATTTACCGAGACCCCGAGCCCACGCCTGGCCCTGTGCTAAATGGTTTGGGGTACTCAGTCTCTGGAGGAGACAGACACTGGGCAAGAGCTCTGATAAATGAGTCAACTGTGATGTACTAGAAAGTGTGAGGAAACACAGGTAAAGGCGCAGAGGAACTCGAAGGCCGGCTGGCCGCTGGGGGGCAGCACCGAGGCTTTTTTTTTTTTTTTTTT
>NW_004567118.1:3499093-3501395 GCF_000260355.1 Condylura cristata | reverse complement strand
ACTCATCTTTCAAAAAATCATTTACATTCCCATTGGAGACTTTCTCTATCGAATGGTACTTAAGCCTAATTCTACGTCACATGAGCGAGCTACTGGCTTTCCCTGGGTATTTCCCATCGAGCCATGAGGCCCACATGTTCACCAACTTCCGTTTGGTTTTCTCTTGTTTATCTGACTTCTTTACAGGGCTCTCGTCCAGGGACTTGAAAGGGTAGAGGAAAAATCATGTTTCCCTCCCCTACAAGATGGGGGAACAAACTCTATGCCTCGTTAAGAGGAACTTGCAGCGTCTAAGACGGGACATTTCCAGCATGTGAAGCCCTGCGAGGGGGCTGGTGGCTTCAGCATGGGGGCCAGTGAGTGACTTGGAGGATTGGCACTGCCAGCCCCAACCCTGGGGCAGAGGGTGAGGGGCTGCAGGTGGATGAGTCTGCAGTGACCAGGATTTATCTGACCACGCCCACTAGACGAAAATGTGAATGTGCTTATTACACTTCAAACGATAAATCTCATGTGTATTTTGGCACAGTCACACACACACGCACACTGACGCAGTCACACACGCACACAAAAGACGCCGATATGTGTGTATCCCCTCCATGCCGTTCAGTAACACCCCAAACTTAGCCTGCCTAAGATATCGTCCTCTGCCTCCTGTCTGGTGACTGCCATGGCTATGACGCAATGAGCAAAGCAGCAGGCCGTCAGGAGGGTCCCCGGGACACGTGGAGACTGGCTTTGACTTCCAGCAGAGACCTGAGGTCACTTACACCTTCGTGAGGCAGCTCAGGCTGCTGTGCACAGACCAGACACGGGAGTTGGGAGCAAGGTCAGGAGAGTCTCTGGGTGCTACTGGCTGGGTGGAGGCACCTCTGGCCTGCACCCCAGTTCTACTATGCCTACATAAATAAAATAAATCTTTTTAAAAGTTTTAAAACCGCAACGGGTTAGGACACAGCACTGCAAGCTGGCAACAGCCACTTCAGTGCGAGTTCAATCCTCAGCCCCGGAAGTGACCCACACGGCACAGCAGACCTCTTCTGACCCGCCCGCTGCTCCTTCAGCCGGGGACTTCGTCGGTCGGCCTGTTCTGCTCCCACTCTGTCCCTGGTGAAGCCTCTCACGGCCCCGCACCTCTGGCCTGTACCCCAGCTCTGTATGCATAAATAAAAGAAAAATTTCCAGGGAAGCAATGCGATACGGCAAACAGAACGCCACGCACGAGGTCTCCTTCCCCACATTCCCTGAGAGTCACCGTCTCTGCCAGGCCCTCTCTCTCCCTTCGTCTCCACTCTGCAGTTTGCTGAATTGCTTCCATTCTTGTTGGCTATGACCCCCTCTCTCCTGTAGGTCTCCCCTGGGGTCTCCTGCCACCTCTCGCATCTGAGGCACGTCCAGGGTCCTCCGACTGCCAAATGAGGCAACTGGCGTTCCTTGCATCAGCAGGTGCGGCAGGGGCAGGGGCTATAAGCAAGGGCTTTCCCAGCCCTTACAGGAAAGAAAACTGAAAACCAGAGACATTGTCCAGGTCATCCGAGGACACAGAGCAGACAAGTAGCAGAGCCGCATTTCACAGAGGTCTTTGACTCAAAACTCCAGTCACTCTGGAGTGACGGGACCAAGCTGCCAGGCAGGAAGGGTTAACGGGCTCTCAGACCTTAGAGAACAAAACAAGAACTCCTGGCTTTCACTTTGAAAAAAAACACCTAACTTTCCCTTTCACAGACAGGACAGAAGCTAGAATTTATCTACAAAAGATATAAGCTGAAAATACACAGAAGGAAGAGCAGAGCTGAGCCCCACAGCCCCGGAGCCAAGAGACTGCACGTGTGGGGAGCGGCATTCCTCCAGAGGCAAGGGGCAGGCGGCCGGAAATGCAAAACCCACCTCTGGGAAGAAAATCCGTGTCCCAGCAGCCCTGTAACCAGCCAGTGGACTTCAGCGAAGTCTACATTGCTTTGCCTTACTTAGGCCATGCGTTAACCAATAAAATTGAACTCCTGTTCTCAACGAAGGTCCCCAAAATCTACACCACCTCAGCTTTCTTAAGGGGGGCAGCAGATTTGAGTGTCTCTCCCACCTCCCTGACAGAAACACTTGTTTTCTGAAAGCCTCCATCAGAGTCACTGGCTTCCATGTGCATCAGGCTGCAAGTCCACTGCTTGTAACAAGCTGCGTGCACGCACACAAATGCAGCTGTGCACGCGCACGCACATACACGCTCGCTCGGCTCTGCGCGCGCGCGCACGTACACGCTCGCTCGGCTCTGCGCGCGCGCACGTACACGCTCGCTCAGCTCTCG
>NW_004567118.1:3482180-3495963 GCF_000260355.1 Condylura cristata | reverse complement strand
TGTTCTGCTCCCCACTCTGTCTCTGGTGAACCCTCTCACTGTCCCTGCACCTCTGGCCTGTACCCCAGTTCTGTATGCATCAATAAATAAATCTTTAAAAAAAATTTTAACTGCTTATCGTGTCACACAGATCCTCCTCTTTAAATCTACTCAAAAAACTAAAATCCAGGCATCATTATCCCTGCATGCAGATGACCAGACAGAGTCCGGAGAGGCAAGACACCCAGACAGGGAGAGGTTCGGACCCAGGTGCCCAGACTGCCAGGCTAGTAGAGAACTAGGACCAGTCAAGTCACCGCTAACAACAGGCACAGATCGATGCCACTTTCAAATGTCCTGCTCTGTGGAGACACCACAGGCTCCCAGGGCTGAGATGACCTCCACGGCCACGTGGGCTCCTGCTCACCCTTCTGGAAGCGGCCCGACCTGGGCACTGGTGTTCCATACTTCAGACCTGGAGAAGCCTTAGAAATTAGTCCGCCAGGACCCTCCCTGGTGGTGCAACAGGTTAAAGCACAGCACTATGAAGCTGGCCACACCTGCTTCAGTGAGTTCAGTACTGGCCAGGGAGGTGACCCACATGGCGCAGCAGACCTCTCCTGACCCGCCCGCTGCTCCCTTCAGCAGTGTACTTTGTCCATCTGCCTGTTCTGCTCCCCACTCTGTCTCTGGTGAAGCCTCTCACCTCCTACACCTCTGGCCTGTACCCAGGTTCTCATATGCATAAATAAATAAACCTTTAAAAAGAAATGAGTCGCTCTTCCTTTTCACAAGGATAAAACAGGAATCCAAGAAGTGAACAGACCACCCAGGACTGGCAATAAACCAGAGCCTGCTCCCCGGCCACCTCCCAAGCCCGCCCTCTCAAACCGCACCCTGCCCAGGGCAAGCCACAAAGTGTTTGGGACACTGACTGTCCATGGGGCTCTGAGGTCAGGTCTGGCACGCGGTGCCAGGTCCCCTGCTGGAGAAGTGGGGGTAGGGTTCACCTAGGGGCACCCTCCCAGCACTGCACCAGGAGACCTGGCCCACAGCTACCCCTTGGAGCCCAGCATGAGACCCTAAAAAGGAATATTTCTCATTCCTCTGCCCAGGACACTCAAAGAGGGTGACTGAGGTTCCAGCCTGGAGTAAGCAAGTGCCTGTAATGTAACCCCAGGTGTTCATGAGAGGAGTGTTAGCAACACAAAACCCTGGTGCCTGCTGCTCACGCAGCCTGGCAGGGAGACAGGTAGAGAAAAGAACAGAGCCAGGTTCCCGGCACACACCCTGCACCAGACACACGGGCCCTGTGCTTAGGAGCACCCCCATCCTTGTCCCCCCACTCCGCCCTCCCCCCACTGCAGTCATGTGGTCACAGTCCAGCCAGCTTTAACCCTCTGAACAAAGCGGTTCTGTGGCCCAACGTGGAGTTACAAACTGGGCCCTAATCTCATGGCAGGTTGAACCCCAAAGTATAATCCCACAACAGTGAGTGAGGTCATCCGTCTGATAAATCACCCCACCACCCCCACTTCCAGAGAAAGCGATTTTACCTGCAAGCAAGCTTTTCCAGGCCCTCCCTGGTGGCACAGCGGTAAACCCAGCACTAAGAAGCTAAAGCCACTTCGGCATGAGTTCGCTCCCTCCCCGGAGGAGTCCACATGGCACAGCAGACCTCTCCTGACCCACCCGCTGCTCCCCTCAGCAGAGTACTTCGTTGATCTGCCTGTTCTGCTCCCCACTCTGTCTCTGGTGAATCTTCTCACCCCCTGTACCTCTGGCCTGTACCCCAGTTCTGTATGCATAAATAAATAAATCTTTAAAAAAAAACAACCCTGAAAAAAAAAAAAGAAAGCTTTCCCTCAGCTAATAAATGTGTCCCACCCTTTTCCTGTCCACAGAACCTGCTACTTTGTGTCAGTCCCTGCACTACTGCCCGGAAGGACCCCTTTCAGGGTCCTGTAATAAAGCTACTTAAATCTAAACGTATGGATCTTGGTTTTGGGGTTGTTTTTTTTCTTTCTTTAAAAATGTATTTATTTATGCATAACAGAACAGGGGTGTATGTAGGTCAGAGGCATGGGGTGGGGAGATTCACCAGAGACAGAGTGGGGAGCAGAACAGGTGGACCTACTGAAAGATCCTGCTGAGGGGAAGCAGAGGATGAGACAGGAGAGGTCTGACCCCCCAAGTGTCAGCTTCCTGGCGGGGATCCAATTCACTGCAGATGGCTGGATAGCCTGTGTCTTTAACCCCTGCACCACCAGGGAGAGCCCCAGAGTCATTTAGAGCAGGCAGATTTGGAGGACCAGGGGTGCCCCTCATTCTACCCACTAACGGGGCAAAGTGATTTCTTTCACACAGAAGGGATCTTTTTCTAAAAAACTGATCAACTACGCCATACCACTATTTTTAAATTTCATATAAGAAAACTTGTATGCGCAGCAGGAAGGCTTGCTCAGACTCTGTCACCCTCTCCCCAAGCCTCTTGCAAGCAGAGCCACATTTGTGAGTATTGAGGTTTCCAGGCTGAGAGCAGGTTGGATCCTCAATTCTCAGACCAGGTTTGGTGTGAGACAGGGACACCCATGACTTCTAGGCAAACTATTAATCAGAGATTACTTGGTAAATACGGAATCAAAACAAAATGAGGACAGCACCTAACTTTTCCACCCTGGGGGTTTCCATCTGGCAGGTTCTCTCCTGGGCCCCCCTGGGCTCTTCCCCACCTGCTGACTGAGAGCCAGATGTCACTCCTTAGAGTCATTCCCTGTATGACCCACTGTGGAAGAGTGTGGCCAGTATCACTCGCTCACATCACCTTGTTTATTCCTGTCTTGGCGCCCGTCACCATCGATTGCCATGTTTACCGTCTCGCCCACTAGACTCTGCAAGGCCAGTGACCCTGACTGTCAAGAGGAATAACCTGCAATCCTTGGGGCTGATGGAGGAAAGAATAGAAAACCTGAAGGAGACATCACAAGGTTAAAACCTGACTCACGCAAGGAGATGGAGTGGAGATTAACATGACCATTAACCCAGCCATAGAAATCAAGATCCTTAGGCTCCAGGCCTTATCACAAGGCTTAAGAATCAAGCAGCTATCAGACTGCTGTAGGGAGTGTCTGGCGCACAGACCTGAGGGTAAAGATATAGAGATTGGGCCCACTGGGGAATCTCTGGTCTCGATTCCACAGTTATCCAAAATCAGCAGCAAACAGGCCACTCCACAAAGGAGTGAGCCCCTCCCAAGGAGAAAAGGAATCTATCAGTGCAGTCTCTGCCCTGGCCCAGGGCAGCAGTCCAGCCCACCTGTGACTATGCAGGTGCTTCTTTCCACAGCTCTGTCCCTCTGCAGGGCAGCAGCCTCCTGCCTGCTGGTGACCTGTACCTGCCAGGGCTTCTCTGCACTGACCTCCCCCAGCAGAGGCCGCTGTCCTAAGGCCTCCTGCCTGCAACCATGCAGGCCTCTCTCAGCAAATCTGTCCCTGTCTGAGCAGCTCCTGCTGCCCAGTTGTGTCTAAGCAAGTGTCCTGTACTCTTCTGTCCCCTTCCCCTAATAAAGCTATGCTTTAAATATAACCAACGTCTCTGTGTTATGGAGAAACTCGCCTGGGAAACTCCCCGTATGTCTTAGAAAGGAGAGCTCTGGTGAAACCTTCCCCAGAGGGAACCCAAGGACCCCGAACTTCAAACTCATCAAAAACTACATCAGGGGTAACACACATTTTGTTGGTTTGGCTTTGCGTGGAGTTTTTGCCAAAACTCAACGGATTGGCAATATTTGAAAGTCAAGAGATTTTTTTATAACAGTTTATTTTTACATCATTTGAAAGTCAAGAGATTTTTATCTGGAATCCCAGATTCTGATGAAGAAGAGCTGGCACAATGACTGCAGGCACGCAGCCACAGCAGATGCCCCCAGCAGCCCCTACCACACCCACTGCATCACACTCAGCTGCCTGCTCACCTTTATCTTGCACACCAGGCCCTTTTGGAGTCTAAAGCCACTCTACCTGCTTACAACTGAGAGCATTTCCAAAAAATAAACAAAGAGCAAGAAAGGTTGACTGTTTGGGAGGAAATAGTTCATCGAAGCTCTGGGGAGGCGCTCCCCTACACAATTTGCAGGACACACGTTTGTACCCATCTTTCTCGTGCCTGAATTCTTCTCAGCCTCCAAAACTAGTGTTATTCTCCGCTGAATTTGTATAAATGCGTTTGACATTCTTTCCTTAGATTATCAAGGAATCATCCCAATCCGGAGGAGATAAATCCGTTTTTCGATCAGATTTATCGAAAAGATAACTTAATGTAATTAAGATTAAGGGGTTCGTGTGAATGGATACTGATGAGATTAAGATGTGCCCTCAATCTTCCTGTCAAAGAGTAAGCGGGTAGCTAGGTGTGCTGACGAGTGCGCGTGAGAATTGTCCTGTTTCGGCGGCTGAGCATCTTAATTCTTTAATGAGTAAAATCCCTTCTCGAGCAGGTAGGTCTGCAACAGGGTCAATAACGTGCAACATGCCAAAGAAGCGGCGCAGGCGCGTCCAAAACTCAGCCAGCTTTCTGGGCCGCCCAGACACCTTCCACCCACACTGCGCAGGCGCCTAGACCGACCAAGCTTTCCCTCCCCCTCCCGCCTCTCCCGGGGTCGACAGGACGCCCTCCCGCAGCCCCAAGTTCCTGCGCAGGCGCAGTCCTGCGTCCCCGGTCTCCGGACCAATTGGAAGCGGTGGCGCCTGGACGCTTAGGGCACGACGCCGTGGGTGGGGCCGGGACGTGAGGGCAGCGCGCTGGCGTCACAGGGGCGGCTATATAAGTGAATACAGGCGCCGCCCCTCCGCCCCAGTCACTGAGCCGCCGCCGAGGTCTCAGCAGCCTCCCCCTCGAGCCCCCTCGCTTCCCGACGCTCCGTCCCCCCCGCCCGCCTTCTCCCGCCGCCGCCTTCCGCAGGCCGTTTCCACCGAGGAAAAGGAATCGTATCGTATGTCCGCTATCCAGAACCTCCACTCTTTCGGTAAGCGGGGGGAAGATCCCGGCGCGGGGAGGCCCGGGTGGGGCGGCGGGGCCGCTGCAGGGCCGGGAAGCGACCGAGCACCCTAGGCCTTCGCAGGCGTGGGTAGAAAGGGGTCCGGGCTTGCGGGCCGTGGGGCGGAGGCCGGGGCGCCGGGGTCGGCCCCGAGCGCCACCGGAAGGAGCGGACGGAGGTCAGCCCTTGGGCGGGCCCGGGCCCCCGGGTGGCGCAATCGCTAATGGCTCCCGGGCCGCCGCGGGCCACACCCGCCCCTCCCGCCACCCCTGCGTCACGTCCGACTCGTCACTCGCCGTTGTCACGGAGCGGGGAGGTGGAGGCGGCGCCAGCCCTAAGTGACAAACTCGCGCGCCAATGGGGCGGGAAGGCTGGCCCCGCCTCGGAGCTCGGGTTCCGGGCGGTTGCATCAGCCGGGTGGGGCGCGGCCTGCCAGTTCTGGCTCCCCGACACGTGACCGGCCTCCGAGGGCGGGCCTGGGGCGGGAGGCGCTGGCTTTCCCACTGCCCCGGGAAGCCGGCTGTCCCGGACTGACCTGCTCAGACAGTCAACAGAGGACTCTCCCGACCCGACCCAGGCCTTGGCAGTTTCAGTATTGGTTTCTGCACGCGCAAGCGATCCAGGGACTCTGAACCATAGAGCTGTGAACGAGCTTGGCCTTTTTTCCCCAGACCCCTTTGCTGATGCAAGTAAGGGTGATGATCTGCTTCCTGCTGGCACTGAGGATTATATCCATATAAGAATTCAACAGAGAAACGGCAGGAAGACCCTTACTACTGTCCAAGGGATCGCTGATGATTACGATAAAAAGAAACTAGTGAAGGCGTTTAAGAAGGTAGGTCTTGAATGAAATTGTAGGGAAACCACAGTGAGCTTCCCTGCCCGAGGGTGCTGTGATGAATGTTTTTCTGGAAAGGAATGGTAAGTGCTGTTGCTTGGCCTCCCTGACTTGTTTTGCTTCCTTGGTGTTTGCAGAAATTTGCCTGCAATGGTACTGTGATTGAGCATCCAGAATATGGAGAAGTAATTCAGCTACAGGGTGACCAGCGCAAGAACATATGCCAGTTCCTCGTAGAGGTGGGTTCTGTCACTTTTCCATGACACTCTTGTCCCTCTGCCCAGGCAGATCTCACAGTTCTGCTGGGGACACAGAATTGGCTCACGTTCCCTGAGTTGAGAACCATTCTGTTCTTGGCAGTTGCAGTCTGTGCCTTGGCACTTGGACTCTTTGACAGTGTGGAAGCAAAAAGATAGGATCGCTGCCACCAGAAGTGACGGCTTTGGCTCTGTCCCCCCCTTTAAACTTTGCCCTTTTCTCTTTGCAGATTGGACTGGCTAAGGACGACCAGCTGAAGGTTCATGGGTTTTAAGTGCTTTTGGCTCACTGAAGCTTAAGTGAGGATTTCCTTGCAATGAGTAGAATTTCCCTTCTGTCCCTTGTCACAAGTTTAAAAACCTCACAGCTTGTATAATGTAACCATTTGGGGTCTGCTTTTAACTTGGACTAGTGTAACTCCTTCATGCAATAAACTGAAAAGAGCCATGCTGTCTAGTCTTGAAGTCCCTCATTTAAACAGAGATCAAGCAGTAGGCGCCTGGCAGGGTCCAGCCTGAAACAGAGCAATAACTTGATGTTTCGGCCATGCCCAGAACCCCGAGATCACTATTGTCTATGTCTGGCCAGAAGCTCCTCGGCTCTCCCTGCGCAGAGTTCCCTGCCCTCAGAACATGTCACCACCTGAACGGCCCTCGGTGAGGCTGACAGGAGAGAATGGGGTGAGGCGGCAGCCACGGCTGTGACCTAGAGGAGCCTTCGGTAGTAAAGGAAAGATGCCCTGACGACTCCGACCTGGCCAGAGCCCGGAGCGGCCGCCTTCCCTCTCGTGAGGTGACAGGACGTCGGCTTGCCACCAGGGTCTTTTTGATCAGACATAGCTAGCCAATCTGATGTCCAACACCAGAACGTGAGGCCAGTCTTCTGTTTGCAGAGTTAAACTTTTGACAAGGGAACAAATTTCAAACTGATGAATCAGTCAGTAGCTAGCTGTAGAGCTTGCAACTTACTAGCAGCAGCTGCCCAATGCCATGTGAAGTAACAAACTGGTTTTTGGTGTTTTTTTTCCTTCAGTTTTAATGTTATGTAATGTATTTAAACCCTTATTTAAATAAAACTTGTTTTCAGAAACACCTGACTTGCAGATTCTGTTTCATCTCTGAATGTGTGAAGGAACCGCAGGAATCGGCGTGGAGGGTTATTTCTATGTCGGTAGCTTTACATCTGGAGCCTGGTGGCACTAAATGGCCAAGGGAATCTTCACTGAACTTGGCTGCCACTCCTGGTGCCCCAGACAGGGGTCGGTGGTTTTGAGTGCGTAGCCAGGGCTGTGCTGCCTGAGAAGGTGCTGTATGTGACCTGACACTAAGCCCTGACTAGAGTGATTCAGGGGTGACTACTCAGCTGCACAGGAACTTACCCTGTGAGGTGACGGTGGCTGGGTTGAAAAGAATCCTTGAGTCTCTTCCGTGACAGGATACAGAAGGGACAAACGTGTTGGAGGTGACCTGAACACGGTTCCTCAAAGGACATAACCGAGAAACGTCTAGGAGTGGATTTGTATTGAGGGGCTGGAAGTCAATGTTGGAGACCAGCCCTTGGCAAGCGACAGTAGAAAGTATCAGTGGTTCTTGGAGCCACCAATTCTATTAGAATTCTCCAGTGTGTGGGTCATGACCTTGTCCTGGTTTCAGATGTTGAGAATGGTGAAGAATCTAGTTTTCCCATTTACTTCAGCCCCTGGTCTATCGCTAAAGGTGACCCAAAACCTATTGAGGTGTGTGTGCAAGAAAGCCGGGTGAACCAGCCCATGGCAGTATGGAAAACCTCTAACCCAGGCAGACACTTCATAGCCTGAGGTGCTACAAGACTAATCTGCTAAATCTACCACGTGGCACCATAGTAGCTTTCAAAATGGATTTTTAAGTCAGGTCAAGTGCACAGCAAAAGGGTTTCTCTTAAAGGAACTTTTAGAGCAACCCCGGAGGCCAAATCCAGAAAGACCACAAGCAAAAGGCAGAACAGGAGGCGGTGGTGACACTGGATTTGAGTGCAGCTTCTGGACCCTTTCGGGATGGCACGATTGCCTAGGATGCCATCACCCTGCAGAAAGCTGGCGACGTCATATCAGAGATAAGTCAGCTGGCACTGGAACCACCTGAACAATTATCTGTGGACAGGACGGGCTTGCAAATGCTGACCCAGTTGATGTGACTTGGATGTATCTCAGGGCTGAAATACGGAAGTGTAGTTGTCTCCATTTGCAGGTGGAGACAGGCGTCAGTCCCCAAGGCTGATCGTGGTAGTGCCTCTTCTGGAGCCCAGGACTCCCTGGTCTCTGCCAAACGGCCTGTGTGTCCACAACTGAGGACTCATCTTAGGGAGGTGGGGGGCTCTGTTGCCTGAGGGGCAGCACTGCTGCCAGGGCAGGTGCTCAGCCTGATGGGGTGAGACAAGGATGCGGCCTTGGCGCAGTTTCCCCACTGGGTTGGCCAAAGCCCCAAGTTCTGTGAAGATTGGGAGATGCCTTCTTCCACACCCAAGGGGCCAGGGAAGCTCCACTAAGGAGAGACCACCTGAAGCAGGACGATCCTGTGGAGGCTGGGACAGCCCCTGTACATGAGGGAACCAAGCAAGGTCCGTCTGGCTGCCACAAAGGCCCTGCACAGGACATAGCGGCTGCCTTGTATGTGCAGGCTTGAGTAGGTGTCTCAGGTCTGCACTTAGCTGCTGAGCAGTAGCGGGGAGGTGACAGCAGCCAGGAGTGCCTGGAGAGGAGCAGGTGAAGGAAGGTCAGAGTGGGCTGAGCCTAAGCGGAGCCTTTTGACAGCAAAAGGATCCTAGTGAAGATCTGATTCTGGGGACTGGCTCCTGGGCCCTCCTTTCTCTGCCTTCTCGTAGCCCACTTTTCTGC
This sequence comes from Condylura cristata, assembly GCF_000260355.1. NCBI lineage: Eukaryota > Metazoa > Chordata > Mammalia > Eulipotyphla > Talpidae > Condylura > Condylura cristata. The sequence goes on along the minus strand of NW_004567118.1, from coordinate 3,486,981 downwards.
CATTCTCCTCCCCCCTCCCATGCTCACCCCCAGATTTCAGCAGCCTTCTGCCTCCATGGTCACCCTTTACAACAAGGACGAGCCTGAAAGTTAACCAAGCATTCCTTTAAATGGCGTTAGGAAGACAGAAGTGAAAGAAAACCAGTCAACTGACAGTACACTGGCATCTACAGAAATCCTTCAGAGCCTATCCCAAGTTTGCCTCTAAATAGGGAAAAGAAACACCACGGATTGGGGAGCTGAGGTCCAAAACAGCAGCCCCAATATGGGCCGCTTCCCTCTGTGCCAGCCTCTTGCTGGGTGGCGCCCCCTTGTGGCATCTCCATCAAAACACAACTTACTGTCCACAGGCTTTGAAATGAAGCACTCCTGGACCCATTTCTCACTTCTAGGGGACACCCATTATTTCAAATTTGGCACATGGTGTGAGCCTTCGGTGATAACTTCTCTTGCACTCTTAAATCCTAATTCAAAGTTTCGTGAAATTCTCATTCTACTAGATCCCTCCCCCCCAGGACAGTCTTGCTCTACTGGGCATTAACTGAACAACCTAAGCTTCTACCTGCTTTTCAAGAGCCTACGAAAAGGTCCAACAAGTGAAAAAATTTTCTAAAATTTGCCCCCAAAACTGCAAAATCAGAATGAGTAACTGTTTAAGACTACAGAAGATAGCTGGCAATCGCTACAACACAATTACAAAGCTGTAAAGCTTAATGAAAGGTCTAGAGAACAGTATGAATCTTTTTTAGCTAAATTTAGATGTATAAAGTTAATACACATCTCTTCAAAAATGTTACAGAAGGGCTCTCCCTGGTGGCCTAACGGGTCAAAGCGCAAGCAAGAGTTCAATCCCCGGCCAGGGAGCTGCTGACCTGCCCCCTGCTCCCATCCACAGTGTACTTCAGTCAATCTGCCTGTTCTGTTCTCCACTCTGACCCTGGGGAATCCTCTCACCCCGCACTTCCGGCCTGTACCCCAGCTCTCATATGCATAAGTAAATAAATCTAAAAAAAAGTTACGGAAAAGGGTTATTTGCCCCATGGGTGCATTTTATTCATTAGACCTGAGGTGTATTGGGGCTCAGTGCAATGCCTGGCTCCCCTGCTCCTGAAAACCGACAGAGATTCTGACCCCCGAAGCTCAGTGGAACCCAAAAAGCAGCCTTTTTAAGCCTCATCAGCCAATCTGGGGGGCGGAGCAGAAGCCAGTGTGAAGCTGAGAGCCACTGAGGATGCCTGAGGGGGACAGTATCAAGCCGGGCTTCAGGGAAAGCAGTGAGGAGCATTGTATTTGAGATGGTTTGAGCAGGGTACTTGGTTGCCGGCATCTAAGAAATCAACCCCCAAGATTTGGCAAGATTTTGTGGGTAAGGTACCCCTGGGCCTTGTCTTCCAAAACTGCCCATGACTTACCACTTAAAATAACCACTACCCAGAACAGTCAAGTCTTACACACCTGCACTTCCCTCCTGAGGCCCACAGAGCCCCGGGCTTAGCAGTTTCCAGGTACCATTACAAACAATGCCTATTGCAAACATCAGTATTGAAATTAATAAATTTAAAATATCCTTACCTATCTTCCAAGCCCCGTGCATGCTGGGCAGAGGAGGACGGGGGCACGGGGGTGCTCCATGCCCCAGATGCCCGGCTATGACTCACTCCCCCCATGATCGCCATCACCAGCCTCCATCTGCATCATTGCAAGGTTTAAATCATCTTTAATCTCCATCTTTTATGGTTGATTTCTGCCCAGGATGGACAATTGGTTAAAAACAGGAAGCACAGAGAACACAGACGTTGAAAAATGTTAACATGGAGCATAAACATAACAGTCATTCTGTGTGTGTTTCAAGTCATTGATTCTCACTCCATTTCCCTGAAGCCGCAGAACAAGTGCAAGGTCAGGTCACATGCAGAGAGAGGCTGGCTACAGGGAGCCAAGGTCCCCTGGACTAAAGCCTTGCAGCTTAGCACTCCTGGGGGCTTGTTAGAGATGCAGAATTTCAAGTCCAGACAGACTCCTGGTCCTGTCTTCTGAATCTTGAGGGAACCAAGTTTGAATGATAAAATTAGCAGACCTCCTACTGCGACCTGCTGGCTGGTTTAAAAAGACAGTAATATTTTATACATTTTGGCTTTGAGTTTGCATCAAAACAGCTTCCATTAGTTTCAGATATGCCTTGATGTACACATAAACAGCCGCTGTGGGTGTGGGCTGGAGCTCCCCAGTGACCCAGCGAGGCGCTGCTCCAAAGGCCTAGGGGGCATCTGATGAGGCTGTGAGAGGGGAGGTCAGGCCGGGGCAGCAGCCACCGTGACCTGGCCCCTGAGGTTGTCCGGGTCAGCACAGTTCCGATGCCCACTGTACTCACCCCTGGGACAACTGGTGAGACTAGAGGTGAGCCCACTTCCCCTCCAGGCGTTCCCCTCCGGCTGTTCCCCCAGGAGGGGCCAGGTGGCCCTTGTTGACCGGAAGCCCTCCCAGGTGTCTCTGTTTGTCCAGGCACCTTCCCAGCCAGCCTCCCAGCCGGTTGCCGGGGGAGCGCAACCGAGCCCTCACCCACCTCCCCCTTTTCCACTATCAATAAGCAGTTAGGAAGCCGCCTGACACTCTGGACGTGATGCTGGCCAGGCAGCAGAGTGGCCCCTGGGGAGACTCCCCGCCTAGGAAACGTTCTCTATAGAGGACACCAATATTTTGTCTATTTTTGTGGGCTTCTACCCCCTCACTTCAATCACTTCAATCCCCCAAAACAATCACAGTCCCCTTGCTGCTGCTCAGTACCTGGAGAAAACAAAGAGTCGATGTCAGACACCGTAATCTTGAGCCCCTAAATCACAGCCAGAGCACAGGGGCCACCGGGCTGGAGCCCCAGTGTCTTGTAATGCGCCCGTCACGGGGCACCAGAGAGGCTTAAGGCAACACCAGTTCCTTCTCTGGCGTCTGGCCCCATAGTCCAGGGACAGCGTGGCTCACTGGGCCCCCATCAAGGTGCCACCAGTGCGCGTTCCCTTCTGGCTCTGTGGAGATTAATTCCAGGCCCCCCCAGGGTGTCGCCTAAATTCAGTTCTGCCAGGCCCCTGGCAACTCCTTAGGGTCAGCTGCACTCCTGAGCTCCTCCCCGCTCATCTCCCACCTGGCAAGGGCCCTCGGGGGCTTGCGACTCTGAATCAGCCTTCACTACTCGCCGTCTGCCCTGCCTTGCGGCTGGCCCATCAAATAACCCAGGATAAACTCCCTCTGCCAATGTCCGTAACCTTAACTACATCTGCAAAGTCCCTTTCGCCACGTCCTGTCACCTGGTCATAGATGCCAGGGGCTGGGCCTGGACACCTTGTGTGACAGTTATTCTGCCCACCTGGAGGAACATCCGGAACTAGCAGGACCTGAGTCTCAGGCCCACATCTCCCTCCCGGTTCTGAGAATGCGGGACGACATTCTTCACCCACCTGTTTCTTCACCTGTAGGATGGAAACACATGAGCACACATGCCAGGAGCATGGTGAAGGGTGACCCAGCTCATTCATGCAAAGGCTGCCGGGTGCCTGGTGCACAGTGCTGCCACCTCCCAGGGACAAGGATGGGTTCTCAGGGGAGGGGCTGGGCCTGGGAGCTGCTTGTCAACCAAGCAGACCCAGAAATTGTCTTTTCTGGTCATCCAGCTGGTCAAGGTGCTGGAGCTGGCGTTCCACCAGCGCCTCACCAGTTTCCAAGCCCTGTGCATGGCACAGGTCCTGGCCCCTGAGAGTCCAGCCGCCGTCAGCGCCACTCCCATCTCTTTCAGTGCTGAACCAGGGCAGTGTCCCCATGAGTCATGGCCAGCAGGAGGGAAAACCTTGGGTGCGCAGCAATGCTCTCGAGGAATTAGCCTCCGTAGGTCTTGAGGGAGAAGTGCCCCCATGCCTGCAAGCGAGTGCATGGCCAAGCCACACCCCCTGGATGCAGGCCCTGGAGGGAGGTCAGGAAGGATGATTCCTGTCTCCCAGACAGACCAGCAGGCCGGCGAGGCCAGGGCACCAGGGCAGACAATCAGATGCCCGCAAAGTCCTGGCACCATGCATGGAGCTGGCTCTCAGCTGTCCTCGCCATGGCATGCCCCCATTTCCTGGAAACAGCTCAGAGGGGGCGTGATCAGCTGACCGAGGGCCAGGCCAGGAAACCCTTCCCTGCCCACCCCTGGGGACCAGGTCAGGTTCTGCCTGTCTCCCCTCTGATCACGAGCCCTCCCTGCATGCCTGGAGCGAGAACAAGCTTCTGGGGTCGTGGCCACCTGGGTGCGGCAGAAGCCCTCCCTGGCAGCAATCAGGAGCTGGTAGAAGCAGGGTTCTGCTGAAGCTGTCGGTCCCGGTCCCACAGCAACAAGAAGGTCTCCACGCCCCAGGATGGGGTCAGAGCTACATCCCCTCACGCGCCCCGGCCCTGGGCCCTGGAAGTCCTGTCCACCTCTGGGATTCTGTGACCCCATGAATCAGCACCCTGCTTTCCCTGCCCAGTGGTTATGCACGCGGTGCTGAGCCACCGAGCCCTGGTCTGGATCTCAGTGGTTCTCCACCAGAACATTCGGCAGCTGGTTGCCATGGACACCTCACAGCCAGCTTCCTTCAGCACCTGCTCATTCCCAGCAAGGCTGGCTGTGAGCTTGGGTACCGTGGCAAAAGTGCCCCAGACAAGGAGAGGCCCTGATGAGTTGTGAACAAGCAAAATCTCTGATCCCAAGCGTGGAAAATCAGAAAAGCCCAGAGCTGGTGGAGGCAGTGATTCTTCCCGCAGGCACAAGAGAGGTCTGTCCTCTGGCGCAAAT
>NW_004567118.1:3475396-3481375 GCF_000260355.1 Condylura cristata | reverse complement strand
ACAGGCCGACTGACAAAGCACACTGCTGAGGGGAGCAGGGGGCGGGTCAGGAGAGGTCTGCTGCGCCCTGTGGGTCACCTCAGGGCAGGTAGGGATGGAACTCATGCTGAAGTGGCTTTAGCTTCACAGTGTTGCGCTTTAACCCACTGCGCCCCCAGGGAGGGCCTCTGCTAAACATTCTAAGAGACAGTTTTATAGTAAAGAGCAGTGAATAAAGAGTACAGATGAGTCTCCCCTGGAAAACAGGATGAAGAAGGCACCGAGGCCAGAAACCTCAGGAATTGTCTGGCGGAGGCGGGGAAGGAGGACTTGGGGAGCTGGAGGGGACATGCAAGCCTGACCCGGAGCCAGCACAGAGGAGGAGGGAGGGGGACTGCAGGTGGTCCCCCCTTTGGGGAGGGGGGCAAAGGTGGTCAGAGCACCAGGGCGAAGCCTCGGGCCCTCGGCCCACAGCCCATCCTCCCGGCAGCCACAAACGTTGTTTGCAGAGCAGGACAGGGGATCGATACATCACAGCCCGCACCTCTGCTCCGCAAACATCAGCATGCGAGGCATGCTGTCCTCTGAGCCTGGACACCTGGCCCACCCTCCGCGCCTGTCCTCCAGTGGTCCGGGGGAGCTCCGGGCCTCTGACCCCAAGGAATGGTGGGGGACGTTGGTCCTGTACCCAGGGAACTTGTCTCGTGCCTGTCCTCATGTCCACTTACAGACCTACCCTGCCCTGTCCCTGCCCCTCGCGTCGAGGCCAAGTCCCCTTCCCTTAGTCCACCTCCAGGTGACGGCTTCTCAGTGACAGGGTGGGGCGGGGCTGAGGTGGCTGAGCCCACCCCGCTCCTCTCCAGGTTGGGGGGGGCTTGGGCGGGGCCTGGAGGGCTTTATAAGGAGGGGCTGGAGCCCCAAGAAGAGCAGACACAGAGAGGCACCCCGCTGGCCACAGCATCACCACTTCCAGCTCCACAGGTAAGTGCCCCGGGGGGGTGGGGAGAGCCTGGCTGGCCGGTGACCAGGGCTGGAACCTTCCCTTAGCCCAGGGCACCTGGTCTCACCCAGGACCACCCTGGTCTTCCCAACCCTTGTCTCTGGGCTGCCTGCTGCTCGCCCACCCCAGCCCTGTGAGGTAAGATGGACCAAGGCTGTTCCCCTGCATCTTAGGTGAGAAAGCTGAAGCCCAGAGGGATATAGGACTTGTCCAAAGTCATGCAAATTATTGTCAGGGCTGGGTGCTGGGTCCCATGGCGAACTCTTTCCCACACCAGCACACCCCAAAGACCCTTCCATGGGACATCTTCCACCTACATCCACACCCTCCAGCCACATGGCACGCAGACGTGGCCAGGGCATTCGCTTCCCCAGACTCCAGCGCCCTGATACCAGCTGCAAAGAGTGACAGGTCTTGCGTTTTCTTTGAAAATAGTTTTTCCTCCCTGATCACAAAGTCCAGGGAAAATTCAAGGGCAAGGCCAGTGCCTCGGGGCTGTCTGGCCAGTCGCGGCATGGGTGAGCCTGTGCCCACCCGCGTGTCCCCAGTGCAGACCCCCAGCCTGGAACCGAACGGGTTGTCGATTTCCCAAACTCATGCACAGGTAGGTGGTGTGTGAATTCTGCCCACACATCTCAGCACTAAGGCAACCCAGGTTCGTTTTTTAACTGCTTCGCTACATGGATATTCCTCAGCCAAGTAAAAACGCCAAGTGAAATTGCTCTTCGAGCCGTGCACAGAAACCGTGTGGTCCCACAAAAACTGGTGAAGACACGGGGGATCTCCAAAGAGATAATGCTGTCGGTAATGCATCTGAGCGCTGCCAAGACTATTTAAGCATTCACTTTACATGACCAGACTTAAGCAGAGTCTCTCCCCGGGCCTCAGATTCTGCAGAAGAACTTGAAAAGCATAACTTGAGTTTTCAGTTCCTCAGAGCACGCTGGTGCTGTGTAGGGTAAGGAAGGAAGGAAGAATCAAGGTTCGGGGGCAGGGCGGACTGGCAGGAGCTGGCAGAAGGAACTGGAGGTGCAGTGTCCAGCCCCCCTGGGAGCTGCAAATGTTTCCCGGGAGAGGACCTGAGTCTGCTGGGTCAGACCCGGCGTTAAGCCCCGCCCCTCTCCTTTGCAGACAAGATGCAGCGACTGGGTGTGTACCTGCTGATCTCTGCGCTGGCTCTGGCCACCTTCTCCGAAGCCTCTTGGAAGCCCCAGCTGCAGGACACACCTGTGGGCCCAGGGGGCAGTAGGGGCCTGGAGCCACAGTGGCTGGATCAGCCCGGCCCAGCCTCTCACCACAGAAGGCAGCTGGGACTCCAGGGCTCCCCACACCTGGTGGCAGGTAGGAGCTGCCCACAACTGTCCCTGCTTGCCTCCCCCTGCCAGCTTTGCTGACCTAAGCTGGCCCTCAGTCCTTTTCCCATCTCACTTCTCCCACCTCTGACCCTTAGACCTATCCAAGAAGCAGGGGCCATGGCAGGAGGAAGAAGAAGAAGCATATGGATGGATGGACTTCGGCCGCCGCAGCGCTGAAGAAGGAGACCCACTTCCCTAGAAGGGAGCTCCAGAGCCCAGACACCTCCCAGCCCAGCCCAGCCCAGCCCCATGGAAAACCAGTCGAAATAAACCAGCTTCCTGTGATCACCTGTGTCCAGCGTCGTGGAGGGGCAGGGGCAGGGAGTTGGTGGAGCAGGGTGGAGGCGAGGGGAGAGCTGAGCACCCCCGGGCACAGGGACCTAATCCCCTGCGTGTCTTCAGGGCCTCATGCTAAAGAAAAACCTACACGTGTGGGTGGAAGGGCAGGTGATGGGGTTGCAGCTTCTGGAAGGCCATGGAATCACACTGATCCCGGTTGTAACCTGCCAGGGCTTCCATCACACTGAAGCAAAGCTCACCCCCGTCAGAGCCCTCTAGCCAGCCCTGCTCCCTGGCAGCCGCCATGGGGCCACCTGCCTCCCTCTCCCTCCCCATACACAAACCATCTCCCTCCCTCCTGCTTGGGGTGCTCTGTCCTCCCTGTTCCCTGTGCCTGGGGTGCTTTTCCCTCCGGAGAGCCCCCCACCCTCACCCCTGCGCTAACCTCAGTCTGTTTCCTGCCCAGCACATCTTCTCATCGGCAGTTGTTCAGTTTATTATCTGCAGTCCTAGTTAGAAGGGAAACTGTAAGAGGGGGCCGGGACCTCGTCCTTGCGGCAGAAAGAATCAGGGTGTTGGAGGCAGCTGATGCCTATTGGCCCCGTGGCTGGTGTCGGTACCTATCAGTGCCGCCTCAGCCCCAACTCTCAGGGATCTGCTGCGCCTCCCGCACCCTCGCACAGGCTCACAGCTCCCACGGGGCTTTTCATTGCAAGACCAGCTGAAAATGCCAGGAAGCTGGTACCTCCAGAAGCATCTTTTGATCCATGACCTATGGGATTTGGAGGATAAATACGCCAGCTCCCTCACCCCTGGGCAAAGTAACTCTAAGGGGTATTCTACCTGTGGACCCCCAATCCCAGGTTCCCGCAGGCTGCTCAACAATGTCCCCCTACCTAGCAGCTTCCTTCTGGCCCCTGGCTCCCCTTCCAAATGAATGACTGGCATGCCAATCCTTATCTCCAAGTCTGCCTTGGGGGCTCTCATCCTAGGAGGATAGCCCAGCTGTAGGTAGGAAGGAGACTCCTGCATCAGGATTCTGGAATTTGATCCTTCACCATCCAACCCTGTCTCCGTGTGGGGACAGGAGAGGTACTGCTGAGCAAGGACCCTCTGCAGTGAGTTAGGGGGCCGAGGGAGCAGTGGCCATGCAGTTGCCTCAGCGGGAGGGAGAAAAGCCATGGCAACTGGGACTGTGGGTCATCACTGCCCCAGAGGACCCTCAGGAAGAAAGTGTGAGGCCCCGGCAGCCAACCACTGACCCAAGCTGTAGTATGATGGGACTGCCACAGAGGACAGGGCACTCACTGCACCCATGGGCCCAGCAGGGATCTCCCACCTATAAGGCCCAGCAGGGAACCTGCACCTGTGGGCCCAGCGGAGAGCCCGCCCCTAAAGGGCCAGCAGGGCCCAGCACTCATAGGTGCAACAGGGAGCTGAACCCTGCTTCTAGCCCAGGGAACGCAGGCAGCCTAACCCAGAGCTCCAGCAAGGCTCTCTGCTAAAGGCCAGAAATGCGAGGACACACTACCTCGGTGGGTCACTTGAGGAGAGAGCCCCAAGAATGCAGAGCTCCCAGTCTTTCAGGACACCCCCCAAACTGGAAGAAGCCAGAGGCCGGCCGCTTCCCCTCACTGGAGACCGCAAAGGCCTCACAGGGTGAGGCGTCTCTGTATCTGCCCAGCTCCCTTTGGGGCTTTGAAAACCAAACCAGGGCCTTGGCAGGTGAGAAGCACCGTCCCAGCCATGGGCAAACACTACAGGGCTGGAGATCCAGGTCATGTGCACTGGCAGGAACGGAAGGGCACATTTTGGGGAGGATTTTTGGTATATGAAAGGGGTGGACGCGATAACGGCCGGTGGCTGGAGAGGGGAGCGCTCACCAGACCGCAGGAGGCACTCTCCCGCCATGGGTGACCTGCTCCGGCCAGGACAGCTAGCTGCCTGGGGTCTGCCTGAGATGGCTCCAAATCTGGGACAAAACAATGTTCAACAGCAATTGAATTGAAGGCAGTTTGAAGAAGGCTCAGAGGTAGGCTGCCAGCGTGGAATCACGACATAGGACGAGCCATCCGCCAGATGATTATGGCCCTCCACGCACCAAAAAAGCATACTCCTTTCCCAGAGGACACAGGAACATGGAGTGTTATCGGGAAGTCCGGGACCTAAGTGTTATGGGGAAGTCCGCGGTGGCTGACTTCCGCAGGCCAAGGTCAAGTGGGAGAGGCCCCTCTGGGCCATGGAGCAGGACAGAGGAGACCAGGTGGCAGCACTTGCCTCCGCGGCACAGGGGCCATGATTCCCACGTGAGCGGCAAGACCCAAGCAGCCACCAGAAGGCCTCGACCCAAAGCATGGGCAGGGTGGCCCCTCGGTCACGGTGTCTCTGGATCGGCGATGCAGGGGTGGCTGGTGACGTTGTGGTTTGACGCTACAGCCAGAGCAGGCCCAGAGCAGATGGGTCAAAGGCGACGTGAGCTACCAAAACGGAAAGTCAGGACCCTTGCCAAGCTACGCCAGTTCCAGAGCCAGTCATCTGTCAGAGTGCATGCGGGGAAGACAAAGATGGCCCACAGGTACTTCAACACCGTCTGTGCGGGCCTGAGCGGAGCCGGCAGAGCGCCCCAACTGCCATCCAGCCCCACCCCCGCCTGCAAGGGACAGTGCCCAGGCCTGCTGACACTGGGTCCTGATGCAAGTGTCTGGCAGCAGGCCCAGGGCGTCCTGGACACCTGTGGCCACTCCCAGCCCCCAAGGGCACACTCAGGCAGGACCCTCACGTTAATGCTTGGTGTATGGGGTAGCAGCCCCCAAGGAGGGAAGAGCCTACGGCTCCTGAAGCTCCCTGCCACTCCCACTTCAGGTGCCGTGGCAGCTCCCCAAAGAGAACCGGGTGGCCGTCTCCATCACACGGCCACTAAACTCCCTGGCCTGACCCTGAAAATGCAGATGGGCCACTGTAACCAGCGTGAACTTCACCCAGGGCCACTGTGCCAGCATGGCGTCTCCGCTAAACACTCTCATGCCGACACTGCACAGACAACACCTATTTCTACTTCCCAGCAGGAAGAGGAGAAGCATCCGCATGGACGTGGAGCAGATGGCCATGCATGGCCATGGCCTTGGCCAGATCTGCGTGAACCGTCCTGCGCTGCCAGCATGTCGCCCGCGGGGACTGAGGTCAGCAGGATGTCTGCAAAGCCGCACATCGGTCTGAGCTAGGGGTGGTGGACACCCTGTGCTCATCGGGCCGAGTAGGCAGCAGGTGGTCCGCACTCTGGCTGCCCTTGTGTGGCACATACACCCCCCACGTCAGGACGCAAACCCTGCAGATATTCAGGCATCCAAGTGAAGTGTGTAAGGACTC
>NW_004567118.1:3473521-3475230 GCF_000260355.1 Condylura cristata | reverse complement strand
TACCGTGTGACGTCATTGTTGAGACCCATAAGAGAAGGACAGTGGAGACCCCCTAAGGTGGGCAAATGACCCCTACAGGGGCCACACAGCCAGTCTTTCAGGCTTTGCAGGTCAGGAGACTAAATCAAGCATAATGTGTGCATACTTGTGTAACTACTTCGCATGCAACCATTTAAATCTATAAACACTATTCTTAGCTTGCAAGCCATATAAAAACAGGTGATGGGCCAGGTTTAGCCCAACAATTGCCGACTCTTGCTCAAGGTCATGCCAAGTGCAAAAGAGAACTGTTTACTCTTCAGAAAGTACTGGTGCAGGACGGGGCCCTCGTGGACACAGCGCTGGGCCGTTGGACACTAAGTCACTGTGCACCCCGAGTTGCCCAGTGAGCTGGGTGTTTTCAGATTCTGTGGAAGTCAGAAGATTCCGAGGTGCTTCTTGGGGCTCCCTGCCTGGTGGTGACCACAAGCAGGCCACTGCAGCAGCAACAACCTGACAAAGGTGTGGTGGCCAAGGGTGGCCAGGAATGGAGGCCTCCTGCTGCACCAGGAGAACAATCAGTAGCCCCCAGGGCCAGGGTGGTGGAGGGAGAGCGTCACCACGGTTCAGATCATCACTCTCCTAATTGCAGCTGTGAGGATCACAGCTTCGACCATTCACCTCCCAGTGGTTCTTTTTTGGGGATACCAGCCACCACCTGAAAGCATCCAGAGGGCCAGCGAGGGCACCACACAAGGGTACAAGCAGCACAGACAATGGGCCCTGCCTGCATCCTCAGCAACCCCCTTCAGCACCCCCCCCCCCATGATCCAGGCCCCGCAGACACAGGAAACTTTAAGTCACATGGAATAAGTCCAGATGAGGTGACAGGGGCCGGTGACCCCCTCTGGGCCTTGTTCCAGGGCTAGGGAGGAGGGGGCAAGAGGAGGGTCCTGTGAGTCCACCTCCAACTCTGACGGGCACAGAGGGGCCTTGGGCCTGACCTTGGTGAGAGCACCCTGGGGCGGGGGCAGGGAGAGGGCTTGGGTCTCTGCAGAGGGATCCCCATCCATGGGGAATTCTCTTCTGATTTCTGGGCTCTCCTAGACAGGAGGTGTGGGGATTACACAGGGGTCAGGGGAAGCTGGGCCACTGAAGCAACCCTCCCCACCCGGACTCTCCAGTGTAGTAGACAAATGTGCACACACGCCATCTAGCAAATTCAGCATCACTGTGACTCTCCAGCCCCCACATTCCGGACAGGGTGGGGTTGGTCAGGACAGGGCTCTGCAGCAGGAGGTGGGGCCAGGAAAGGGGGTTTATGCCACCTGGCCATTCCTGTGTCCTGCCTGGCCCCAGGTCTCCCTCAACAAGTCACCTGACCAAGAGAAGTGACTAAGTTACCTCCCTGTCCCCCAAATCCTCGCCACGTCCCTCAGTAACCAAAGGAGTCATTTACTCTGGAGCGGCCTCGTTGGCAGGGAGTTCACAGTTTTCCAGGCCCAGGTGAAAAATGGGTTCTCAGGAGCCTATATGCCTGGCACCAGGATAAGGCAGGAGGCCAGCGGAAGTACTGGCAGTGCCCATACCTGGCATGGCCCCTCACCCAGAGGACAGATGTGGCAGGCTCTTGCAGCCACCCACACTGCACCTGTTGTATGTGGGGAGCAAAGAGGAAGAGATTTCTCCAGCACTGGGATGGGGGGGTGGGTACTGTGCCCTCTACACCT
>NW_004567118.1:3464663-3472891 GCF_000260355.1 Condylura cristata | reverse complement strand
CCCCTCCATTCCCAAGCCGGTGTCTGCGGCCCAAAGGGCCCTTGGTCTGAAGCGGACCCACCGCGCGTCGGGGCTGCGGGGTGCTGGCTGGATATTCCCCTGGGCAGCCGAAAATGCGGGCGCGCTGGGCTCTGGCCTCGGCTCCCCTCGGAGGCCCCGCACCTTCAGCCGGCGGTCCCGACACCGACTGGGCTCCCGACCCTGCGCGGTCCAGATACCGGTCCCTGCGCAGGGGCTTGCTCGCGTCGGGCGACGGCTCTCAGCGGGATTGACGGCGGGTGGGAACGCAGGGGCGACTGCTGTGGGATCCCTGGGCCGCGACACTTCGGGGCGCACCTCGCGTCCGCAGCCGGTCGCCTCAGCGGGTCTCGATAACCTGCACCTGCAGCGGCGCCCGCCCACCCGCCCGCGAGGAGGGGGCGCCGAGGAGCAACTGGTGGTGCCGGAACTGGGGGTCGCGCTCGCGGGGCTTAAGATTGGCGGGACAGAGGGCAAAAATAAAGGACGAGGACAAGACGAGCGGAGATGCTAGCTGGGCGTGGCCTCCAGGCGAAGGGCTTCGTCCCTCCCCCACTCAAAAGAATGGTTCTGCCCAAAGCCGCCCCTTCTGGGTGGGAGGATTCTGCTACCGGACCCCGAAGTCCCTAGCTGGGGGCACCCTCCCCTCCGCACTCGCCGCGGGACTTCCGGTCTGCTTTTGCAAGGGGTGCTCCGCGGTGCAGCCTGCCAAGTTTGAAGGACACGCACCCCACCCAGAGCTTGCCTGGACAGCGCGCAGGGGGAGCAGCAGCTGCGCTCAGGAGTGGCAGGGGCCACTCAAGTCCTGCTGGACAGATGTTTGCTGGACTGAGCTATCCCTGCCCATGAGGAAGCAGCGCAGAGGCTCCTGGAAAGTGAGAGGTGAAGAGGAAGGAAGTGGGATGGAGAAGACAAGGATGAAGGGAATCTCCCCCCACCCCCCAGCTTCCAGCTGACGGCGCCCTTTGGGGGTTCACACCTGGCAAGTCTAGCTGCAGCCACCAGAGGGCAGTGCCACCCCACACACCTCATGCCAGCTCCCTCATCTGCCTGGTCTGACCCCCACAAAGAAGGCAGAGTAAGGATGGTGACTCCATTCTATGGATGGGAAAACCAAGGCTCAGACCCCTGTCACTGGCCAGTATGGCCTGGCTAGTGGGTGTCTGCCACAGCCCGCGGAGTGCAGGACACGCCATGGACACCTCCAGTGTCCTTCCAAGCCGGGCTCCACCCGCCTGCATCTGTTCCCACCTTAGAGTCAGCAAAGCCTGGCCCAGCCCCCACCAGCCCTTGTAATGCCCACCCTCAGCCCCGCGCCAGCCCAGAGTGCACAGGAGACCCCCCAGGTCGTGAGGCGGGGCCGCCGCTCTGCTGCCCTGACCAGGCCATGGTCACATTCCAACCTGGAAAAAGTCCCGGGGGGGGAGGTATTCCAGGAGCCTTCGAGCCTTCGAGGTGAGGGCCCAGATCTGAGCAGGGACATAGGGGTAAAGGCGAAAGTGTGCTGGCCCTCCGTGGTGCGCAATGGGTTAGCAATGGGCAGCAGCAAGCAGCCCCTTCAGTGAGAGTTGGGTCCCGCCCCAGAGCTCACCCACGTGGCTGGCGCAGCAGACCTCTCCTGACCGCCCACTGCTCGCTCACCGCCCCTGAATCTCTGGCCTGTACCCCAGTTCTGTATGCATAAATAAATAAATCTTTTTTAAAAAAAAAGTGAAAGTATGCAGTGAATCATTTAATGCCTGGGGGAGGGAGATGGCCTCAGCAAATGGTAACTCCCTGCTGTGCTTGACAGAAAGTTTGAGAATACTAGCCAAGGCGGGTGCCTAGAACTTCGGCCTCAAAAATGAAGTGAGGACCTCTCTGTGGCCCAGGGGTTAAGTCTCAGCGCTATCACAATGCAGACCTCTCCTGTCCTGTCTTCCGCTGCTCCCCTCAGCAGTGTATTTCAATCAATCCACCTGTTCTGCTCCCCACTCTGTCTCTGGTGAATCCTCTCACACACCCCACCTCTGGCCCGCACCTTAGCTCTTATGTGCATAAATAAATAAATCTTTTTAAAAAATAAAATAAAAAACGGGGGGGGGAGGGAAATGCACGGGATTATGGTGATGGCACATGGGTGACTTGGTGATGGGAAACCTGCGGGGATTACAATTGAGATGGAAAAAAAATGTACAAAATGATGTAAAAATAAACTTTTGTAATAATAAAAAAATTTAAATAAAAAAAGAAAAAAGAAATAAAATAAAAATAAATTGTCCCCAAAATTATTTTTGATTTTACATCACTATTTCTAGGGTGGGCTAGAGAAAATAAGATAAATAAATTAACTTTTTTTTAATTGGCAGGTCTGTTTTCTTGTTTTTTTTTTTAAGATTGATTGATTTATGCATACAGGCCAGAGGTTCAGGGGTGAGAGGAATCACCAGAGACAAAGTGGGGAGCAGAACAGGCAGATCTACTGAAATAAACTGCTGAGGGGAGCCGTGGGTGGGTCAGGACAGGTCGAATGTGCCATGTGGGTCAGCATCCTGGTCAGCTTGGGGTTTGGGGATTGAACTCGGAGCTGCAGAGGCTTCAGAGAGCCTCATAATGTGGTGCTTTAACCCACTGCGCCACCAGGGAGAGCCCAGTGTTTGTTTTTTTTTTAAGATTTATTTATTTATTCATACAGAACTGGGGTACAAGCCAGAAGTGCAGGGGCAGTGAGAGGCTTCCTCAGAGACACAGAGGGGAGCAGAGCAGACAGATTGACTGAAATCTGCTGAGGGGAGCAGCTGGGGAGACAGGAGAGGTCTGTTGCCATGTGGGTCAGTGCAGTTTGGACAGCTTCACAGTGCTGTGCCCTAACCCATTGTGCCACCGGGGAGGGCCTGAAACCATCCAGCTCTAGGTTGGCATCATCCCTGCCAGCTCCAGTCATGTTGCTGCACAGAGCATGAGTTTATCTTTTTGATGACTTTTTTTTTTTTAAGATTTATTTATTTATTCATACAGAACTGGGTACAGGCCAGAGATGCGGTGGGTGAGAGGTTTCACCAGGGACAGAGTAGAGAGCAGAACAGGCAGATTGACCAAAATACACTGCTGAGGGGAGCAGTGGGCGTGTCAGGAGAGGTGTGCTGCGCCATGTGGGTCAGCTCCCTGTCTGGGGATAGAACTTGTGCTGCAGTGGCTGCAGATGGTGCTTTGTTTCATTCCATTGTGCCACTAGGGAGGGCCCAACAGATTATATTTTAAAAGCAGTTTCAAGTTCACCAGTTACAAAGAGAAAAGTGTTGACAGTGGTAGGTGGCAGAGACATTCTTCCAGGACAGGACAGATGGGGCCTGGTCCTTGGGTGAGGCTGCTCCATCAAGCCTGCCTGCCATGGAAGCCTGCGTCCCTGTCCCACGCTGGCCACTCACTCAGTCTCCTTCCTTGCCTGAGCTTCGCCCACCAAGTCCACTTAAAAGGAAGAGATTGTCCCAGACTCAGTCCCAGGCTTGTCAGCATGACTGGTGTCCGGCTGCCATGTCCCCAGTGGACTTCAGATAGTTCCTCTGTGCAAACTGGAGAGGTGGCTAAGTCACCAAGACTGACTTGCCCTTTTTAAGTTAAGTCACTTTTAAAAGTTTTTTTTTTTTAAAGTTAAGTCACAGTTACAATTGTAAATTGGCAGGGATTTCCCCCCATTAATTAAGGCAACATTGAATTACAACACTGTGTGGGTTTCATGAATACAGCTTCACATTTTGGCAACTGTAATGTGCCACAGCACACCTCACACCAAAGGTTTAGCATCTCCACCACCATCCATCTGAACCCTCTACCTGTCCCCCACCCATCCCCCTCTTCCAGCCCCTCTGGTAACCACCATTCTATTGTCAAATCTAAGGATTTTTATTTGGTCTGTTTACTTTGTTTCTTTACCTTGCACATGAGTAAAATCAGGAAATATGTAGTTTGTATCTTGCTTTCTTGCTTAAAATGATGATGTAAATAAAGCATTTTTTTAAATTAGTCTAACAGATTAAAAAACAAACAAACAAAAAATGACTGACTTGCATTGTTTTCCTTTTAGACCAGGCTGCCAGGAGGCTCAGGAGCTGACATAGCATTCAGTCATGGCACTATTAAGCCATAAAATGGGTGTGTTTTGCTGCCCTGCCTTCCTTTTATTCTCTGCCTATTATGAGGCTTGAGAGAGCAATTCTTTCTTATACGCTGACTTGAATTTTCCTTTGAGGAGGTGGGAGAAAGAAAGTATGCCAAGTTGTCTTTGCCTGACTTTTCCAGAACTCTCCACTTTGCTCTGGGCGGTGGCAGGCACCATGAATGGGCCACCTGGAAGACACCCTGGTTGCTTGGTTTCCACCAACAGGTAAGAGGGAGTAAGGTCATAG
Organism: Condylura cristata; assembly: GCF_000260355.1. NCBI lineage: Eukaryota > Metazoa > Chordata > Mammalia > Eulipotyphla > Talpidae > Condylura > Condylura cristata. The sequence goes on along the minus strand of NW_004567118.1, from coordinate 3,468,488 downwards.
CTCCCAGGTGGAGACCAGGGTACTGCCCTGGTCAGGAAGCTCATCCACAGGGTCCTGTCCCCAAGAAGCACGCCATCCCTTCCCTCCGGAGGCCCAGGGACCTGTCCTCTCCCTTGCTGCTCCTACTCTTGCCCACACCTTGGTAAGTTGTCCCCTGGCAAAAAGTCTGGAATCACTCAGTTGAGTGTTTCCTGCCAGCGCCCTTTTATGGACTGACTGTCCCCCAAATTTATATGCTGAAGTCCTACCCCCCAATAGGATATTTGGAGGCAAGGGCTCTGCAAGGCAGCTAGGTTCAAAGGCTAGGGTGAGGGTGGGGCCACAGGGTGGAACAGGGGCCTCAGCGATCGAGCTCTCTCCAGCAGCACACGCCTGGAAAGACCACACCAGTGCACGGAGAAGCAGCTACCTACCAGCCAAGAAGTCAGGGTTCAGCAGACCAGAACCTGCTGGCACCTTGATCTTGGACGTCCAGCCTCCAGACCTGAGCAGTGAATGCCTGTTGTTTAAGGCCCCTGTCTATGCTATTTTGTTATAATAGTAGCCAGAGCTAAGACAGGCCCTGAACAAGATGTATTGTTAAAAGACCTCTGCAGAGCCAATCCTGCTGTTCTCTCCTTCCCCCCCCCACCCCCCAGCTCCTCAGGGGAGCTGGCTCTCTCCCACTTAGGATCTCCAGACAGCCACGCCCACCACCTCCAGCCAGGTGCTGCTGTTCCTGGAGAAGCAGGCCAGTCTGCCTCCCCTGCACAGCCCCAGCTAAGTGCGGAAGGTGGGCCAAGGCTGGGGGCTGGCCCAGGAGTCACAGGCTGCCAGGGTGGGGAGCTGAAAGAATTTGGGGACACATGGGGGTGGATCATCATGTCACAGTTGACAGCTGCACCAACGCGTTGGGTGAAATGACAGCCGTGCATAGGGCATTGTGGGGCAGACAAGGGATGTGGGTTCAGCCTGGCTGGGAGGGGGTGGAGGGTGGAGGCGTGTTCCTGCAGGGGTCGGAGCCAGATCCCACGGGGTGAGCAGGTGAAGGCCTCCAGTCAACATAAAGAGAAACTGGACTCCCGGAACATAAAGAGAAATCCACCCATGTGCGGCTGGGAGCAGGGCAGCAGGGAGCCGTTCAGCTGAGCACCCTGGTGCTGGAGGACGTTCAGTCCATCATCTCCTCACCCCTCCAGCTCCCAAGATTCAAGCTGGAGCCCGGCAAGTGTGCACTGAATTAAGCCAACCCAGCTTCGCAAATGCTCCCTTCTCCTGCACTCCCCTCTCGGGGAGGCTTTCCCACATACCAAGTGGCACCAGGCTGCTAAGGCACCCGCGTCTCCCCACCTACCTTCCCTAAACAGCCTTCTTTGGATCTGTGTTATTTTTATTTTCTTTGCTTTGGTCTATACAAAAACCAATAACCAAAAACATAAAGCAGTAATAATAAAACTCCGTTGGGACCTCCCCTAGCCCCCCACGCTCAAAGCAGGAGGCAGTGGGGGGAGTGTGAAACAGGAAGAAGACAGTCCCTCACCGCACACCAGAGGGGTCAGCCAAGAGCACTTCTCAGGGGTCAGCTGGGTTGGTGGGTGGGTGGGCAGGGGTGCAGGGAACTGTCCCCAGAGCTCCCCTGGAGGGTCAAAGCCACTGAATGCCTCTCCCAGGAGAGAAACAGCCGGTCCTGGAGCAGGGGACCGGCTCTTGGTGTCTTCCCCTTCTCAGAGACAGTCCCTGAATTTCGAGACAAGCTCTGGACTTCAGGGGCTTGGGTCTTAAGCCTGGGTCCCAGGATCCAGGGGGGCTCAGGGCAGTTAGTTGTTTGGGTGGAGTTTAGTGAGAAAATCAGACCAAGAGAAGTCACCAAAGCCCGTGGGGCCCTGGCACCCTAGATGACTAGGGGGTGGGAGTGGGCAGCTGGAGTTTAAAGCTTCGGCGGCAAAGGGCTAGAGCTGGGGTAGAGGTGAGGGGTGTCGATCCCTAGAGCCACAGTCTAGAGCAGAAAAGTGGGAGCAGATCACCATCCCGAAAAGCCCTAGGAGGACCCCTGGGGGTGCAGGGCTCGGCAGGAAGTCTCAGCCCTGCGCCCTGGGTCAGGCACTTTCTGACTGGCCCCACTGCCTGCATAAGAGCCTCTCTGAGAGCTGTGTGCCTGGCGGGGGAGGGGGGGTAGGGCACCCTAAGTCCCCTAGGTGTTCCTCTGCTCCGCTACCCACAGGAAGGGCAGGACTCCCCAGGGCCCCAGCCCATATAACAGGGTCAGGCAGGCTGAGGCAAGCCTGCCTTGAGGGAGCCCAACAGCAAAAGGCCAACTTGTTCCCCCCAAAAAGGAGCCAAGGTTTCAGTGGAGACATGAGAGGGCCTCTGTGAGAAGGAGATTCTGGGGAAGGGAAAGCGTGTCTCAGCAGCCAGCAGGCCGAGGAGGGCCACCAAGCGGGAGGGCGCCGAGCTGCTCGGCCAGCTAGGACATGTGGTCCGCAGCGGGGTAGGGGGGCCGGAGCCCGTCGCTGTAGGTGTCAAGGGGGTAGTCCCCGTCCATGTCCATATGCATCTCCAGGGGGTCCAGGGGCACGTCGCTCGAGTACATGGGGCGGTAGGTGGCGTCCATGTCTGGGGAGCAGAAGGCAGTGTGTCCAGGGTCTGCAGGCCACTTGCAGACAGCCCTCAGCCACCTCCTCCACCTGGCTCGACCCCCAGAGGGCCTGACTCCGTTCCCCAAACTCTCACATCAAGGGCCTGGAGGACATGCGGCTGCTCCCAGGGCAGCCATGGCCCCTGGGCACTGGGGACCGCTCACACCCCATGGGCCTCTCCCCGCCAGCTCCCAGCCTGCTCTCTGCACACACTTACCATCCGCATAGGGCTCGTTGATGGGGATCATGCTCTGGGCCTAAGGGGGAGACAGAGAGAAACATTGAGGTGTGGACTCTGGGCTGCGGGCAGCAACAGACACTTCTAGAAAGGAAGCCAGGAGAAAAATGGAAACCCCTTGAAGGGACAGAGGGTTTCAGCTCTCAGGCAACTCCTACAGGAGAGGGCCCCAACATCCACGCTTGGGCATTTCAGGGGGAGTGGAGGGGAGGCTCAGATCTGCTCCACCCGGGGTCAGGGCAGCTGTATCTTTGTGTGTGTTAGAAAAGGCACATCTGCCTCAAACCCTCTGTATTAGTCAGGTAAAATAAAGTTGCCATTTTGACAGGTAGATAGTCCAAACTACTATAGTAGAGAACTGTCACAAGTGCTCCGGTTATAAAATAAAGATCTAGGGCCTCTCTGGTGGCCTAGGGGTTAAATCTCAGCGCTATCACCATGATGGCCTGAGTCTGATCCCCGCAGGGCCAGGGAGGTGACCCATGTGGCGCAGCAGACCTCTCCTGACCTGCCTGCTGCTCCCCTCAGCAGTGTATTTCGTCCATCTGCCTGTACTGCTCCCCACTCTGTCTCTAGTGAATCCTCTTGCCACCCGCCCCCCCAATACCTCCAACCCCACACCTCTGGCCTGCACCCAAGTTCTTCAGCACATAAATAAATACAATTTAAAAAAACATTAAAGAAAAAAACTTAACTATAAAAAATCACTTATACAATAAAATAAAGGCGTTGACAGCATGATAAGGCGACTCTGAAGTACTGTCCCTGTGCAGTAGGCAACCTGCCCACCCGCACGCTGCAGCCCAGCCCTAGACACTCACAGCCTCCCAGGCAGCGGGGTCGTGTTTAAAGAGGGAGTTGGTGAGCTCCACTGACACGCGCTTTCGGTAATCTGGGTTCTTGTCCTCGGAGACACGGAACAAGACAGCAGCAGCGTAGGTGGCTGAACAGAGCAAAGGCAAGTCAGGTGCC
>NW_004567118.1:3457743-3459753 GCF_000260355.1 Condylura cristata | reverse complement strand
ATTGTCTGCACACACACTGCTGCTCCCCACCCCCAGGTCTTGTACCCAGAATTCAGTTTAGAAGCATCAGCTCCCCTCATCTCTTCCCCTGCCTGGATCCCTAATAGGAATTAGCATCTTAAGCTAAAGGGATGAAGGATTCAGCCTCAGCCACTGGAAGAGACTTGTGGCCTCAGACCTCCCATCGTTCCTGGTGTCAGACTCTCAGACAGGGGTGGATGTGGTGAGCCCAGAGGGTGCGACAGGTGAAGAGGTGGGCCCAGGCCCCGATGCCTCCCTCACCTGTTTGGTGGCCACATCCGAGAGGTTGCGCAGGGTCCAGAGGCAGTTCTGCACGAGGCGGGGGCTGTTACTCGTGAGGTGTTTGCCCAAGGCCTGCATCCCACCTGGGGCACAAGACGGGAGTCACATCAGCCACAGGGGAGTATGGTCAGCCATTAGACAGGGCCCTCACCTGGCTCTCCCGGCCAGTGGGCCCCCCTCACTGGCCGTGACACTCACCAGCCTCCACAATGGCAGGCTTATTGCTCGGACACACGGACAGCACCTTCAGCACGCGGCTGGTGGTCCAGAGCAGCTTCTCATAACTGTAGTTACGCATGATCTGCACGAGGGCCTGGGGGCCTCCATTGGCCAGTATAATCAGCTGTGGGGGATGGGGAAGCATGAGTGTGACGAGGAACAAGGGGGGAGGCCGAGCTGACAGAACTGTCACTCCTGAGCGTCAGCTATGACATGAAACTTTGTAATTATTAAATAAGTCAAAATTTGAAAAAAGGGTAATATACAATGCTGGCAAGGATGAGGTGAAATTGGACCAGCCAACAGCACCAATCACGGGATTGTAAATAACACAATCCTGTGGGAAAGCAATCTGGCAACCTGGGGACAAGCCTAGAAATATTAAAAACCTTCAGCCCCACCTATGGAAAAAGTTTTCCACACTTTGGGAAAAGCTGTGTACCCAAAAACGTTGGTTATGCCACCGGTTTATAAGGGGAAAACCAGGCACATCTAGATGCCCTCCCTCAGACTAAAGTCAAGGCTCCACTTAATGAAATGTTATTTGCCACTGAAAGGGTGGTTTTGAGGATAATAGTGCAAAAAAAAAGATTTTAAAAACATCTATAGAGAAAAAAAAACGCAAGGTTGTACATTTGCTGTGACCACTATGTACAAATACACCCACAGAACAGCAGCTGGAAGAGGCATGTTACGGTAACAAGGGATGCATAGTATTTTTCCTCTTCTTTATCCTCAAAACATTCATTTACCTGATGAAATAAATCTATCAGCACACACACACACTTATCCTCAAGAGTTAAGGAGGTAGCCTGCAGGACGGCGGTGATGTAGTGGGGGGCTGGGGGGCTGGCCTGGGGCAGGTGCCTACTTTGCTCTCCTGATTGCCGTAAGCCAGGAGCTGCAGGCAGTCCGTGGTAATGGCCAGGAACTTGGGGTTGTTCTTGTTGAGCAGAGGCACCATCTTCTGAAGCCCGTCCGCCAGCCGCACTGCCATCTTGGCGCCCTCCTGGTACAGCAGTAAGTTGTGCAGCGTGGTGATGGCATAGAACAGGACCGACTCCACAGGGGAGCTGGAAAGGCAGGTGGAGGGCTAGTGTGAGTTGAGTTCCAGGGCCTCACATAAGCTTGGGCCACTTCCCCCAGGAAGTCTTCCCTGGTGAACCGATGCTAAATTGCCTTAGCTAAACTCTCCGGGTTCCTTGAGCTAATAACCCACTGTTATACATGGAGCACATGATGTCTCTCCCAGCTGGGACCACAACTCCTGCTGCTTCTGTGCTCCCAGCCCAGTGCTGAGTGCATAACAGGTCTTCCCTAGCATAGAAGGCCTCATGCTAGAAAGGTCCTATAAGAGTTCAAGGAGAGTAAGATCAATACCTACCCCTCCTCCACCTAGGAGAACTCATAGCCTGATATGCTGATGACGATGGAGACACATCAACATTACAAGACTGGGAAAGATAAAGGTGACAAGGGGCTTTGCAC
>NW_004567118.1:3428517-3455989 GCF_000260355.1 Condylura cristata | reverse complement strand
GCGGACCAGGGCAGGGATGCCTCCAGACTTGAAGATGGCCAGCAGCCCCTCGCGGTGGTGGGAGAGGTTGTGCAGGATGCTGGTGGTGCAGCGGGCCGTGTCCAGGTCACTGGTATTCTGCATGGTACGCACGACAGCCGCCACCAGCTGAGACGAGCCCATCAGGGCCCGTCGAGATGCCTCCTTCTTCGACAGCTGGTTCACGATCATGGCTGCCTTGGTCACTACCACCTGGGGGACGAGGAGGATGGGAAGGTGTGAGCAGAGGGGCCAGGAGGCCCTCCCACAACACTCAGAGGGACCCAGACCAGACTGTGCCTGCCAGAGGGGCTCCTCTGGGTCATTGCCTCCCTCCACCCCAGGGAGGACCCTCCTGGCAGACACCGGACCTCGCCCGACCTCACCCCTCCCCGCCCAGCCCCACCCCAGCCAGGCCCCTCACGGACCGGGTCCTCGTCGTTGAGCAGCTTGGTGAGCTCGGGCAGGGCCCTTGTGGCCAGCTCGGCGTCATCCTGGTAGTTGATGAGGTGGACAATGGCCGACTTGAGCAGCTGGGATGGCTCAGCCAGCCGCTGCAGGTTGGTGGTCTGCCCGTCCACCTGGGTGGTCAGCAGCAGCGAGCTGTCCTCGCCTGTCATGCCAGGACACATGGCTTCCCGCACCCTCTTGGCTCTGGCCGTCGTGGACATCTGGTACTCTAGGTCACCTGCAGGCCAACGGGCAAGGACTGAGCTGCAGAGGCGGGGCAGGGGGACGCTGGGGCAGGGCAGGCCGCAGACAGCCTGGGGTTCTCTGGCCTCCCCACCGGACCGAAGCCCTGGCCTACCCTCACAGTTCCGCCTCTAGTCTATGACCTCGGGGAGGTGACCACTGCCTCAGTTATGGCATCCATAAAATAAAGATTTGCCCTAAAAATAAAGGACTCACCTGCCATTGGAAAAATGTCAGCATTTATTATTATTGTTGACAGGAGTAGCTAATACTGTTGAACTTATCACATGCCTGGCAGTAAACTAAGTGCTTTTCTTACATTTTCTCCTTTATTCTTACAACCTTCAAGACAAGCACTATCATTAGCTCCATTTTACAGATAGGAAGGCTGAGGTTATACGTGAGGTTTTTTAAGAAGCCAAGCTCGGCTCTGAACTTAGACAGCCTGACTCCAGAGCCCAAACCCCAACTCTGTGCCCCTCCCTACCAAACAAGGTGGGGGGTCAGATGAGCCAACGTAGGTCTCTTTTCAACCCCGAAATCTCAAGATTCTAATTATACCCTCAGGAGGCATCTCTCCCATTATATGGGCCGGCAAACTGAGACTCATACAGCAGATCAGAAGGAAAGCCAGGACAGAGGGCTTCAGAAAGCAGGGCGGGTTCTCAGCTCAGACTCCAGGTCCCACCCCCTGGGTGGGCCCAGAGATCCCACAAATAGGTGCCAAGCTGCCCTGTCCTGGCAACTGTCCGATGCCCCAGGAGAGGGAGGCAGTGGTTCCACCCTCCAATTAGCCGGGAAGGCGGAGGCAGACACATGGCTTTCCCACCTGGATGCTGAACTTCTCAGCACCAGCACAACGCCAGGCCCTGCCAAGTCCAGGGGTGCCAGATGGGTGTGAGTTCTAGGCTGGCATTCTGGCCTCCACCTGCCATCAGGGAGGAACCCCGGTGTGGAGGCGAGCTCGGGAGCGCCCCTGCCTGCTCCTTTCCCAGCATTCAGGGGCCAGGAGGCATCTGCGGATACCAGTCCCAGGGCCTGGACACACCTCTGCCCTAGAGAGGCAAGTGCCCTGGGCTGGGGGGCGTCTCCACTCTGGACTGGACTCCAGAATTGAGTGGGACACTCTAAGTACTGGCCTCAGCTCCCTGCACCCACCCCCAGAAGCCTTCAGGCTTAGGAAACTCTATCTCCCCCTGAACGCTGGAGGGGGGCCCTGAGGACTGGAGCTCGGCCTCTGCATCAAACCCGAGGCTCCCAGAGAAAGGACAGTGCCTGCTCTGCAGTCCCTGTCCCCCAGGGGGCACAGTGATGCCTCCTCATCACACTGCAGTGCCCGGAAGGCAAGGACTGTGCCTCTTCCTTCAGGCTGACGGCACCCGAGGGCACCCAAGGGCACCCGAGGGCAAGGCGTATCCACTAGAGGCTGGGAACAAAAACCAGCCTCCCGCCATGGTGCACCTTCAGGGGCCGCTTCTTCCCTCAGGGGGTCCCTAAGCCTAGAGCTACGCCTCCCCCCCACTGGGTCTTTTCCAGCAGGAGCAGCACCTCCTCCCTCAGTCCCCAACAGGACGGCCTCAGCCTGGCTTTCAGCAGGAATAAAAGCCCCCCCCCGCCCCCCCAGGACCCCAACCTTGGTTCTGGGTGTAAGTGGAGGTCTTCTTGAGCGTATACTGGCGCCCGCAGGCCTCCTCCTCCTCCATGACCCCCTTGCTGCTGACCGAGGGCACACAGGTGTTGGCGCCCGAGTGGATGCCCGAGTCGTAGGTGTACGTCTGTTGCCACTCAGTCACCTTGATGGGTTGTTCGATCAGGTTCATCACCTCCATGGTGCCTGCTGGGGGCACAGAGAGGAGCCATCAATCAGTGGGCGTCCCACCACCACCTGGCCCCGGCTTCGGCCCAGCCCCGCCTGCCTGGTGCCCAGCGCCCCACCACAGCCCCACAGGCCGCGTGAAACGTGTTGGCGAGTGGGAGCATAAGGGCACCCCGGAGGGGTGGAGTCCCAGGGGTGCCAGGTGGGTGTGAGTTCCACACTGGCATTTTTGGCCCCCGGCCCAGACTGGACTGGACTCGCACGGGGGCTGGGGCAGTCAAGGGCCAGTGAGCCCAACCTGGGCCTGCACTCGCCTCGCTGTTGCGACCCAGCACGCCCAGACAGAGGCGAGCAGGCGGCTGTGGTGCCCACACCCCCACCCTGCTGGGGAGTCCTGGGAAAAGCTGCAGAGGTGAGGCAACCGCCCTGGATTGGGAACCGGGTGGGGTGGGGAAGCTGTCGGGGTGGGGAAGCTGTTGGACAGGTTTCTCTGGGGAGCCTGGCAGTCTGCTGGGAGCAGTTAAAGGGTCCCTGGGCTCCCCAGTGGCTCAGGGTCTCATTTTCCTGTAGATGGTGCTGGAGCAAAAATGGCCAAAGGCCCAGGTCCTAAGACCTTGTCTGACCCGACCCCCCCACGCTCCAGCTCCCAGAATTCTGTGCTCCACCAGCAGGCTGACAGCCATTTACTGGGCAATTCACCCCCTTGCTGAGCCCCAGTGTCCTGCCTGTAACATCACCTCCCACCTCCCCCAGAGGTTGTGAGGACCAGATTTAGGAAGGACCCGGGAGGTGCCTGGTGCAGGTGGGTGCTCAGGGCTGGCAGCTGTGGCCGAGCAGTGGCACTGCCAGCCACGCAGGGTGTCTGTCCACCTCTGCCCTCCAGCTCGCTGCCCTCCAGGGGGCCCTCCCCTCTCTGCAGATTTAGGTCTTTGGTCTCAGAAGAGCTGGCCCACTCCGCAGCAGGGAGGGGAGCGCCCACACGGGTCTGTGGTTCCCTGGATGTAGGACAGGTGGGGGCCAGCCCTCACCAGCAGGGTTCGAAGCACATGCCCTGTTTCGCACTTACAGACGTGGAAACTGAGGTCCCACCAGGTGCGGTGGCACAGGAGAAAGGGAACAGAAAAAGTCCCAAGGCAGGGGAACCAGAGGCGCGCGTGGGCACTCCCGTCCCTGCTGCAGAGTGGGGAGGGCCCCTGGCAGGCAGTGACGCCGCACAGGCACGAATGAGTGATACCAGTGCACCCTCAGACAGCAAGGGCAGCACCCCCACCTCCAGCCATTGCCCAGCTTTGCCGGGAGACGGGGCGGATGAGGGCAGAGTGGCGGGTGCAGCCTGGCCCACGCATCGAGTCTTTGTAGTGATGGGCCCAAGTGTCACCCTCGAGGAGGATGACGAGGAGGATGACGAATGACAGGGCCTCGGCTCTCCCGCCTTTTATGGTGAGCCCAGCTCCTCCCTGCTCTCAGCGCACCTGAACAGGCAGCGGCAGGAGCCAGACCAGCCCCAGCCGCCCCCTCCTCTCCTCCCATCACCCTGAGTGAGTCAGAGTTTCAGACTGATAAACAGCAGCGGGTCCAGAACACCAGACAGCAGCTCGGCGCTGCCAGATGTGCCCAGCTGCCTCTCAGGCATCAGGAGGTGCCCCCACCCCTCCCCCCACACAGCCCAGGTCTGTAATCTCTGGCTATTCTCCCTGCCCCACTCTGGGGGAGAGCCTGTCACAGGCCCCCGGCCCCCAGGCAGGCTGCCCCAACATCCAGAGGAGGGTGGCCAGCCCCGGGGTAGTGGGGGGACAGCTGCTTTAAGCCTCTCATGCCACCCTGCTAGCTGGCACTGAGCTGACCTCTCCAGGCCTGAGAGGTCAGGAGAGGGGTAGTCACCCCTCCCCAGAGACCACAGAGCAGTCCCTCTAGGGCCCCATGTCTAAAGGGGCCCCCGAGGTCGAAGCTGGCTATAGCAGCAGAGTTTCCTCCGGGGGCCCCTCACTACATGGCCAGCCCAGGCCTGTGGACGAGAGGCTGACGCTGGCCGCTGCCCAGAGCCAGACAGGGCCAGATAGAGGAGCTCAGTGGTCTCAGTGATCAGCGGGTACCCCGGCGTCCTAGACAGTTGCCTCTACCATCGAAGAAACCCCATTCTTCCTCAAAGCGACCCTGTGGCCAGTTTATGAACCCCGCTTCTAGGTGAAGCCCCGCTTCTACGTAGGGACTCCACACAGAATATGGCAGGGCTCTGCTTAAATCCGGGAAAGAGGGGTGCCGTGGATCAAGAAGCAGGGCTGGCATCCTACCCGGTGAGAGCGAGGGGCCGGGAGGAGAGGCTGGGGCGCTACAGCTGCCGCAGTCAGCACCGCTGAGAAGTCAGCTTCCCGGAGCCCCGGGTTCCAGCCCAGCTCCGCCACGAGGAGCCGGGGGCCCTTGGACAGTTTCCCTCCCGGGCCTCGTCTACACAGAGGCGGCCATGTGACAGCAAAGGAGAGCTGGTGCCTGGGAGTCCAGGAATCAGGAAGAGGGCTCCCCCGACACGAGGGGCTGGGTGGGCATGGTCAGGCTTGAGCAGCAGGTCAGATCAGAGGGGACACGCGCGAAGCCTCCTCTTCAGCAAAGGCGCTCAGGGAGAGCCCGCCGCCCCGGCAGGCTGGACTCAGAGCTCAAGCCCAGTGGACCGGCCGCACCTTTCTCCAGACCTGCTCCCAGGAGAACCAGGGAAACTGTCCCACAAGCAGTGAAAGTGCTGTTTTTGCAGTTCCCAGGAAGGAGGGGACCGCACCCGTGTGGTCTCGTCCCTCTCCGCCCTGGACCTGGGGAGCCGTGGTGAAATGGCCCGGACAGCGCCAGGGTGGAAGTGGGCGAGACAGACGCGGGCCCTGCCCATGCACCCTGGCCAGGGACGGGCAGAGCCAGACAGTGGCCCTGAGTTGAATGGGGTGCCTTTGTTCAGCAGCGGGCTCCACTGTTGACCACAAGGGAGGAAGCCAGCTCAGACAGCAGAGGGTGGGGTGGGCGAGAGTCTGGTAGGGGCAGGAAGAGAGGAGACAGGGCCCTGAGCAGGGAGCCTGAAGGCCCCTCCCCTGGCAGGTCCACTCTGGTCAGAGGCAATGGGGCGACTCTGGGCAGACCCTGCCCTTCAGCCCTGCACCCTACATCCAAAACTGTCCCAGTGGGGTGTGGCCTAGACCTGACATCAAAAACAACTCCCACCAGCCTCCTGTCCCAGCCAGCGCTGCTGGGGACGGTCCTCTGTGGGCACAGCTGGGCTGGGCTGCAGGACACCAGGGTCAATAAAACACCTGGGGAACAGGGCACCCAAGAGGTGTGCAGGAAGCAAAGCCAGGGACATTGAGGGGGGACTCAGAGCAGGTGGGGCCCTGGAGGTGCTTTGGGCCCAAACCAGCCGCTGTACAGACTTGATGGGCCTGGACAGCGATGGAGGCCAGGCATTGTGGCAGAGTCAGGGCAAGACCCCCCACCCCCCACCCACAGGCTGTATGAGGGAAGGGGTGCGCAAGCCACTGCTTTCCTCAGAGTCGATGGGTCGACGCATATCTGCTGTTGATAGGAAAGGGCCAGGCAAGTGTCCTTCTCTGAGGGCGGCACAGAATGGAGATGAGGAGGCGGCACAGAGACAGGCCTGGCCAGCTGCTTCTCAGGACCCAGGACACAGACAAGGCCCAGGCGGCCTTTCTCGCTCTCAGCAAACAAGAGCTAGGCGGAACCTGTCTCCCAGTGAGGCCAGAGCCTCCTGGCAAGGGGCTATAGGGAGGGAGCTCTGGAGGGCCTGGGGGGGGGCCAGGGGGAGACCTGCCACAGCAGCCAGGTCAGGAAAGCAGCTCTCAGGGAGAGGGTGCTCCACAGGGAAGCAGCCCCTCGCTCTCCACTGCCTCTGGTTCCAGCAGAGATTTGGCCAGGGACCCCAAGCACAGATGGAAACAGACTCGAGAAAGGTCCAGAAACAGGCAGCACTGCTTCCTTTGAGAGCCCTTTCTCCCCCACCAGGCTGGGGCTTCCCAACCTGGCCTCCATTCTCAGACTGGTGGCTCAGGGAGGAAGCCCCTGCAGAATAGAGGTTCCCTGGCAGGGACTGTGATTTTCCCCACCAGACTGGTCATTCCGAATGGGCAGACACCGAGCGGGCACCATGAAGAGCAGGGCTCTGGAGACAAGAGAAGACAGAGAAGCCCATCCCCAGCTTCCGGAGGAAAGCCTAACTTCCGGTCTGGAGGGCAGCCCAAGCTGCTGTTGAGGACTGGCGGGGGTTGGGAGGCTCAGGTCAGGCCAACCCAGCTGCTGTTTGTTTTCTTCCTTCTGGGCTCCTGCCCAAAGCAAACAGGCCAGGGTGGGAAAATGAAGGGGACTTGGAGGAGCAGGAAATGCCTCCCGCCAGGTGGCTCGACCTGGGGAACCTCTGGGCACCCTTGGGAAGGACTCCAGCTGAAGGGCCATCCCCTGCAGGTCACCCTCTGTGGGCAAAATCCCAAGCTGGCAGGTAACCCCAAATCAGGACCCCTGGGAATAGAAAAACACTTTACCCAGCCCCAGGGAGCAGCGGCAAAGGGCTGACATGCAGCGCCTCACCCAGCAGGCCTGGCTGCCCAGATGCCAGCTGGGACCAGCTCCTGGGCGCCACTCCCCAGGGGGCCCACTCCTAGAGGCTCCCACCTCCCTGTCTGGGAGAGCAGGGAAGACTGACTTAGGACTTAGTTTCCTACTCAGAGTAAGCTGGAGATCTCCAGTTTGGATAAAGGTTTGTTTTTCTATACAGAGCATGAGCTCATTGAGATTGAGATGAGGATTGAGAATCCTAGGAGGCTAAGAAAAGAAAGGTCAAGGCATGGGCTGCAGCCAGAGGAGTGGGGTTAAGGGTGAATTGAGGGTGAGTTTTTTTCCTCTCTGGCAATTTTTCTGGACTTTCCTAATTTTTACAAAATGGTTTGTTTATTTATGCATACAAGAACTGGGGTGCAGGCCAGAGCTGGGGGGGGTGAGAGGATTCACCAGAGAGAGCGGGGAGCAGAACAGGCAGATCTACAGAAACTGCTGAGGGGAGCAGGGGGTGAGACAGGAGAGGTCTGCCGCGCCACGTGGGTCACTCCTGGCTGGGAACCGAACTCTAGTTTCATAGGGCCGCACTTAGCCCACTGTGCCACCAGGGAGGGCCCGTTGTTTTTTAACAACAATTGGATACTATGTTTTCCATTGACAGGGGTCTCCCGAGGTCCCCATGTGCAGGCACCTGATAGCCCACCACACCCCACGGCCCACCACGCTCCACGCTCTCCCATGAGGACAGCCAGGAACAAGGTGGGAGGAAAGCAGGCGTGTGACCTGCCCTTTGCACACCCCGTGAGTGAGCTCCCTGCCCTTAGCACCCCTGAAGGCTCCGGTGCCACGAGACTGAACAAAGCAGGCCTGGGCAAGAAGTTGCCAGAAATTGGGGCAGTCCACACCCCTAGACTTCCATGGGACTCAGCCATGTGCCAGGAAAGAGTGTCATAGTGTCAGTCGCAGGGACAAAAACAAAGATGACCTGCTCCAGCCACACTGTGCTGCTTTCTCACCTGCTGGCGGACATCTGCCCTCACAGCCAGGTCTCTTTCTACCAAAAGACGCAAGACTTAGAGTCTCCCAGGGACCCCAAGAGACTGCAGAGTCACCCCAAGGGTAGTGATTCCTGCCCACCCTTTTGCCAGGCTGATGGCCATCCCCCACCCAGCGCACCCCGATGGGGCTTGGCTTCAGCCTCTTCTGCGTGGGCCCTGAGCTACACCTCTTCCTCTTGTCTTGACTCAGGAGCTCGCCCTGACAGACACGGCCTGCATTCCTTCCCCAAGTCTCAATTCCACCCACAGTCTCGGTGGCTCCTGTATCCTCAGGGTGATGAGAATAGTAAACCCTGCGCCCAATTTGGGGAGATCGGATGGAAATGACTTCATCCTTTTCCTTCTCTGTCACATCAAGTCTTCTCGGGCTTTTCTTCTCCAGGGTCAGCAAGCTCCGTATCTGGGCCCTGTCCTGACCTCAGGAGGCCTGGAAACCCTCTGTGCAAGCTCAGTACTCACTTCCCAGGCTCATCCTGGTGCCAGGTGCCTCGTTGGCAGAAGTGCCGAAGACAGCCAGGGGCACCACTGTCACTGGAGGGCCGAGTCTGTCCGGGCCTAACCCCACCCCCAGAAAGGTTCTCCCAACAGAAGAAAACTCTCCTTCCAGGCCCCAGGCTCCTGGCCCTAAAGTGGAAGCCCAGGTAGCTCCCACCAAGAGCACCCTGGCAGCACCAACTGGTACAATCCAGCAGGATGTTGGCCCAGTCCAAATCTGACTCTCGTTTCTCTCCACTCTCCAGGGAGCAGGCCCCCCTTCATCTTGGCACAGCTCCAGCCCCCCAGCAAACTCCCACTTCCTATCCTGGACAAGCCCAGAACAGCCCACAATTCTGCCCAGCTCAAGTCAGGAGGCAGCTTTGACCCCTGGTCTCCTCTCTCCCTTCCCTGATGTCCCTCTCCACGCACCCCACCCCACACGGCCATACAGTCCCCAACACAGCTCTAGGACTTAGACAGAGAGCCCCTTCCTGCAGGAAGGAAAAGCCAAGCTACAAGGGAGGTTTTAGAGGGCTGGAGGCTAGGCCGTGACTCACTGTTCTGACACATCTACCCCCACCTTCACCACCCACACATACCTTCCCCGGCCCTTGTAAATTCTCTTCTTCCCAAACTCTCAAGCAGAGGATCCCAAAAAAGGGTGGTAGAAATTTCTTCCCAGAGGTGCAGCAAGGAGATAGAGCAGGATGGGCTCACCTTGGAGTCAGAGACCCTGCTTGGGTCTTTGCTGTGCAACTTTGGGCAAGTTACTTCACTTTACTGAGTCTCAATTTCCTCACCTATAGAAGGTGGTAATGCTATCTGCCTCTAGGGATAGTCACTGAGATTCAGGCAGAACTGTTAGTAAAAGTGCCAGGTATCTGTAAGACAGGACTTTTTAATTCATCTCTTCCTAAGTACTTATTAGGTAGGTAGGCATTATTCCCATTTTGCAGAAGAGATTACTAATGCTCAGAGAGGGGATGTGATTTGACCGAGGCCACACAGCAATCAAAGATAAAGCTGGAATCCAAACCCAGCTCAGTCCCAGCCCAAACCTGTGCTCAGAAGCTCCCCAGCATAACCGCTCTCCCAATAAACAGCCCACCTCATTCTAAGGTGGGTTCCTATCCCCAAGCCCACATCACAGGCTGGGGAGGGAGGGACTCTCTCCTAGGTAAGGGCCATGCCCACTGCCCATGGTAAGGTTCCACTCCCAAGGCTCTCCAGGAGGTGAAAGAGTGCCATCTCCAGCCTGACCTTCACTCCCCAGCTTCATTCTCAAAGCCCTGGCATCCTGATGGGAGGTTCCAGAGGGTGCGGGGTGGGGGTGGACGCACTCCTGTCACCCAAGCTGGGGCTTGATCTAGCAAGAAATGACTAATTGGGTCCTATCTTTTTCCCCACCCTCTCCCTCCAGTCCAGTAAGTGGCACACTTTCAACAGGCACCTCCAAGCAATACTTCCTGAGTATTATCTTTTCATCAGAGTCACAAACCAGATTAGCTAAACTACTCATTTAACCAATGTGATTACAATCCCTTCCCCTCCTCCACCTTGGCACCCAGAAAAGGGAAAACAGGTTCTCTTTGCCTGAACTCCACGGCTCCCTCGAGGTACACTGCCCATTAGAACAGAAGACGGAAGAGGGTTCTCTCCTCAGCCTTCCCCAGACCTGAGAGGCCAGATCAGATCCCTACCCAGGGGAGCTCTCCCCCGGGGGTGGGCCTGACCTGACTGGCCCCCACACTACCATCTACAACCTACCCTGAGCTGGGGCACGCAGCCCTGATCCCCCCTTCTATCTTGTCACCCCAGCACTGAGGGAGGGAGAAGGGGGTGCTTTTGCATATCCCTTCTGTTCCCCAAGGAGGCTAGGCTCCAAAGTTCTTCAAAAAGACCACACTTCAGATCTTTGGAAACCAGGGTCGGTGGAGATGGCCACTCTGGCCAGTGGAGGGATTCCCAGGAAGTGGTGCGGGGAGGTGGCTAGGGCAGCTCTGCCCAAAACTACACCCCACCCCCAAAGTGTCCCCTCCAGTCCCACTTTCCCCATCGAACTCAAGAAAGGGAGGTGGGTGGGAAAAGATAGCAAAAGCCTCCAGAAGGAGGCACCTTCATGATTCAGAAACCGAATGGCTATTTTGCCTCTTTTGCCTCATTCTCCGAGTTCTGCCTCAATGACCAGCTAGCTCCAGAACTGGCAGGGTGGGACGGTAAAAAACTGGCAGGATGGGACAGAGTTAAAAAAAAAAAAAAGAACAATCACACCCCCCACCCACCCCGGCCCAGTCCCACCCCCATTCCTGGGGAGGGGGGCAGAGCCAGGGAGAGAGTTATCAGGTCGACCTCTACCGAGGGGGTGTGGTGGTCCCCGGAGGCAGGAAGAGAAGGAAGAAGCTGCTTCCCCTTTCAGCCCCCCCACCCCCAGGCCCCAGGGGCCCAGCAAACAGGATGGAGTGGGGGTAGGGAGGCCAGGTCAGAGCGCAGGCACTGGCCTGGGTTCGGCCTGCAGGGACTGGAGGACCCCGTAAGGCTGGGGAAGTCATGGGCAAGGAGACAGGAAAACCCCCTGAGAGAGCTGGCATGAGTACTTCCTCCTGGAAAGTTTGTTTTGGGCGATTTTTCCGACAACAGAGGTTAGAGAAAAAGGGTAGTCTTTTTTCCCTATCAGCGCTCCGAAGCAGCAGCTACTGGAAACTGGGCCAGTGAGTTCGCTACCTTGCAGGAGCCCACCACCACACCCCAGTCCCAGCCTCGGGTGTCAGACCCTTGCGGTGCAGACTGCCCTGCGCTAGTTTCTCCCGCATCCCACCCCACCTCTGCTGCAGGAGCCTTAGCCCGGCACCCACCAAGCAGAGAGAGTTGCCCCAGGTACAGTACCGACCTGACTCCGGGACTGGAGGGCAGGGCCTCTGGACTCCGTAAGCTCACCTGCTCAGCAGGTAGGGCCCGCGATGCTGGGAAAATGTGCACTCGGCCCCCACACTTGGGCAAGCCTGGCGCAGACAATAGGGCCCCACCCAGGCCTGGGGGAGTTGGGAGGGAGGGGAAGCCAGGATGACGCGTGAGGTGGGGTGAGGGTGGCCCCAAAGAGACCAGCAACAGCAAGTTTCCCAACAGTACATTCCCGCCTGAGGAGTGAACCCTGGGATGCAAATGAAGAGGGTCAAAGTCTCCCCTGCAAGCCCAGGCCAGAGTCAGAGAGGTGGCATCAGAGGAGCTCTGGAGCTCCGCCGGCTCCTGGCCCCAGGAGCCGTGCGACCCCGGGGACACCTGCCCGATCCCTCCCCGTCCTCCTCTGGACTTCAGAGCCCCAAGGAGCGCTGGGCTCAAACCTCGCTCCCCCTTAGTCGCCGTGCCCAGGACCCCAGAGCGCCCCCTGTCGCCGGTGCAGGGTGGCGCCCCCTGGCACCCGCCCTCACCTGCCCTGAAAAGGCGAGGATCGGCCTCTCGGCCGCGCGCCGCCCTTCCCTGAGCCCAGAGATCCCTTCCCCGATCGTCCGCACCTGTGTGTGGAGCCTGGCCGGGCTGGGTAGGGATGGGAGCCGGCGCGGGCAGCGAATTGAGGTCTGCGCGCTCGGGCGGCGGCCGCTCCGGACTCTGGCCAAGGCAGCAACTCCGTAACCGAACAAAAGGCGAAGGGACCTGACAGCCAAGCCACGCCTCTCGCCCCGGAGCCCCGCCCCCAGGGAGACGCCCACCCTCCGAGGCGGGCTCACTGGCTGCCTCTCCTGGCTGTCCTGCCGAGGGGCGGGGCCGCCCGCGCAGTCCTCGGCCACCGCCGCCTGTGTTTATGCCTTGGCCATTGGCCCCAGGGACTGCCTGTCGGCTCTGGGGACTACAGAGATTCCAGCCTGACACCGCACCTATTGGCAGGCAGAAGGTTACTTCCTCCCGATTGGGCGAGGAGCTGTCAGTACGTCTAAGCAAAAGGACCAATGGGAAAGACGGGGCGTGTCTTGCCCCACCCTAACTCTCAGCAGGTAAGACTCATTCATTACTCTCCCCTTCCCCCTACCTGTCCAACAGGTGAGTCAGGGGGTGCCATGGGAAAGCACAGACGCCTTCACAGGCCCGCCAACTCAGCGTCAGGCTGCTGCTTCTTTGGGCTTATTCACCTTTGCCACAAAGTCGTAATAACATATTTGTGGAGCATTTCATGAGCTCATTGCTGGGCTGGGGTTCCCCCCCCAAGATGGCGGGCTCTTGGGATTGAAAATCAGGAGTCCTTGGTTTGGTTCTGCCACTTAGTGACTACGTGGTCTTCAGCATTCACCCTGTTGCTCCCCACCGTGAATGGGTACATTAGCTAGATCTCTCACACAGATGTGTGGAGGTCGAATGAAGCTTTGACTTACTTGGACAACTGGTAAATGTTAGAACTCAAGTCAGTGGCATGGGCTTTTTTTTTTAAGATTTATTTATTTGTGCATACAGAACTGGGGTACAGGCCAGAGATGCAGGGGCAATGAGAGGCTTCACCAGAGACCCCTAAAGTGGGGAGCAGAACAGGCAGATCGTCGAATTACACTGCTGAGGGGAGCAGCGGGCGGGTCAGGAGAGGTCTGCCGAGCCATGTGGGTCACCTGGGGGCAGGCGGGGATCGAACTCATGCTGCAGTGGCTTTAGCTTCTTAGTGCTGCGCTTTAACCCGCTGCGCCACCAGGCAGGGGCCACACTATGGGATTTTTTAAAAAATTCTTCCAATGATTTTGAAAGGCTGTGAGGACAACAAATGCTGTTTGTTTTAAAGATGGGGAAACTGAGTTTCCATGAGTCCACAGAACTAGAAAGGGCACATGCTAAACTAAATCTCCTTTTGTCTCATTTCAAGGACCACAAACCACAGGTCTCCTGGTGGAATAGCAGCTTAGACACAAAAACGTTAAAGCAGTGGGAAGGGGTGAGGGTGGGGAAGCAAACTCAGTCTCCTGGGAAGACAGAAGAGCAATGATGGGGTGCAAAGATGGAGACGGGAGTGGTGTAAGGAGGCTTTGGTGGGTTTGGAAAAGATCAGGCAGCGAAGCTACAGGAAATCAGCATGGGCACAAAAGGAACGGACAGCCAGCTTCTCCGTGGCTCAAGTCTATTAGCTATCAGAGGGAGCCCCAACAGGTGAGTGAAGAAGACGGGGCGCTTCCTTTCTGTGGCAGTGAAGTGCAGGCCTGCTGGCGCAGCCAGTGTGAGAGGCAAAGGCCAGCCGTTTCTGGACACTCGGGCACGGATGCACACACCATGTGTTGGGCAAACCCCTGGTGACACGGGAAGTGAAAAATGACCCCCAGGGGCGAAAAGTGGGCTGGGGGAAGCAGGTCTCCCCACCCCTCTGTTGGGGGAGTGACTGTTGAGGAAGGGTCCCCTTCAAAAATGTTGTCTAGCCCCAGAGCTGGCCACAGGATGGGTTAGGCAAAGGCCCCTAGTGGGATCCTTAGCCCCTTTCCCCACCAGAAAAAGAAGCAATGGCTGAGCAATCTCACTTACTTCTCAAGTTTGTGCCACCTACCACATCTTCCTGTTGACATCTACACCCCTAATCAGTTACCATCATCCCCCATGCCAGGCCCCTGCCCTGGGGTCCCTTCCCTACCTCCTGCTTTCCCCTACCTTGCCCAGACCCAGCCACCCGCCTGCTACCCTGCCATGCCATGCAGTGGCCCTCGCAGTGGGGGGCGTGGGGCTGAACCACAGTCCTAGGCTGCCTTGCTTCTCCCACCCCCCAATTCCCCTGCCCACCTCCATCTCCCCCCCGCTTCCACCCCATACACACACCCAAGCCTGCTTCACTCCCTCTTTTCTCCTGACTTCAGCACACAGCAGGGTAGGGCTGGTTGACAGCGGAGGGGTGGAGGAGTCTGGGTGGAGTAGAGGAGCCGAAATAAAACTTCAGAATGAAGCCTGTGTGCGTACATGTGTGTGTGCGCACATCACCCAGAACGCTCCCGAGTGTCTCAGCCTGGAACCTGCCGCAACACGCCAGCCCCAAAGCAAAGTGCTCGGGTCGGGGCTGGGTGAGGCGCCACCAAGCAGGAAATTCTGGCAGGAGAGCTCCCAGATGGCTCCTCCCAGATCAAGGGCTTTGCTGCGCCTGTATTACATGCCAGTCTACTAGGCACCTGCCAAGCACAGGGGTCCATCTGTAGGACACAAAACAATGTTCCCTCGATCAGCTGTTAGGTAGGAGTGTGGCCTCACAGGCTGAGGTCTGCCGAACACCAGGGATCAGAATGAGGGCTGCCGTGGCCTCCTCTGTAGCTTGAACCTGAAGGAAAGGCCCTCAGAGCGGCTCCTCCCGGCCTGTATAGGCAGGGATCTCCGTTTGCCAAGTTCCCTGTGAGGGAGGTGCTCCAACCTCCACCGGGACACCTGCTTCTCCTTCAAACGCTGCAGTCTAGCCACAGAGTCCTGCCAAGGACACTCAGCTCTCTGGCCTGGAGCAGACTCACAGGCCCCCAGGAATGCAGGGGCTCAGTCCACCTTGCAGCTTCCTAGGGCCTGAGAGTAAAGGACTCACCCCACTGCCCTGCTGCCAGGAGTAACTGGCAAAAGGGGCCCAAAGAGGACCTGTTGGGAGCGGGGTTTGCTGGAGGGGAGTGCATCCCCAGGGGAAGAGCAACATAAGCCAGGCACCCCCTCAGCTCATCTGACTTCCTGTCATCCTCCATGAGGAGGTCTCTGGGCCTTATAAGGAGGCGGAAGGTTTCTGGTTCTTGTTCAAACTCTCGGTCTTTCTCTCCAGGAGCTCTTTCCCCAGACAGAGGCAGGAGGAGACTTAGGTGGGCACAAGACACACGCACACACACACACACACACACACACACACACACGCACCCTTCTGTGCTGACACCCTCGCACCTCAAGAATATGCAGCCATGGGCCCCAATTCAGGTGCACAAATGCCTGGCTTATCAGCACTCTCTCCCCAACACACACACACACACACACACACACACACACACCATTCTTCCCTCCTCTTGGGTTTAGGCTGGCCTGGGGGACAGCATCTCTATAAAGGAGGCCAGGGTGAACAGGTGGACAGATGCCACACCTCAGACTGGTGACATACTTTTCACCACACAGCATGCCCTCACTGGTCTTGCAGCAGGCGAAAGGGGAGCAGAAGACGGGAGATCCTTCCAGGTGGCAGACTGGACTCAAAGGCAATGTGACTAGCCAGAGGCCTCTGGAACCTGGGCATCTCTCAGGATCCCGGACTGGGCTGGCTCTCAGCATCCCGGCAGAGTCGTGGCTCCTAGGGGACTCCCCCAACCCCAGCGCCTTCTCCTGGGCTCATCCCTCTCCCGTGGGAATCTCACTCAGCTACTGGAAATGCCTAGCCCAGGGCCTGCCTCTTGGACCTGCAGGCTGTCACGCTGATCTTCTGCCCCAGAACAGACAGCAGCACATGTTGGCAAATGGGTGATGATGAGGGGCATGGCTGGGGAGGGAAGGACACAGCTGGACTCGCAAATTGGGGTGTCCAGTGTGTGCCTGTGCTGGAGGCCCCGTGTGCTGAGGATGTGATCAGGAGGGAAGACGGGCCAGAGGCTGGGGGGCAGGGAGCAGTTTTCTCCCTGCCGCAGTCTAAGCAGGGGCTGGGTTCCATCAGCCTTTCAGACCATGGTGCAGACGTGTGTCAGGGATATCTCGGCAGTGTGCTCTTGATCTGAACCTACTTAGATCTATGGTATGTGGGTCTCCCCTGGCGCTCCTGTCACCGCTTGCTGGGAGGGGAGCTTGCTAGGGTGACCCTTTGGGACTGGACAGAGGATCCTGGCTACAGAGAACCCAGGGCCCCCAAGCTTTCTGACTGGCATGGACCCAAGTGTTTTGGGAGCCTGACGGGATGTTGCAAGGCCCCCGGGGTGGGGGTGCTCCTGACATTTTCCCCTGCCCTTTGTCCAGGGGAGGAGTCTAGAGGCTGGAGGCTGCCCACAGCCTGGCCCTGCGGGTGGGCGGTGGTGGGGAGGGCTTATAGTGACAGAGGTAGCTTCTGCGCTTTTCCCTGCAAGGCCTGTGGGCGGGGATGGAATGTCAAAGGGAAAACTGGGAGACAGGAAAATAGAGATAGGAAGGGCCAGAAATAGCTCAGGCCAGACCAGGGCTGGGGCCCGGGCAGGGGCTGGCGGTGGAGAGAGAAGGCTGAAAGAAGGGTCACCCCCCCCCATCTTTCCCTACAAAGTGCAATTATAGGACCCCGGAAGCCCCACAGGTGGGCTTCAAGCATCATAACTGTGTTCTAAAGTGGGGGGTCCCTGGCCCTTTGGGCAACCCTTTCCCCTGTCCTGAATGACTGTGGTGAAGAGAGGGGTGAATCTGTTCACCTGAGTCACACCCCTTCCTGCTCCCGGACAGGGCGGCTCACCTAACAGGCTGACACAACGGGAGCCCCACCCACCCTGCCAGCCGCCTGCCCCTCCCTCCCGCCCTCCTGCAACCAGCAGGAGCTGCCTGCCCCAACAGGCGCGCTTCCCACTGAGAGGCCACCCCTCCCTGCAGGGGGGAGGGGAGACGAGACCCGTCTAGAGCCCTTGGAAAGAGGACCCAGGAACAGTATAATCAGAGGCTCCTTCCGTGTACATATGGGGAAACTGAGGCTGCAGCCTGCACTTCCCTAAGGTCCAACAAGTAAATCGGTCCGGCTGGGAGTGGAACCTTTGCCTCCAGCCCACCAGCCTACTTCTGCCAATTGTGGTTTCTTCCCATGCCTGCAAAGTGGGGGTGGGGGGCAAAGGGTAGGGAGAGGAAGGAGATAAGGATCAATTTTGTGAGAACTCACCATGGGGTGTGACTTCAGGAAAACTTAGAGAGCCAGGGCTGGGGGTGGGCTGGGGGCGGGCTTAGACCCCCAGGGATCTAAATCTGGAACACCCCCCTTCCACTAATCTACAGCCTCTGAGCCACCGGAGCACCACCTAAGTCAAGACAATCAGTTATGCAAAGAGACCTTCCCCCACCAACCCGGGGGGCCTTCTTGCTTCCCCGTCCTGGACTCCACCTTGGTGGGAGCTGGGCCAGGACTTGGAGGCCCCCCCAAACCCGTACATTAATCGCATCTTCTTCAGAAACATCCCGTGGCCACCAGGGAATTTGAGAGTTGAGATCTTTGAATATTTCATCAGCATTTCAGCCTCCAGTTGAAGAAGCAGCCAACTTACAGCTCATGGGTAATTTATGGTTCCAGCAGAGAACCTAGAAGTAGTGAGGGGGAGGGGCAGGAGGGTGGGGGAGAGGGAGACCTGGACCAGGCTCCCCCTTCCAGAGAGTGGAGGGGAGGGTTGAGGGAGGAGCTTCCAGGCCAGGGATATTTCCTGGGATATTTTTGAGGATGCCAATGTATTACTGAACAACAAACAAAAAAACAGTGTTATGAAAATAACAGTGCTGAAAGTTAAAGTCATATGACAGGATTTTCTCACATTATTCCTGTCCCTGTGTGCCCAAACCTCATTTGAGATAACAGAAATTTAACGGGAAGTTCTTTATGTCTGTGAGACTGCAAAATGTCTCACAGCTTCCCACTCCCACCTAGGCCAAGGAGAGAAGTCAGATTCCCCATTAGATTGACGCAGCCTGGCTCCTGCCAAGCTGCGTTGCCTCCCCCAGGAAGGCCACTGGGATTGGACCTAGAGCTCCAGGGAAAAGGAAGGAATCTCTTTTGCCACCCCTTACTTTGCCCCGGGAATTTAACATCATACTTTGCTTTTAAAAGGAAAGATGGAAGAGGCTGGTTTCCCCCCTCCTGACCTCTTTGTGAATGACCTACCTGAGTGAGATTCAGAGAAACATGTATGTGGTGGAGGAGTCAACAAGCAGGCATGTCCTCTAACTCAGTTTCCCCACCTGAGTCATGGGCATGAGAGGCATCCCACCCTAAGGGTTGTTTGGGGGATGGAAGAGATGCTATCTGGGTACCCTGGCGCCAGGTGGGACCTGGCAGGTGGTGATTATGGGGATTACGGGGTGATGTGTCCACACATTGGGCCTCGGGTTGGGCTGTGGCCAGCTCCAGCAGCCGCCCCAGCCCCCACCGCATCCGCCAGGCATCTTGGAGCTTGATGATGGCAGGGAGCGGGGTAGGGTTGTGCCAGCCTTATTGACAGTCAGCCTTGCCTTGGGAGCCCCAGTTAGCCTCTCTGGGCCTCAGTTTCCCATTCCTGAAACTGGTACCATCTGTTAGGGCAGTTATTGGAGAGAAATGGCCTAAATGAAAGCTCCGGAGTGGGGGAGCCGTGGGGGCTTGCTGTGGGGCTGCAAGCACTTTCCCCTGTCAGCTTATGCTCGTGGCCCTAATGCCGACTGACTGGCACAGCCTTCTGACACAGGAAGGGGTCACTCTTTGTCCCCAGGGGAGACCCACTCTCCCAGAGAAGGGGAGCTAAAATTCTCAAACCTAACAGGGAAAATTTTCCATTGGAATTCACTAGAGCTTGGGAGTAGCCTGGGAGGCTTCCCCTTCCCTGGCCATGGTCACAGGGTTCAGCTCGTCTGTCTTCAGGCTCCCTAAATCCCTCCATTCCCATGAGGCTGACAGTGGGGGCGGGGAGCGCAGGCTGGGCTCTGGGCTCAGGTCTGGGAGGCCAGGGTGCTTGGCAGCCGCTGCCTGCCTTCCTCCCCACCCTCCTTCCCCCTCTGTCTTCAGGCCTTCACCTTCCTCTCTGCAGCCCCAGCTGACAGCCTAAAGGGACAAAGCCACAGAGACCTGGAAGGAAAAGGCTCAACCCACTTGTGCCACCACCGCCCTCAGAGCACCCTGACAAGCTGTTGTCCACTCCTCAGCCTGAGCCTTAGCAGAGGGAACTGACTGTTTTGAGGATCAGAACAGGCTGCCAAGTGCTGAGCACACAGTAGGTCATAAAAAGCTGCCAAGTGCCGAGCACACAGTAGGTGTTCAACGCAGTGTCCCGGCGATGCTCTCCATAGGATGGGCTCTTCCCGGGGCCAGGGCCAGCATACCCCGTGGCACCTTAGTCTGGCCCTATTGTGCCAGGACCCCCAGTGTCTTCTTGGACTCTCCTAATCTCCCTGTTACACTGCAGATGCCACCACTGAAGAGGTGCTGGGTGAAGGTTTGGGGCAGGTAAGGAGGGGCTGGGTCAGACCAATGTGGAGGAGCCAGGGCGTCTGGACTGGGTGGGGCTCCATGAATGGGCTAAGGGGCCCCAGAGGGCCCAAGCTGCCAGGCCAAGACTCCGTCTCACCGGTTTGGGGAGCTGGCTGTGCAGCGGAGAGACGCTGGCATCAGGGAGAGGCGGGAGGGGCTGGCGGCCTCCAGCGGAAGGGGAGCTGACTAAGAGGACTGCTGGGGCCGGGTCAGCCTGGGCTAAATCTTGGATGGAGGGGGAGCGCCTAGAGAAGGGCCAGCCCTCTGCTCCCAGGGGAGCCCCCCTCTTGGCCACATCCTCAGAGGTCACTCCAGATGCACGTTTGCATGCACTCCTTAAACTGCAACTCTTCTCTCCGCCCCCTTTCCCATCTCACTGATCTAAAAGAGTCATACATTCATTTATTGTAACATTCCTTGTTACTGCCTGCCTTTCCGCTGGAAGGCAAGCTCGCAAAGGGGCTTGGCCAGGTTTGTTCACCGCTGCAGGCCCAGCTCCTGCAGTGCAAGCAGCACATAGTAAATGCTCAGTAAATAAGCGCTGAGCACGTGTAAGAACGCTAGCTAGCCCTGCAGGCAGGCTCGCTCCGACCCGCGCACGCACACACGCTGGGTCCCCAGGCCTTGGCCACTGACATTCGCAGACACCTACGCAGGTCCACTCGCTCACTCACACCCGCGCAGGCACCCAGACCTCTCACTCCTGCGCACAAGCACCGTCAGACTCTCACCCAGCCGCCCAGATTCTTTAGCTGCGGCTCATGCAGGCACGCTAGGGCACGTCGCTCCCCACCCCGGGGGCAGCCCCGCCCAGAAACGAGAGGCGGGGCCTCGGGGAAGCTGACCGAACTGCAGCTTGGGGCCGGAGGACCGGGCGGGGCCACCCTGGAACCTGGGGAGACGCTACCTGGCAGACCCACCTATGGGAGGGAGGAAGGAGTGAGGTCACCGGCACCCCCAGTCTGGACCCCGCCCGTGCTCCAGACTGCCACTCGGTCTTCCTGCCCTCCATGAGACCAAAGTTCCAGGGGAGGGGTTTGGGGTGCGGTAGGTAGGTGCCCTCCTGGGCACAGAGGGGGCGGGGCCCAGGCTCGGCAGACTGGCAAATCTAGGGGAAGGGCGGGGGTGTGGACGGTGAGAACTGGGCATCCCAACTCTAACTCCACCCTCCAGTACGAAGAGTGCTCCTCCACCCTGTCCCTCTCCCTCCCGGAGGCCAGAACCGAGGGGAGCTCGGCTGAATGGTCCCTTGACTGGCCCTGGCCCTGGGTCCCTCCCTGGAGCGGCCCCGTTTGCACCCACTTCTCTACTGAGGAACCGGGGGCTGGGGGGGGAGGCTAAGGGGGAGCTGACCCCCACATCTCTGGACTCTTTGCCCCAAGAAGCAGGCTTCGCCATCAGACCCGTACACCAGGGCTCCTGGGCAGTAACGCTTGGGATGGGGAGGACGGGCAGAGGATGCTCGCTGAGTCTAAGGAACCTGGGTCAGTAAATGCCTGCAAGTAAAAGCCGGAGGAAAATGTCTAGGCCCCATCCCCACACTCCCACATTCCCCAGGGGAGGCGGTGCTGAACCAGGCAAAAACAGGCCATCGTATCTGAGAAATCCAAACCACCTCCCCGGGCCTCTGGCGGGAACGCGTCCTCGCGCCCCCTGGCGGCCACTTGCAACGGCGCACCGCTCGGGTCTCCAACACGGCTGTGCACCGGCTGGGCTGGGCAGCCTGGACACCGTTGCATTTAGACAGGAGGGACGATGGGGCAGAGGGAAGGCTCTTTGGCCTCAGCCGGCTCTGAGGGGCCTGGGCCCCAGGCACTGTGATTCATTCAATAAGAAGTGTTTATTTAGCACCCACTGCCGGTGTGCCAGGAATGGCTGGTCTGTCCCGCGCTCTTCACAACTGCCCCTGTTGTCTCAACAGTTCAGGCCGAGGCCCCAACTACACGGAGCTGGAGCTTCTCCTCCAGGAGACTGCCCCAGTGGGAGAGCACTAGGCAGGAGGCCCGCCCTCAGCAGGGGCAGCACCACCCGCCCCCCCTCCCTGCTCCTGGGACCCAGCAAGGAGGCAGGGATCTGGGCAGCACTTGCAGGTGGAATGGGAGGGGGCCTGGTCAGCTATGTCCATTTTACTTTTTTTAATAAATAGCTCTTGCCACTGGCCCAGGCTTCCCGAGATCTTGACAGGTATAGGGTGGCTCTCTGTCAGGCTAATTCAGGCTCTGGTTCTGAAAAAGAAAGGAGGGAGCATTAGGGTGCCCCCACCCCCAGCCCAACAGGTGTCTGGGCGCTGTCCTAGGAGGTTCAGCAGGCAGGAGTGGTGGGGCTCCGAGGAACAGGCCTCAGCTGGTCCCATCTCCTGCCACCATGTGGGACAGGGGTTGCTGAGAGGCTAGAAGCCTCCCGGGATGGGCTCCAGCCCCCAACACACACTCCACTGCCTCTGCAGCTGGGTGCTGGGTCCTTCTGTCCTCAGCCTCCATCCCAGGCTGCACCCCCCACCATCCACAGAACCTGGCGACTGACCAGCCTCAGCCTCATCGCCCTTGGCATCCGGCTCCTGCCACCAGTCAGCATAGATGCCTTCTTCATAGTCACCCTCTCCCTCAAACTCGGCATCAGATGGGGGGTTCTCGGGCTCCACCGGAGATTCTGTTTCCTCCAGCTCCATCTAGAGAGCCCGGGATGGGGGTGGGGGAGAAACCAGGTAAGAGCAGCAGCAAACCCAGATAGCCATGCCAGACCAAGGGGCCCTCCTGGCTCATCAGTCCTGAAGCCTCCCCCACCCCAGCCTTGAGGTCTCACCCAGGAACTATATGAAGGCTTCTCCCACAAGGTCCTGTTCCCAAAATGCCCTTCCCTGAGCTGATGAAAGGGGCCCCACCAACAGATTTCAATGTGAGCACAAACCTGGTCCTCTATACTGGCCAATTTTTTTTTTTTAAGATTTTATCTATGCATACAGACCTAGGGTACAGGCCAGAGGTGCAGGCGCAGTGAGAGGACTCACCAGAGACAGAGAGGGGAACCGAACAGACAGATCGATGAAGTACACTGCTGAGGAGAGCAGCGGGCAGGTCAGGAGAGGTCTGCCGCACCATATGGGTCATCTCCAGGGCCGGGGATCGAACTCGCACTGAAGTGGCTGTGGCAGCTTCGCAGTGCTGTGCTTTAACTGGCTGTGCCACCAGGGAGGGCCAGACCAATTTTTTTTTTAAAGATTTCTTATTTATGCATACAGGACCTGGGGTGCAGGCCAGAGGTGCGGGGGGTGACAGGATTCACCAGAGACAGAATGGGGAGCAGAATGGGAGGATCTACTGAAATACACTGCTGAGGTGAGACCTTAGAGGCCTGCTGTGCCCTCTGGGTCAGCTCCCTGATGGGGGAAAGAACTCACTGCAGTGGCTGGTGACAGCTTGATAGCGCTGTGTCTTCAAGCCCCGCACCACCAGGGAGGCCTCCGCAGGCCAACTTTTATGCACAAATATGTGGCAAGGAGACTGCTAGTCCTGATATGCCAGCCCATGCTATTTTCCAGGCCAGGAATGCCTTTACCTTGCCTGCTGTGCCCACAAGGCTCTTGCCCAGCCTTCCAAAGCCAGGCATCAGCTCCAGGATGTGGCCCTTGAAGGATGAGCCTACTGGGGGCAGGAGCCCGCAGCAGGGCCCCACGCTGACCCTCCCCTGCACCGCTGGTGGCTCCCTTGCGGGGCTGTGCCATTCATCAGCCCAGCCCAGCCCAAGCACGGTGCTCCAGGCAGCACTATCAAGCTGGCTTCCGCTGACTGAGCACCTGCTCTGTGCTAGGGCCCTGCCAAGTGCGTCGCCTACTTGAGCTCATTTAATTCTGACCACCATGGCACAGGGTGGGCATTATTCTCCCCACGGGGTGGATGAAGAAATGGAAGTCTGAGGGTTTTCTCAGAACTGCCTAGAGCTGCTGCCCACCTGGCAAGCGAGAGCCGAGTCTGGCCCACACCAGTGTGGGCTCTGGCAGTGTCGGTCCAGCCCCATGGCAGTGAGTGCAGTCACCGGTGCATGAAACCGGGGTGGATGAAGGAGCACCGAGCAGAAACTCAGGCTCTCAGGCCTGCACTCAGCATTGGGGTAGCAAGCTGTGGTCCTCCCCAGGGCCCTGCATACACGCATGCATGCCCTCACGGGCTCGTTCAAACTGTCTCTGAGCTTCTACACCATGCGTGGGGGAGCGGGGAATCACTTGGTCCCCTGTCCTGGAGTGCCATCCTTTAGGAGGCCGGCTGGAGAAGGGGCGAGATGGACAAGAGATGCAGTGACTCTAGGTCCCGGCCAAGGTGGCCAGGGAGGTGCTAAGGGTCAGAGCTGGCACTGCAGGCCTAGAGAACAAGCTGTGATTAAGCAGCCAGGGCTTCCTGGAGGTGCCCCTGAGCTGGACCCCAGAAAAGGACACTTGGACACTTCGAGAAGGAGACAGGAACACACCAGAGGGCAGAGACGGGTAGGAGAGGGTCAGGACGGGCCAGCTCTCCTGTTTCCACAAGAGCCCAGTGAGAGAACCTGGGTCCTCCCTCCATCACGGCAGCCACAGCTGGGAATGCAGGGGCCTCTCACCTCATCGTCTGACTGCAGGTATAGGTGTGCGAACTCCAGCAGCTCCCGCAGCTCGGCGGTCTGGTTGTGGTAGAGCCTGGCTTCCTGGAGGGGGAGGGGGTGAGCCTGAGCCTGCTGCCAGATTGGGGGCGGGGGCTTGGGGGGGCAGCAGAGCCCTGGGACCTGGCTCCTCGGTGCCTCTCCAGCTCTGGGGGTCAGCTCGCATGCTTGGAGTGACCGAAGGCCACAGCTGCTCGGAGTGTGGGCTTAAGAATCCGGGGGCCCCTTGAGAAAGCACAGTCCCTGGGCAACGTCGCCCCTGGAGAAGAAAGCAGGGGTGGCAATGTGTGCCCCTTACTTGCCAGGCTTGCTCATGGACTCCAAGGGGTTCCCTTAGTTCGTCCAGTCTGGGGGGTCCGTGGGGACAAGAGCAAGGGCCGTCGGTGAGGGTGATGAGGGACTGGGGCAGGAACAGTCTGGCATTTTTCTTTTCCACTACCAAGGAAGCCAGGGTGTCTCAGACCAAAGTCCCACGCTGGAGCTGGGTGCTGGCGAGGCGGGCAGTCCCACTCCCACTTTGCAAGTGAGGCAAGAGATTTCGAAAGGGCCAGCAATGTCCCCACTACCTCGGAGCTGGTGGACCTGGGACCCCAACCTGGGACAGACAACACAGTCTGTCCACCCTGTCCTGTCCTGTCCTGTCCTCCCGCTACTCCCCCCAGTGGCCCATAAGGGCCCCGATGGCAGTGCCCACCTCCCGGGGCTGGAAGTCCTCCTCCTCCAGGCCCCAGCGGGCCCTGTGGAAGCGGTAATAGACCAGGTTCTGCTGCATGACGTTGTCCCCGGGGTCAAAAAGCATGTAGCTGGCGGCGCTGCGGGCGGCCTGGCGAACGTCGTTCACTGCGGGGGACAGAGAGCGGTATGGCCCTGGTACCTCTCCATCTCAGAGACAACCCCCACCTAGCCCACCCCAATTCCCAGTTGAGTCCAGTACCCCCCACTCCCTAGCCACCTCCCAAAACACCTGTTGGGTACCTCACCCCACCCAGCAATAATGCAAGCAAAAATGCACGGGGCATTTACAGGGTGCCAGTCCTGAGAAACTCATTTGAGCCTCACTGTTACTATTAACACCCCCATTTTACAGGCAAGTAACATGAGGCAAAGACACTAGGTGGACTGCTTAAGCTCACACAGATGGAGAAGGATGGCCTGGAGAAGTCCAGGCCAGCTGCCCAGCCCTCAATCGCTCTGGACCCAGTAAAGGTCCCAGATCTCAGCCCATCCACTCCAACTTCCACCTAAGCTTGGCATCTCTGCGTTGCAGTGACCCTGGAGATGTCTGTCTCAGCCTCTCCTGACACCAGCCATAAGTCCTGGAGCTTTTTATCCGCCATATGAGTAAGGATCCCTTGTCCTCTATATGAGCCTCAGTTTCCTCATCTGAAAAATGGGTCATGTCAGCTGCAGGCAGAGGTGAAAGGATCAAGTAGGAAAAGCAGCCGTGGCCGTTCTATGCAAACTGTGAAGCGCTGTGCAGCTGGTGGTCTATCATGTGCTCCAGAGGCCAATCAGACTCTGCTCCCTCCCACCTCTCACCTGCCCAAGCAGCACCAGGCACCCTCCCCCACTTCCTCATCACCCCTAGCCTTCCTCCATCCCGCGGGGGGGGGGGGCACCCTCCCATTCTGTGACACCCCCAGTACAGTGCCTCCGGCCCACCACCCCTCCAGGAAGCTCACGCTTATAGTAGGCAAACTGCAGGTAGTGATACATGGTGGCCACGAACTTCTCCACAAAGTAGCCACCCACGTTGGGGGTCAAGTTGGTCTCACAGTCCACTTTGCACTGCAGGGATTCTGCAAAGAGATCTGGGGGCGGGGAGGCAGCGGTGAGGGGCTGATGGGGGTGATGGATGTCTTCAGGCCGCATCTGGGCTGGCTCAGCCTGCTTTACCCCACTCCCGTGACATGACGCAAATAAATGCTGAGGGGGACACGGAACTGAGCTGACTGGCCATGCCCACAGCCACCCAGCCAGAGGGAGCCAGGGCATGCGGTTGCAGGTGGGACTGAAGTCCAGCTAGGGAAGCTAAGGTTGGCTTTTCTGCCCCTCACTGAAGGTCACCTGAGGTCAAGGATCCCCAGGGGCAGATTTCATTCTGCACACACAGGCTGGCGGCATGCCATCTTGGCGCCTGGATGCCTGCATTGCCCTCTGCCTGGAAAGCCTGGCCCCAGCCCTCCCCCAACTTAAGGGCTGACACATGTCCAACACCTTGGACGCCGGTGATTGTAGCCCTTGCACACAGCAGCAGAGGACCTGTCATCCTGCCTGTCTCGGTCACCTGAAGGCTCCCCAGGGCCAGGACAACACCTGGCTCCAGCCTCCTCCCAGACAATCGTCAGATGTTCCATAAATTAATTGTATGGAATGAATATTTGTATTAGGGGCCCCAGGAGAAGCGGGTGCTGTGATGGAAGGATGCCCGCAGAGCCTGGGGTGGGGGGTGTGGTACCTGCTATGGCTGGGTAGAAGTCCTTGAAGTCCACCCGCTCCTGGGCCCCCTCACAGCCAGCCAGGCACCGAGCGAAGACAGCCAGGTACTCGGCCAGGGCCCGCTCCATGTCCTCGGTGCTGCCACGGAAATCGCCGCTGTTGTAGAGCTTCACCGCCCGGAGGAACACAGCCTGGAGGGGAGCGTGGCAGCGTCAGCAGGACGCTCCCCCAGGCCCGTGGGGGGCCAGCCCAGTCCTCCGCCCACCTCATAGGGCTGGGCCTCCATGTCCGTGAGGGGCTCATCGGCGGCGTCCAGCAGCCCCCGGTAGTAGCTGAGATACTTGGCGGTCAGCTCGTGCTTGGGGTTCCTCTGGAGGAAGGTGTAGGCCGCGGCCACGGCCTTCTCCAGTCGGTTGGCCTGCGGGGCGGGGACAGCGAGGGCCAGTCGGCGGCCGAGTCCACACACGGGCTCGGCGCCCGAGACCCGCCGGGGCTTGGGGGGAGGGGTCGCCCACCTTGAACTGCGCGTAGTGCAGGTACTGGTAGGGCAGGCGGTTCTGGAAGTCGCGCAGCAGCTGCCGCGGCGGGTAGGCCACCTGGAAGGCGGGCAGCGTGCGCTTGCAGCGTCGCAGGCAGGCGGCGCGCTCCAGGACGTGGCCGAAGAGCCACAGCTCGCGGGCCCACTCGTGGGCCGCG
>NW_004567118.1:3426239-3428071 GCF_000260355.1 Condylura cristata | reverse complement strand
TAGCGCCCGGCTTCGGGTGAGGAACTGGGGGAGCCCCGGGAGTGGCCGGGGTCGGTCCACCGAGGAGAGCGCGGCTGCGCCCGCCCCCCTCCGCGGGACCCGACGGTGTACTGAGTGCCGGCAGCGGGTGGGCCCCTCTACCCGAGGCGGGGGCTGGGGGGGTCTTCCCCTGTGACGGAGGATGAGTCTGGGATGTGAGGGGGTTTCGGAGAGTTGAAGGGCTCCGAAAGTCGGCCCACACTGAGTCGCCCCACCCCCACCCAACACACCCCGTAAAAGCAAGAAATTGTGGGCTGTGCCGCAGTCTGGGGAACCCGCTGTTGCTCCCGACACAGCTCCTGGCGCACACCCCCCTCTGCCAGCCCCGAGGCGTCTCCGGGGTTCCCGCTGCACACGCCTGGTGGTGCCCCCACGCCGTCCACCCTCACCACAGCCCACGGATCTCCATCCCCTAACCCCAACGCCTTCCTGAGCTGCAGGGTCAGAGCAGCCCGTCTCAGGAAAGGTCGCCCCAGGAAGGGTTCGGTTTTTTTTTTGGGGGGGGCAGTGGGGCCCGGAGATAAACCCCTGAGATGCTGGAGCGTCACCGCCCGCCTAGAGAGGCCTAGGGCTGGAGGTGCCACCAGAAGCAGCAAGCCGTGCCACCGGCTTTAGGACCCGGAGACTCCGCAAAAAAAGGACAACTAACTCTTTGATTTTTTGAAGTCCGCTCCGCAGCTCCTCTTTCCCGAACTTCCCTCCCTGCTGGGGCCCCCGTCGCTCAGCCCCGGTAACGGGCGGAAGGCAGAAGTCGGCCTCCCGGCCTCGCCCCTCCTCGGAGCCCACCCCCGTTCCTCTACCCCACCCTACCTCCGCCCCGGCCAACTCAGTCTCCCCAGCCCCCATTCCACGTGGACCCGCCAGGGCGGGGGCGGGGAAGGACAGGAAGGGGGGGAGCCAGCCCGGAGGAGGGGTGAAGGAGGTTGCTGGCGGCGACTGCCTCGCTCGCTCGCCCTCACCGCCGTCTGCCCCCAGCTCCAGGCACCATGTTCCGCGAGGCGCCCCGCAGCCACACCCTCCCCCGGCTCCCCCAGCTGCAGTTGCTGCTTGTGCTGGTGCAGGCCGTGGGGAGGGGGTTGGGCCGCGCCAGCCCCGCCGGGGGTCCCCTGGAAGATGTGGTGATTGAAAGGTACCACATCCCCAGGGCCTGTCCCCGGGAAGTGCAGATGGGGGATTTTGTGCGCTACCACTACAATGGCACTTTCGAGGATGGCAAGAAGTTTGACTCGAGGTAATGGGTTGGGTGTCCCCCCACCGGTCACTCCCCTTCCCTGCGCCCCCTCTGGCTCTCTGAGGTCCCTCCTCCACCCCGTTCAGCTGTGTCTGTAGCCTGGTGTTCACAACACCCTAAACGGAAACAGTACTTTGGGGGGGAGGGTCAAGGAGAGGGGGTCCCCAGGACATCTGTCTCCCTGAAAACATTCCCTAGCCTCATTTTCAAGTCTTTGCCCCATTTCTTTCATTCAAGGGCCTGTCCACCCCACAGCGCTGGATAATACAAGTAAACTGCACTGTTTTCATTTACTGTTGCTTTGTTCTAAAGTCGTTGGGGGCAGGGGTATGGTCCCTGCTCCAAGTGAACCTTCAGGGGGTCTCTCACCTTGGGGCTCCCCACCTTTCCTCCCGCTGCCAGCCCAGGTTTCAGTACTTTTGTGGCTAGCAAACAGGGAGAACTGTTTTGCAGGGGTGAGGTTGTCAGCCGCAGGGTAAGGCAGACTGGGCATTTTAATGAAACAGCGGCTGGATCTGGGTGGGGAGGGGGTGGGCAGAGCTCTGAGTGGGCACCACGTCTG
>NW_004567118.1:3411219-3424659 GCF_000260355.1 Condylura cristata | reverse complement strand
GTCTTCTGGGACTTCCCTATTAAGTCCTATTAAGCCGGCTCCGAGGGGGGCCCAGAGGGATGCTGCTGAGGGGCCGGGTGCCTACGTGTGTGTGTGTGTGTGTGTTGGGGGGGGGAGAGGGAGGTTGTGTGTGCGTTTGCAAGCACTTTGGTCTTGGGCAGAGGCCACTGTATCCCACTGTGCCCTCCCTGCCCCAGCTATGACCGCAGCAGCTTGGTGGCCATCGTGGTGGGTGTGGGGCGTCTCATCACCGGCATGGACCGAGGCCTCATGGGCATGTGTGTCAACGAGCGGCGACGCCTCATCGTGCCGCCCCACCTGGGCTACGGCAGCATCGGCGTGGGTGAGAAGGGCTGGACGCAGGCCCGAGGCCGGGGGGGCCGGGAGGCCGGGAGCCCAGGAAGGGGCAGAATGTCCCCAGGGTGGCGCTGCCCCTACGATCCGAACCGCGGAGGCCTGTCCTCTCGTCTCTGCCTGCCCCTGAGAGGGGAAGCTGGGGAACAGCAGGAGCCCGGGTGGGATGGGGGCTTCACTAGCAAGAAAGGGAACACAGGGGGCGGAGGGGCAAGCCAGGACTCTCAGGCCCCCGCCCCACCCCACCTGGGGCCGGCCCTGCCCCACAGCGGGACTCATCCCCCCGGACGCCACCCTCCACTTCGATGTGGTCTTGCTGGACGTGTGGAACAAGGCGGACACCGTGCAGGTGAGCACCTTGCTGCGCCCGCCCCACTGCCCCCGCACGGTCCAGGACAGCGACTTTGTCCGCTACCACTACAATGGCACGCTGCTGGACGGCACTGCCTTTGACGCCAGGTGAGGCGCCCTGAGGCGTGGAGGTGGTGGCAGGGGCCAGGGGCCACGGCCTCGGCCGGCAGTATCAGCTCTGCCTCGTCCTCCAGCTACAGTAGGGGCGGCACTTACGATACCTACGTTGGCTCTGGCTGGCTCATCAAGGGCATGGATCAGGGGCTGCTGGGCATGTGTCCTGGGGAGCGAAGGAAGATCATCATCCCTCCATTCCTGGCCTATGGCGAGAAGGGCTATGGTGAGGGCAGACGGTGGCGGGGGGCGTCTCCAGAGTGGGCTTTCTGCTTAGGGCTCACGAGGCCTCGGGGGCAAGAGGGGCCTGGGGGTCTCCACTTGGATGGTTCAAGCCTGTCCCGTCCCCAGGGACTGTGATCCCCCCACAGGCCTCCCTGGTCTTCCACGTCCTACTGATCGACGTCCACAACCCCAAGGACACTGTCCAGCTGGAGACACTGGAGCTGCCGCCTGGCTGTGTCCGCAGAGCCGTGGCCGGGGACTTCATGCGGTACCACTACAATGGCTCGCTGATGGACGGCACCCTCTTTGACTCCAGGTCAGGGGTCCTGAGGGTGGCGGGCGGGGGCCGGTGGGGCGGGGTGGGCCGAGCTGCCCGGAGGGCCGGGGGCTCCTTTGACGCTGCTGGTCCTCCTGTCCCATTGCAGCTACTCCCGCAACCACACCTACAACACCTATGTGGGGCAGGGCTACGTCATCCCTGGGATGGACCAGGGGCTGCAGGGCGCGTGCATGGGCGAGCGCAGGAGGATCACCGTCCCCCCACACCTCGCTTACGGGGAGAACGGGACCGGTAGGCTTGTCCCTGGGTCTGAGCCACCGCCCAGTTTCCGGACCTGCACGGCGGTGTCCACCCCCTGCCCCAACCTCTCATCACTAAGCGGGCCACCCCCTTGCTCCTCCCACGGATGCCATTTTCTCTGCCCACCCCCACTCCTCCCCTTCCATGCTGGAGACAGGCAGCCCTCTTGAGGTTGGGCGGGGGTGCTTCTGGAGGAGCAGGAAGAGCATAACCCCAGGAAACAGAAAGACCCATTTGTGCTGGAAGCCTCAGTGTCCTCACCTGTGAAATGGACCTAAGGGCAACCGAGTGACAGGCCGGTGGGGAAGTTGCAAGGCCCGTGCTTCTGAGGGCCCCGCATCACAACAGGAAGGCGTCGGGGCTTGCAGGCTGGGGGTGCGCAGGCTGGGGGTCCAGCCCAGGGCCCCCCAGACAGCCGCCCCAGACTCTGAGCTGCTCTGAACCCCACTTGGCCCCAGGAGACAAGATCCCTGGCTCTGCCGTGCTGATCTTCGACGTCCACGTCATCGACTTCCACAACCCTGTGGATCCGGTGGAAGTCAAGACGCTGGCCCAGCCCCCCGAGACCTGCACTGAGACGGCCAGGACCGGGGACTTCGTTCGATACCACTACAACTGCTCTCTGCTCGACGGCACCAGGCTCTTCTCCTCGTGGGTCGGGGGCAGGGCCAGGGCTGGGCAGGTGGGTGGGCCGGGCACCGCAGGCTTGCTGACCGCACCCTGACTTAAGTTCCTACCTAAGGGGCAGGCGCGTGAGGCCCTGAATTGCCTTACTGACCGGTGGCAGGGGGAGGCGAAGCTGGCAGTGGGAGGAGCTGCCATTTCCATCAGGTCTGGGAGATGAGCCCAGGCCGGGCCGCACCATGCAGGGAGCAGGGCGTCCCCGCGGGCCCCCACTCTGCGGTGTGGGTGGTCGCTGGGAGTGACTCCCAACTGACCGAGCCTTGCGCTGGGCCCTGGGGCCAGGGCAGGAGCGGGTGGGGTAGAGTGGAGGAAGGCAAGTTGGGAAGGCAGGACCATTGGTAACGTCAGAATCTGTTCCCCCCAGCCACGACTATGGGAGCCCCCAGGAGGCGACTCTTGGGGCCAATAAAGTGATCGAAGGCCTGGACACAGGCCTTCAGGGCATGTGTGTGGGAGAACGGCGCCAGCTCATCATCCCCCCGCACCTGGCACACGGGGAGAGTGGAGGTGAGGGCGACTGAGGCCTGGGGGTGCTCTGGCCCCTGCCCCTGCCCACTTGAGGCCCAGATGGCTGAGGAGAGGAGCCAGGGAAGCTTCAGGCGTTCTGGAAAGATCCCAGGCCCCACTCTCCAGGACACCAGGGCGGTGGGCTGGGGAGCTCCCGGGGAAGGCCGCAGGCCAGACCCAGAGCTGGCCTAAGAGGGGCTCCTTCCTTCCCCCTCCCTCCAGCCCGGGGGGTCCCTGGTAGCGCAGTGCTGCTGTTTGAGGTGGAGCTGGTGTCCCGGGAGGAGGGGCTGCCCGCCGGCTACCTGTTTGTGTGGCACGAGGACCCTCCTGCAAACCTGTTTGAAGGCCTGGACCTCAACAAGGACGGCGAGGTCCCCCCAGAGGAGGTGGGTGGGGGACTCAGTCCTTGCAATAACCCCAGGGCATGGCCACATTTGCGGGTGTGTCCGGCTCCCTGTGTGGGGTCCTGCCCTGCGCCCTCCTGTGCTTGGGTTCCCTTTGCTGCCAGCCCATTCCCCTGCTGCCCACACACCCTCCTTCCTGCTCCCTGAGCTGGGTCCCCTCGGGCGGGAGTGGGCGGCCTCTGCCCCCCCCTTCCCAAGGCTGCCACCCCTCCGCTGCCCAGACTGACCCCCTCTCTGGGCCTCCAGTTCTCTACCTTCATCAAGGCTCAAGTCAGTGAGGGCAAAGGACGCCTCATGCCTGGGCAGGACCCGGAGAAAACCATCGGGGACATGTTCCAGAACCAGGACCGCAACCACGACGGCAAGATCACGGTGGAGGAGCTCAAGCTGAAGTCCGATGAAGACCAGGAGCGCGTCCACGAGGAACTCTGAGGGCGGGGCCTGGGGCGGGGCCTGGGACCTTACAGTCACCCTCCGCTCCGCTGGGACACGCCAAGGGGCGGAGCCAGTGGTCAGGAGCTAGCTGGCCCTCCCACCTGCCCTGGAGGAGAGCGCACAGCGAGCCCTGTCTCTTCTCCCCTGAAACCCCTTCCGCTTGCCGGAGTCGCCTGTCTGGGCACTGCGGAACTGGGGGTTGAATGGGACCATGGTTGGGCCCCGCCCCCACCTCCCCTCTTCCTCACTACACTGAGCGAGGCCAACCCCCTCATTTCTCTACCCCCCTCGACTTCCCCTTTATTTTAAATGTTCTCCTCATTCAGCACCCTCCATCTCCAGCCCCCATGTCCTGCCAAGGACCAACCCCCAAGAACGAAAGCCAGGCTGGTCGGATCCCCCTTCATGTCTTCCTCAGCTCTGGCTGGCTCTTAAAAGGGGGGCAGCCCCCCTCACCTAGCCCATCCCCCCCACCGAGGCGACCTGGGGGCCTCTTCCTCAGAAGGCTGCTTTCCCAAGGGCTGAGCAGAGGAAGAACTGGGAGTGTGTGAGCCTACCGCTGGGTCTGGGCTGCTGAGCCCCTGGTTCCAGGCTGGGGTGGGCTGGGAGAGGGGCTTTCGGGGGGCCAAGGGAAGAGCGGGTGCAGAGCCCTGAACTGGTGTCAGGTCCCTTTCTCCTTTGTGCCAAATAAAAGGCTAAACCAGAGTCCTCAGGGTACAGTCTTTTGGTGGGGGTTGGAGGGGACCCGCAGATGCAGACTGGGGGAGAAAGAGGCAAAGTGTGCTGTTCCCAGGGCCTGTGGGATCTGGCGGCTGGGCCCTAAGGCCGGGCCCCTTCTTCTGGAGGTCCCTGACTCCTGAGGCCAAGTGGGGGCCTCACCCTGGAGAGGGAACCCCTATAGGCTGGGAGGGGTGAGTCTTTTCTCCTGTCCCAGCTGGATGGAAAGACAAAAGCCCCTGACCTTAAAACAATAAAGTTCAAGGGTTAAACAAAATCACACAGGCTGGATTTCATGCATCCAAGAACTGGGGCGTATGCCAGAGTTGTGGGGGAGAGAGGCAGGTGAGTGGGTTCACCAGAATGGGAGAACAGATGTACTGAAATCCACTGCTGAGGGGAGCAGCAGGCGGGTCAGGAGAGGTCTGCCGCGCCATGTGGGTCGCTCCCTGGCCAAAGCTACAGTAGCTGGGTAGCGCAGTGACTTAACTCCCACACCACTAGGGAGGGCAGGATTCTACTTTCTAAACTACAATATTCCCACTGCCCCTGCCCCTGGCTGCCAGCCATCACCCCTGCCCAGCCCTTCTCCCTTTACCTGAGGGAGAGAGTAGGTTCAAGGTTGCCATGTCTTGGGGGACGACTACCCTCATCTGCTAGACTCTGGCCAGTGGACAGAGATGACCCAAAGCCATCGAGGTTGGGGGGTCCTTAGGTGGGACTCAGGCTGAAGAGCCACAGGCTTCTTGCCCAGGTCCCCACAGCTGGTGAGGCTGCTCCTACAGGCGCTGGCCAAAGCACCCACAGGTATACCTCAGTTTCAGGCTGGCTACTGACCCAGTCTTGGAGATGACCACCTCAGCCCCAAATCTAGAGGCAGAGGGTCAGCTAGGAGCTCTTAGCTATGGTAGCTATGGGCTTGAGGCTCCTCACTCTTGGTCACAGGTAAATGGGAACTGTGCCCAATGGGGTCACCGGGGGCTCGGCAGTAGCAGACAGCACCCCTTCCCTGCAGATCTGTAGCCACAGGACTTCCAGCAGTGGGCGCCCTCCCAGGAGGGTGGGGGAGGAACTTCCCTGGAGGGCAGGCTAAGAAAATGCCAGTTGAACCGGTCTACATTTTTTCTTCAAAAGGTGCCCTAGAGGTCTCCCTGGTGGTGCAAGGGGTTAAAGCGAGCACTGTGAAGCTATTGGTGGCCACTGCAACACGAGATCTATCAGGCCAGGGAGCTCACCCACGTGGCCTAGCAGACATCTCCTGTTCACCACTGGCTGCCCCTCTCAGCAGCTGTTTTAGTAGACCTTCCTGTTCTGCTCCCCACTGTCTCTGGTGCATCCTCTGGCCTGTGCCCCAGTTCTTGTATACAGAAATAAATTAACCTTTTCAAAAATAAGGTGCCCTAGAGAGAATCAGCTCCTTCCCGACCATCCAAGTCAGCAGTGGGAGCAGACGGGAAAGAAACTGAAGCCCAGTAACGCAAAGCCACAGAGCACTGGACCCCTCCATCTCACTGGGGGGGGAGGGGGGTTCCCTGCTGACAGGGTTGGCCAAACCTCACTGATCCCAACTTAATTTCAACTCCTGCATGGGAATCATCAAAGCACCCCAGCACTGTACTGGGTAACCCCAATGTGGACAGGGTTCTGCCTGTGGGTCCTCACCAGTGCACTTAAAGGGACGAAGTAAGATTCAACTGCAGGCACAAAAAAGGTTAATAATGGGTTTATTTATAAAAGACAGGGAAATGAGTAACTCAGGGAAAGAAAGACAAGCTGATTAGGGGTCCTACCAGTTCCGCTGACCTGGACCCCAAGAGCACACTGAGATTCAGTGAAGAGGCAAGAAACAAGCCACCAGCCAAGAGACCCCCCAAGGCCCCCATGTCGGGTTTTATATCCAACAAGGCTGCTGAATGCACCCTCAGCCCCCCAACCCTCCCTTGGTGATGATGGGGTTTGTACTCGGTGCTGGGGGCTGGTGTGTGGAGTCCGCAGACCTGTCTGCAGAGTTGCTGGGGAAGCCCTGCCCCCCAACAGCTCTACCTGCCCACCGCATCCAGGCTCTGCTCCAGGGTCTCCCCCGGCCCTAGCGGCTCCCTGGAGGTTCCTGCATCCTACACACCCTCCTGAGTCCAATTATTTTGTCTGCATCACACTGAATTTGGTGTAACACCTTTCCAGTCCATGTTTAAAATTTACCAAAAAAGACCCCTCTGAGCTGGACAACTGCTGGCGTGCCAGCACCCAGGTCTGCTCGCCAGGGGCAGGCATGCTGCCCCCCCGGGGCCGCCCCCACCCCTGGAGCACAGGGAGGTTGGGTGGGAGGGAGGCTCAGCCCCGCAGCTCAGCCCCTAGGGCGGGCTCACCGGGCACTGCCCCCTGCCCTCCTCGCAGGCAGCCCCGCGGGCCCGGCCAGCCGGCTCAGGAGTCCTGCATCGCCAGCGGGTCCCCGGGGTGCAGGATGTGCTGCAGCAGCTCATTGACCACATCCAGAGTCTCGTCCTTCTCCAGCACAATGTCGTAGGAGTCCAGGTACAGCTGTCGACTCTCTTTCACCTGCCGGGAGGGGAGGGAGCCAGTCCCCAAGGTGCCCGCCCACGTGCAGGCTGGCAGCCATGCTGCAGCTCCCCAAGGGGAGCCCACTGACAGGGGCCTGCCCTCTGGGGGCATGCATGGCCAGGAGCGCGGGCCACCATTAACCCCTTGGGTCGCAGTCCAAGGCCATAATGAGGACTGAAAACAGAAAGCAGGTGTCACCTCCAATTTACCAGTTACGAGTCCCACAAGCTCACGTTCTCGTAGGCACCTCAGCACCTGCTGGCCGAGGGAGTCGGCAGGCAGCTCCCGGCCTCACCACACTGCGCCTTTAAGACCAACCCCCACACCCTGCCAGCCAGTCGGGGCGCTGTGTCCTTCTCTGAATCCCCTCTCCATGTAGTCCCACGGGTGAGGCTGAGGACTGCCTCTGTGGGCAACTGGGCCTCTCGGCCTCGGTTTCCCCATCTGTGACATGGGTGTAACCGTTTGATGATGAGCCGTGAGTGCCCGGAGCACCCGTCAGCGAGCCCCGCCTCTGCGCCCGCGTGACCTCGTCTCTTCGCTGGGCATGCTGTTTCCCTGTGAGGGCACGGAATGTCCCAGGCACTGTGGTGCGGGTCTTCCCTCTACTCTCTTGCTCAGTGGCGCCCAGAGCACAGAGGTGCCTGACACGCACCTGTGAGCAGGGACCGAAGGAGAAGCCAGCCACCGCGGAGGAAGCCGGTCCTACCCACCTTGTCGTTCAGGAAGCCAATCTTGAGGATGTTCTCCACACCCGGAATCCCGTCGGCCATCGTGAGGTCCCCCATGGAGTCTCCCAGGAGGAGGATGTTGCTTTTGCCCTGAAGCTGCTGGAAGTAACCGGAGTCCTCATACACGGAGAAGTTCTTGTTGTACGTATGTATGAGGTGGCCCCTGAATCCCTGTAGGAAACCCTGAAAATACAAGATGAGCAACGTGGGGCTCAGCACCCTTCGGGGCTAGTCTCCACTGTCTGCAAGAGGAAAGGGACCCCTGAAAGCCACGGGCGTGCCAGGCCTCGCTGGAGTCTAAAAGCGGTGGGCAAACTCGGGCTGGGGGCCAGGCAGGCCTTTTTTTTTTTCAATTTGGGTCTGTTTTTGTAGATGGTTCCTGGGAGACATGGTCAAACCCTCTGTTGACTTTCTATGACCGCTGGTTTGCACAGCAGGGCTGCACCAGAAACCACATACACAGCTCACAGGGCCTAGATATACCTGCCCTGGACAGGGAGACCCTGCACCCCGATTTGGGCTGACGGCCACCGGCGAGCGCTTGCTCTGGCGGCCCGAAGCCGGGATGTACACGCTGCTCGCACTGGTGCGTGAGCTCTCAGGGGCCGGCTCGGGCCACGGATGAACACTTGGCTAGTGATTTGAGGGGGAGAAGTCAGAACGTGGGAGAGCTGGAGCGCCCACCGCCGACCCCGGCCAACGAGTGCCAACGCGTGAGCACCAGGTCGGCTGCCGGAGTTGCCCACCACCCTCCGCCGGCCTGCACCAGGAGCCGCCTTTAGCTGGCCAGACCACCACAGCCTGGGAGAAGGGCCCAGCCCCACCGGCGGCCGTGTCTGGGGAGCGGCACGGGGCTGGCGCCCGACCTCGCCGTGCCCGGCGCAAAGGAGGTTGGCTCACATCTTTGTCAAAGTCCATGTAGTTGGACACGACGTGGATGTTGGGGTGGAAGACTTTCCTCTGCCGGATGATCTCCTCCAGGACGTCGCCGACGCCCGCGGAGAAGATGAAGAGGGGGATGCCGTTCTGGTGGAGGGTGTTGAAGAACGTCTTGTACCCCTCCCTGGGGAAAGAGGAGGGGAGCTGCCTCACGGCTGCTGAGGTTGCCTCACTTTCCCCTCGCTCGGGTTACGTGGTTTTCACTCTTTTCTTTAAATATTTCACAGAGGGGGCCTCCCTGGTGGTGAAGGGGTTAAGTCTCTGGGCACCTCTGTGGCTGCAGCTGGGGAGACAAGCTGGTGATGCCCCCTGGAGGGCCCCCTGGTGCGCAGCACTGTGAGGCGATGGGCAGCCACTGAGCCCCCTCCTGTCTCCCCGCTGCTCCCCTCAGCCCTGTACTTCTCAATCTGCCTGTCTCTGGTGAATCCTCTCACCACCATCCCCCACTGCACCTCTGGCCTGCACCCCAGCTCTTTTGTGCATAAATAAATATTAAAAATAAAACGCCAACATTTCACAGCGGCGTGAAACACTGAATGTAAACTGTGTCCAGGACACGGGTAAAGCGCACGGATGCTCAGCACAGGTCAACTCATGACGTCTCCTCCCGGTGATGACGGACCAGAGCAAGGCTCCTCCCGCCGTCAATGCCCACCGCCGCCCTCAACTTCACATCGCTAGAGA
Organism: Condylura cristata; assembly: GCF_000260355.1. Classification (NCBI taxonomy): domain Eukaryota; kingdom Metazoa; phylum Chordata; class Mammalia; order Eulipotyphla; family Talpidae; genus Condylura; species Condylura cristata. The sequence goes on along the minus strand of NW_004567118.1, from coordinate 3,415,375 downwards.
TGAGCTGCGGGTCCTTGCGCGCCCTACCAACAGCCTCGCGTCTGCTTCTGGCTGAATCTGGCTGGCCTGTGCGATTTACCCAGGCGCTGCAGACGTCGAGCCCTTCGTTTTCTGTCACCCTCGTGCGGGTCCACACGGAACCTCGCAGCGCTCATCTACCCGGCGTGCTGACAGACAAGCAGATGGCTCAGTGCCCAGCTGCTCAACACCGTGTCCAGGACCGCAGGCGCCTCCCGCCAGGGTTTGCAACCAGGCAGCGACCCTGGGGCGGCCCCCCGAGCAGCTCCCCATGCCAACTACCCTGGCACTGGGCACGACTAGGCCACTGCCCACCTGGCTCTTCAGAGCTCCCCGGCCCTGTGAGGGCACTCCCACCTGGCCCCACCCCCCTCGAAGTACACAAGATGCAGCAGAGATGTGCCCTGAAGGTCACTGACCAGCAGGTCGCGCCAGTCATGCCTGAACAAAGAACGTGGTCACCACCGGGACCTCAGGTCTTTTCACCACAGTGACAAGTGAGCTGGACACTGCCTGGCCCGAGAAGGCAGCCCTGGTCACAGTCACATGCCCCGTAAACCGTGTCCTGAGGGGCGGCCAAGGGTAGAAGGGCTGGAGCCCGAAGGCCACGCCGTCTCCCACACTGGTGGTCTGGGTCTCCTCTGACTCTCCAGCCACTAACTGGTCCCCCGCCCCGCCTGTCCCCAGCCCACCCGCAGCCTCTGCGGCCGCGTGCAAACCCGTGTCAAACAGTCGGAGGAAATGTGCGCAAAGCACGCGGCTGACCGGAGCATCGCGCTGGACTCCTGGACCACCTGAGTGATCTGGTGCTTCTGAATCTTCTGCTGACACAGGAGATGGTGTGCTTTGGTCCACCTAGAAACACCCCCCGCCCCCAGAAGCCCAAGCTCAAATCACTGAGCAAGCGAAGCGTCCTCTTCCTTTCTGGGACGGAGCCTGCCGGCGCCGCGGTGGGGGCCCACCCTTCCCACAGAGCCACGGGGGCTCCGCCGCCCTCGCAGGAGAGCAGGAGGGCAGGGGCTGGGTGAGTGGGTGCTGGCGTCAAGGCGCTCTGAAGCCCCCCCGGGGACCCCACTCTCTGGACAACTGGGTTCTGTTCCGGGACACTGCTCCCTGTGGGCAGGTGAGCTTCCCAAAGCACTTACTCCCCCAAACCCAGGGCGCTTCTAGCTCATTCCAAGGGTCCCTGTGGGCCCTGTTCCAGGGCAGCCCCAGGTGTGCTTGCAGGTTTGCGGGGCTGGCGGCATGGGTTAAGGGGCTGCTCTCTCAAGAGGCTCAGGGAAAGTGCAGTCGCTGCCCTTGACGCAGGTCCATGCAAGGCCAGAGCCCTCACCAGCTGCCCCTCACCATTCCACCATGTGGGGCAGCTTCTCCTGGATGGTCCTGTGCGGGTCGATCTCAATTGGGTAGTAGTGGTGAAGCAGCGCCGTCAGCTGGGGTACGGAAACAAGAAAACCACTTAGTTCACATCAAGTTTCGAGTTTAGTGTGAGGAAAGTATCACCTAGAAGACACAATGCCAGGTAGGGGGGTGACTGGAACACTCCTTTGCGCTCCCCCAACAGAGCGAGGGCTAAAAGCCGATACATCCTTGCTATCAGGTAATAAATAGGCCTACAGGGTTCTGTTGCTCCTCATCAGGACGTGAGCAGTAACTGTTTCAATGCATGGTCCTCAAAACGTGGTGTCCACATAGTAACATAAACAGAGTAACAGTACAGTTTGATAAATTCAGTGATAGAGGGAGGTACATGGTCTTTTATAACATAATAAAAAGATTATTCAACCCCTAAAAAAAATGTGGTGTCCACTGTCAGGTGGTGGGCAAGATGACTTTAGGGTTGCAAGGATGAATGCTTCCTGTGAGCTAGAAAAAGCTATGAAACTCAAGTTTCATAAAGATGGTTTCTTTTTTTACAAGTTAACTGCCTTTAGACTTTTTTTTAATAGTTTATTTTTACATCATTTTGTGCCTTTTTCCATCTCAGTTCTAATCCCCGTGGGCTTCCCATCCCCAAATCACCCATGTGCCATCACCACAGTCCCGTACACTTCCCTCCCCACCGTTTTTGATCCCATTCCCCACTCCACCCCGTAAAATGCCTCTGGTATGTAGCTGTTCATTATTATTATTATTTTCTCGCCTGGTCCTTTATACTCCTGCTATGAGTGAAACCATCTGGTATTTGGGGGACCTCTAAAAAAAATTTATATATTTATGCTTATAAGAGCTGGAGTACAGGCCAGAGGTGTACTGGGGAGCAGTGAGAGGATTCACCAGAGACAGAGTAGGGACCAGAACAGGCAGACTGATGAAATACACTGCTGAGGGGAGCAGAGGGAGACAGGAGAGGTCTGCTGTGCCATGTGGGTCACCTCTGGGGTGGGGAATCGAACTCGCACTGAAGCTGCCCCGGCTTGGCTTAGCTTTGCAGTACAGTGCTCCAACCTGCTGTGCCACCAGGGCGGGCCTGCTTTGCTTAATTTTTTAAAGAACACATCAACATTGAGACTCTTAGCTTTCTGTACTTGTCGTAGAAAGGCATCACTCTGTTACTCAGGGACACAGCTTCCTGGAAGGTGACAAGATCAGGGATGTGAGGAACCAAAAAGAGCACCTTGCCAAAGGCAGGCAGTGGTAGAGCCAGACTTACCTTCAGCGGAAGGTGGCATCTGCCCGAGACAGGCTGCACCCTAGGGCTCTCTGACTACTCGCTGCCCATCTTAGTAACAAGTACCCAGGGCAGTGTCTTGGAAAAGCTGGTCCCTATGAGAACCCAGCAGACCCCAGTGACTCTGCTAGCAAAGCAGACCTAAAGACACGGCCATGCAGCAGGAGAGCCCAGCTTCAGCTCTGGCAAAGAGGGCACCAGGGAGAATGGGGAGCAAAGTCAAATGCCCCCTACAGTACTGGCATGGATCTCAAAGGAACAGGAGTTACTGTAACAGGCATTAATCTGGATACCTGTTGCCTTGACAAGAATTTCATATTATCAAGAATAGAGCATGATGTAGCGAAAAGAGTTTGAGATCAAATCAGATCTATGGGAAAACCACGCTCTGCGTCTTGCTGTATGATCGTGCGTAAGTCACTCAACTTCTGAGTCTCCAGTTTTTCATCTGTTAAATAGAGGCAATCATGGTTCTACCTGCCTCTTGGAATTGAAGGGAATCAAATGACAAATGTTGATGTCTCTTGGGAAAGCCATCGCTAGCCTCACATCCCTGTCCCAACGATCCGTTATCGTGGGTCTTGGCCAATAAGGAAAAGCTGTCCCAGTCTGGTAAGGCCAGAGTCACCCAAGGGCTTTTCTGTTTGATCAATTAATCTAGATCTTGATCCTGGAAACTTTGGTCCTAACCCAGAACCAGCTGAAGCAGTATCTCAGCCAGTCCTGAGCATGGCAGGGAAGTCACCCACCTCCTTCCGGCACTCCTCACTGATGATGTTGCTGTTATCCAGAATAGCTGCGGAAACACAAAACTCCCTTAACTTGGCCCTTAGGCACCATCCTCTGGTCACGACTTGCAAACAGCATGTGACTTACTGTGAGAGGATGGGCAACGCTTCCCATTATATGCAAACCTGCTCAGGGTCATGTCAAAATCAGAAATGACCTAAAATGAAAAAGAGAGATGATGCCTAGCTGGCCCCAGAGGAGCCTGGCTGGGAGCTTGGCTGGCCCTGAGTAAGTAAGCAGTCTGGGGTGCTAGGAAGGCCAGAGAGACAAGTAATTGCTAATCCTAGTCAGCAGAGGCACCACCGGGAGGAGTCCAGCCTCCTGGGATGGGCTCCCTGGGGACTGAAGGATCAAAGTCCTTTAGACTGCCGATGCCCTGACTTCCACCTAAGAAGCCTTCCGTTTACGGCCCATCTCCACATCTGCAAGTTGCCCCCACGCCCCCACCTCTGCCAGTGTGCAGAATAAATCTCGGGTCCAGGTGTGGGGTGCTTGTGCCCAATTAGAGGAAGGGGCTTACTGCAAAATTAGAGTTCTACGTTTTAGGGCACGTGCGGTCTCCCGCAAGACAAAACCGGCATGGCCCTGGCCGTTTCGTGGGGGCGGGGCGGCGTTGTGCTGAGGGCTTGCAGGCGTCCGCGGCGACCAGCGACGCGGGCCACGCTGGCTGGAATCGTC
>NW_004567118.1:3395231-3410706 GCF_000260355.1 Condylura cristata | reverse complement strand
GGGCGGCCTCCCCTGGGCTGCAGGGTCTGCTCTGAGGCGGCCAGGGTCCCTAGGAGGAGGGGTTAGGTGGGTGCCGTCCTGGCAGGAGTGGGCATTACCAGGCTTACAGTTTGCATGGGAAAAAAAAAAAAGCCGTAGGCTGATAAAGGGCGAGAAGAAGCCATAAGATGAAGAGAAGCAGCCTGGAACATCTGGAAGGTGCTTCCTTGCTTCCTTAACTGGGGTGGCTCACTCATCACAAAGCAGTGACCGCCACGTGACCAAGAAGGCCCTGGAACGTGGGTCAGAATGAAATTCAGTCAGCTTGACTTCTCCCTCCTGCCTCCTCTGACTTGGTTTCCTGACTCAGGGTCTGGCCAGCCAGGTGCTCAGACGGATGCTACAGGGACAGACCCGGGCCAGCGGAGTGGCCAGCAGGAGCTGGAATGAGTAACAGCCCTGACATGGCATTGGTGGGCACAGAGCTGCTGCAGGTGCAAGGCCATGGGAGGAAGTGTGGGGTGGTGGTCTTCAGCCTGAGTGGTGCCGGGGGGAGGGGAGAAGGAAGGAGGACAGGGACAGGAGGAGAGTTCCAGAACCTGAGAGCACAATCCTGAGAGTGATCTCACTGCTGGGCCCAGGATTCTGGAACTTGGGCTGCCTGATGGGCCCTATATGAAAGATGTAGTAGGGAAAAGGAGCGACAGCTGGCTAAAGGGCCCCCCACAACCCTTCCCAACGCCCTAGGAGAGCAGCCTCTCTCCGCTGGTCCCAGGGTGCCATGGAGATGGAGAGCACGGCGGCCTCCACACGTTTCCACCAGCCTCACATGGAGAGGAAGATGAGTGCGATGACCTGTGAGATCTTCAACGAGCTGAGGCTAGAGGGCAAGCTCTGTGACGTGGTCATCAAGGTCAATGGCTTTGAATTCAATGCCCACAAGAACATCCTCTGTAGCTGCAGTTCCTACTTTAGGTATAAGGGTTGCCGAACTAAGCCAAAGGGGGACCTTGGGCTCATGCGGAGACATTCGGGTTCCTTTTGTCTTTCCGCCCGCCATCTTACGTTCAGGGACACCGTCCAGGCACGGGCAGTGGCCTGGCTCCTTTGGCATCTCAGGCGGCACAACTAAGGCCAGGGCCTCATCCAGTTTTCAACTGGATTTGAAAACCAGCCCTTGGTGTGCCGAGGGCTTTTTTCTTCACCCAAACCAGTCTCTGGGGGAGGATGGATTACCCATACTGGATTTCTTCCTTAACCCTAGGTGACAGGTGCCACTGTGGTCACTCCTTCCCCCTCCCTGTTACCATCAGGGTGATAAATTAACAAGGATTGAGGGCATTGGAAGGGGGCTGAGGGATAGTACAAAGGAATGTGTATGAGAAGAAAAGAGGGATTCGGGGCCAGAATCATTGTAACCCAAGAAATGAAAGTTATTTTTGCTCTTAAGTTGAAAATGTTTGTGTAATCAATTCCAATGAAGATGTGATATATGTATCCCTTTTGCTAAAAATTCTCATTCCTCTAGACTTAGTGCAAGGTCTCCAGAAAAACCAGATAGTACATGTTTAAAGCTCTGCAGACCATACACGGTCATACCACTCTTCTTGTACAGTGGAAAAGCAGCTGCAGACAATACTAAAGGAATAAGTATGACTGTGTTCCAATAAAGTAATTTGTAGGCACTGAATTTATTATAATTTCCAGGTGACACAAAATATTCTTTTGATTCCCCTGCCCCAAGCATTTAACAGTATAAAAGACAGTCTTAGCTCATGAGCAGTATAAAACGAGACATGAGCTGAGTGGCTGTAAGTTTGCAGACTCCTGCGCTAGAGAATAATTGGATCTCTGAGCCCATGTTCCCTTAAGCCTCCTAGAGAAAGGAAAAATGTATTAGGGCAAGGACTTCTTGTTCAATACCTTAGAAGAGTACCCAGCTGCATGACAGAAACCTAGCTTGTGGATAGTATCACTTATTCCTTAAGTCATTCCGGCTATTTCGTGGCAGGCACGCTTCTGGGTGCTGAAAAAAAAAGGACGAGTAAAGGCGAACAATTCTGTTCTTATGAAGACCTTCTCCTGCGACAAGTAGGCATTAAATAAAGTACACATGGAAACAGTATAGGGACTAGGGAGGAAAAGGAGAGGCCGTTTTGAACAGGACTCTTGGGAGGCCCTGATATCAGTGGCATTTGAAGAAAAGCTGAGTGAGAATATGGAGGTGTCCAGCAGCTTTCTAGGCAGAGGGAATAGCAAATGCCAAGGGCCGAAGGTAGAGGCAGCTCTGGTGCAGTCAAGGAAAGCTCGGAGGCCAGTGGGGTCGGAATAGAATGAGGGGTCACGGGTGGAAATGTGGCCAGAGGGGGCCTCCCTGGTGGCGCATCGGGTTCAAATGCAGCACTGTAAAGTGAGCCCACAACCGCTTGAGCTCGAGTTCGGTCCCCGGCCAGGGAGTGACCCACATGGCACAGCAGACCTCTCCTGACCTGCCCGCCACTCCCCTCAGCAGTGTATTTCAGTCAACCTGCCTCTGGTGACTCCTCTCACTGCTCTTGCACCTCTGGCCTGTACCCCATTCTGTATGCATAAATCTTTAAAAAAAAAAAAAAAGAAATGTGTCCAGAGAGGTATTACTGGTCTCAGAGAGGTTGATCTCAGGGGGCTTATAGTCTCTGGAATGTGATTTTACTGTAACAAGGGAAGTCAGTAGGTGGTTTGGAGTGGAAGTGAACCATAGTCCGTAAGAATCACTCTTGTGGCTGGAATAAGAAACTCTGGGGGGTGTGGAAGACAGAGGGAGAGATCAGTTCAATTATTCCCAACATTCTAGGAAAGAGACAGGGCTCAGACCAAAGGAGGTAGCAATCAAAGAGGTGAGAAGTGATCACATCTGGGTATGGGCTGAACAACACTATTCAAGATGTTTCATTTCCTTAAGCAAGGTAGAAGTGGTGGGCAGTGGGTCTTACTCCCAGCTGTAGATCCAAATTTCTCCACAAAATGTACAAAAGAATGTTATCCTGGGGTTAACGCAAGGGTCCCCAATGTCACAGCTCTTGGAAAAGTTTCCCTTGCCCTCTGTAGAAAGCAGTCTGCCGCTCCCTCCTCTCCACCCATTCATTTCCAACATATTCAGTGTGCCATTTGGAAAATGCCCAAGTTCTCACACAAAAAGGTGGGGGAGAACAGGGCAAACTGGAGGGAAATGTTTCAGTGACAGCCGATTTCTTTTTTTTCCAGAGCTTTGTTTACAAGTGGCTGGAACAACACTGAAAAGAAAGTATACAACATTCCTGGCATTTCCCCAGACATGATGAAATTAATTATCGAATACGCATACACCCGGACTGTCCCTATCACACCGGACAATGTGGAGAAGCTGCTGGCTGCCGCAGACCAATTTAACATCATGGGGATCGTCAGGGGTTGCTGCGAGTTCCTCAAGTCGGAGCTATGTCTGGATAACTGCATTGGCATCTGCAAGTTCACGGACTACTACTACTGCCCTGAGCTGAGGCAGAAGGCCTACATGTTCATCCTGCACAACTTCGAGGAGATGGTGAAAGTCTCAGCAGAGTTTTTAGAGCTCTCAGTCACTGAACTTAAGGATATCATTGAGAAAGATGAGCTCAACGTCAAACAAGAAGATGCTGTATTTGAGGCCATTTTAAAATGGATTTCTCATGATCCCCAAAATAGGAAACAGCATATTTCAGTTTTGCTTCCCAAGGTCAAGTTTAGTTATTTTTTGGTGGATGCTTAATTGCCACTGCTGAGACATCCCAGAGGGGTTGTCCTGAGAGCCAGATTCAGATGCCCGACAGAGTCCAGGCTGTATTTACCTAAGTTGACTATTTCCCACCCCCTCCTACTAAGTCACTGCTTTCTTTCCCCTGGGCCTTACTAGTTCCTCTGCCCCAGGTATGGAGAATGTTCTGGAAGCAGGCAAGAAGAGGGAAAGGTCTTCCTTTCTTCCTCCCTTTCCATTCTGAGTTGCCCCAAACCTGAGGTAGAAGTTGGACTAGAAATCAAACCCTGTGTATGACACACGATTATAGTCATTTGGTGCTAATTTGTGTTATTTTATATTTAGAGAGCCCGCTGTTACTGACAGCTATTAATTACTCAGTCATCACCACTGCTTTCTCTAGCCTAGGTTCTGTGATCAGTTGAGGTGACTGCTATCTAGCTCATTCTCAGCATCCAAATGATGACCACCTCTCAAAAACAAATATTCAACTGAGTTGTAAATTTCAAAACCAGAACTTGATCATACAACAATTCAAAGGCAGGCTGTGAAAACGGGGGTTAAGGAGTATGTTTTTGCAGGCCCCACACATCTAAATGACGTTCTGTATTCCCTCCTTAGGTTCGCCTGGCCCTAATGCATGCTGAGTACTTCATGAACAATGTTAAGATGAATGACTACGTCAAAGACAGCGAGGAATGCAAGCCAGTCATCATTAATGCCCTAAAGGCCATGTATGACCTGAACATGAATGGACCCTCTAATTCTGACTTCACCAACCCGCTCACGAGGCCCCGCCTGCCCTATGCCATCCTGTTTGCCATCGGTGGCTGGAGTGGTGGGAGCCCCACCAATGCCATTGAGGCATATGATGCTCGGGCAGACAGATGGGTGAACGTCACTTGTGAGGAAGAGAGTCCCCGTGCCTACCATGGGGCAGCCTATTTGAAAGGTTACGTGTATATCATTGGGGGGTTCGATAGCGTAGATTACTTCAATAGTGTTAAGCGTTTTGACCCAGTTAAGAAAACTTGGCACCAGGTGGCCCCGATGCACTCCAGGCGCTGCTATGTCAGCGTGACAGTTCTCAGCAATTTTATTTATGCCATGGGGGGATTTGATGGCTATGTACGGCTCAACACTGCTGAACGTTACGAGCCAGAGACCAACCAATGGACACTCATCGCCCCCATGCACGAACAGAGGAGCGACGCAAGCGCCACGACCCTCTACGGAAAGGTAAGCAGGAGGGCGGCTCCAACGCCGGCCAGCCCAAGGACGGCGCTTTCCTTCATCTTTTGGGGTGAATGGAACCCAGAAGTGACAGCAACCGCTCTGCAGCATGAATTCCTTCCACAAATGACTAAGTGGCCCTTTGCAACTGTCTTTTTGGGTTCACCTATTAAAAAACAGCATGTGGTGGTGAATGGTGACCGACTGCACACTCGGTGGCGGGAGTGGTGAGGCACATAGCTGCTAGGCGAGAAACATACCTCTGGAATCCAGCGTTGCACTCATGTGACCTAAATGAATGAAAAATGGCAGGCATGCACACAAGAAAAAACAGGCATCGAAAGTGCCCCCCACCACTATAAATGTCTTTTGTCCTACTCCCCAGGGGCCCCGATTTTTTTAATAAGATTTATTTACTTATGTATAGAGAACTGGGGTACAGGCCAGAGGTGCAGGGGCGGTGAGAGGATTCACCAGAGTCAGAGTGGGGAGCAGAACAGGCAGATCGACGAAGCACACTGCTGAGGGCAGCAGCGTGCGGGTCAGGAGAGGTCTGCCGCGCCACGTGGTCACCTCCGGGGCTGGGGATCGCACTTACGTTGAAGCGGCTCTAGCTTCTTAGTGCTGTGCTTTTTAACCCGCTGCACCACCAGGGTGGGCTGGGCCCCAATTTTAATCCTCTTACCACTCTCCACACAGGTCTATATATGTGGTGGGTTTAACGGAAACGAATGCCTGTTCACAGCAGAAGTTTACAACACGGAAAGCAATCAGTGGACAGTCATAGCACCCATGAGGAGCAGGAGGAGTGGGATAGGTGTGATTGCCTACGGAGAGCACGTGTACGCGGTGAGTTCACCTGGCACCACGGCCGACACCCCGGCTTCCTTTTAGCAGACAGGTTTACTCGACCTTTGGTAAGTACTTAAAAAGGTCTTTTTTTTTCCCGTGTGGAAGAGGGGGTTCCTCCACAGAGAGGGCCCCTCCCGGACAGAAGCAGCAGCTGGCGGTCAGTGAATGGATTTCCTTTGCTGCCCACAGGTAGGCGGTTTTGACGGAGCTAACCGACTTAGGAGTGCAGAAGCCTACAGCCCAGTGGCTAACACCTGGCGCACCATTCCCACCATGTTCAACCCCCGCAGCAATTTCGGCATCGAGGTGGTCGATGACCTCCTCTTTGTGGTGGGGGGCTTTAACGGCTTCACCACCACCTTTAACGTCGAGTGCTATGATGAGAAGACAGACGAGTGGTACGATGCTCACGACATGAGCATCTACCGCAGTGCTCTGAGCTGCTGTGTGGTGCCAGGGCTGGCGAACGTGGGGGAATATGCAGCGAGAAGGGACAACTTCACAGGATTAGCACTGCGGGATGAAGTCAAGTACTCCGCCTCGACAAGTACCCTACCTGTATGAGCCTCTTCGTTTAGCTAATAAAAAGTCTAAGCAGTAAGAATTAATTCTTTTTTTAAATAAATGCAGTGTTTAAACTTGTTAAGAGTACTGGAAAATGTTCAACTTAAGGGAGTCTAGGGCTGGATGAATGAGGGCGTAAGAGGGACAGAAGAAAACAATGCTATTCGATAATGCGTCATGAAAAAGGAAAAATCACAGTACAAACCAACTCTAAAGAAATATGTTTATTTCAAACTTACACTGAGACAATTAGTAGCTTTAACACACAACAAGATAGCTTGGGAACATAAAACAAGCTACTGTACAATGTCTCGGTGTCCTAAGTTCTACACCTCCTCTGATTTAAAGGGAGACGGCCAAGAATACTTTTTCAGTAGAGCAGGGGCCTAGATCTTGACAACCAAAACAAACTCACTGTCTAACAACTTGAACTAAATATTTATTTTACAAATAACTCAACGAGCCCTAGCACATGTATCATAAGATCTTCGAACATCTAGCAAGCACTACTTTTCACCAGTGCATTATGCAGGAGGATTAAGTAAACAAGTGCTCTATTACATGTGCTTCACTGTAAGACATCATAGTAATTAATGGTCATAGAGAGTGAGACAAAACCCTACAAAGGGAGCCAACGAAGAGCAGTTATCTGGCTACCTAATTAAACTCCTTGAAGTGAAAGGACTACTACATTGTTACTGTTAGTGTATTACATCACTGAACTATGAGCTGTTTTGTTTCCAATGACCAGAACAATTGTAACACAAACATTACAACAACAACAACAAAAAAATGGACTATTCTTAACAAAGTAACAAACTGGAGTGATGAACTGTGCCAAAGGTTTGACAGTCACTAGGGGAAGCGGAGGTGTTCCTTAAACTCTACAGGTAAATGGCGCCCACAGGCGCCCTACTTACGGTGGGCAGAGAATCTGCTTCCCGACTCTGTGCTTTCACAAGATGTGAAATGTGGCCAATATCCCTTTTTATTGAAAGTTAACTTAAGGAAAGTACACAAGTCCCTTTAATTATGCTTGATTAGGTCAAATAACTGTACAATTTAGCTTACCAGTCTAACTATATAGTATAGTGTTCATATTAGAATTATGAGGCAGAAAATGAAATATTTAAACATATCACATGCTACACTAGTCAGGAAACATAAAAATGAAAAAAGTGTGCTCTGGCAGCAGTTTAAAATACAAAAGCACACAGGTTTTTCCATAAACACTTAAAAGTCAGTATTTCAAAAAATTTCTGGTCCCCAAAATACCACACAAATGAGTGATTAAAATAGTACTGATAGCACTGAATTTTAAGATATTTTTAGCAGAATTATTTTTGAATTGGCACAGCAAAAGCAAAGTTGGATCTCAAAATACACAAAATTAATCATGCAAACAACTGCAAGTAAGATAGATGTAGTACTTAAACACCAAGCTCACGACTGACATTCTCAATATATAGCACTGATTTGTTTTTTTAAACTATGACAGGGTAGCTGTAGTTAAAGGATAGCCATTCTAAGATAAATAAGTAGCTTCACTCAAAGTTAAATGTAGTCATTACTTTTTGGTATTATTGATTCCTCCCACAAAACCTAAGTAACAAAAAGAAAAAAAGGCTTGCAGGAATACACAATGAACTGCTTTGAGAGCTGTATTTTTAACGGCTTCAATTACCAAACATAATCTAAGTTTCCATCGAAAAGGAACTTCCTTTCCCAAAGAACCATTTTAGGTCGGTTATCATAATCAGACCCCTCCCAAGTACTCTGGGGAGTTTTCTCCAGTTCAGAATGTCAGCCTTGGACAGATTTAAGCAAATCTGGTTTCTTTCCTCATTAACAAGTTAGTTAGGATATTTCAGAAACACAAGTTATTGATGTGAAATCACACATGTGAATTCAAATATGAACACCAGGAACCCGGCTGTCAGGGAAGCCTGCACACACCATCATGCAAGGAAGGACTTACCCTTCTTTTCAGCCATGGCCTAGGCTGCCTGCTGAGTTAAAAAACAAAGAGTTTCAATCACGTTTTCAAAACCAGATTGCACCTAAATCTTAACGTTATCATTTCTGCCACATTATGTGAAAAATACAACCCTACAAATAACTTGGCAAAACTGAGACTAAAAAAAAAATACTTGCATCACATTCTTCTAGACAAACTGGCATCCTAGTAAGATAGTAAATGTTTTCACCACCACAAAGAAAAGGTTTGCTAGCACAGTCTATCAGAGAAACAAGAATTTCATTCAGTGAGCTTTTCGTACTTATACAGAACTCTCACAACTATGCATTAGGGTCCAAATGGCTTATATTAAAATAACTACAAATAAAGGAAATTGAGAAAATGGCAGAAGTGGGGTAGAACATATCCTCATAGAAATAGCCTCACAGTTCTCTGACCCCCATGTCAGTCTAAAGCAGATTCCTACACATTTACTGAAAAGCTTTGTCCCAAGCAGGGATGCTAATTTAGACATGTCAGGGAGGCGCTTAGAATACTGAGTCCATTAACAGCTCTGCAGCAGATCAAGATCCATGGTTGTGCTTTTTTACTGGTGATGTTAAACTAGAATAGATTGGGAAGAGGGAGAAACCCCTGCACTTGGAATCCAACATCCAGCACGGTATTCTGGAATGTCTAAGATGGTAAAGACATTCTGAAAAGGAATAAGGAAAACATACTGGACCCCACTATAAACCATGAGAGCAGAAGCCCATTATGATCACCGAATGCCAGCCAGCGAGTCAACCTGAGTGCTGATTTATATAAAGCCTGGGACGTGTAAGAGAACCAGAAGGACACATACACATAAATAAAAGATAACTTCAGTGATGTTTTTAAGAGCTATAATTATGCACCTAAATTTGGTATATAGGCTCAGGCAAGTGCCAATGAAAGCCCAGGGCAACTGGATAAACAATCAGTGCTGAGAAATAGAAGGCTTCTTTTTTTAGCCATCTTTCTCTAAATTACTTGCTTCCCGTTGAAAAAGTTTCTTTTAAGAGGAATGATGAGCATTATATACAATATGTATTAAACACAATTTCAAATTAAAGGCATTAGTGTCGATTGTCATAGGCATTATTCACGCTCATTAACTTTATCTCAAATAAGCCTGCAACTCCTGAAACATGTTTTTAAATTTTCTTAATGCCTTTGATTTCTCAGTCTACACTAATAATACTTTTCTTCTTGAGCAATAAATTTCACAAATATAACTTCCCATGTTCTTAATGAGCTAAAGAGCAATATTTTTGCCAACCGCTGTAATTTCAGCGATGGCTTGAAATCTGTAACAAAAATTTGCTAAAAAAATGAAAAATATATTATAAATGCACCACTCAGTCACAGATGTCTCATCAATCCTTTCTTCTAGAAATAAACAAAATAGCATTTCTAGATAAATACAACACAATATCAATGCAAACATTCTGAAGTCACCTTGCTGAAATATTGTGCTTTTTCCTAATTTCAGTCTCACTATTGCACATACCTCCTGCAAATGAGGGCTTAACACTTAAATTCTGATCTTACTGAAATCAACCATTCAGGAAAAAACAAAAATGTCAAAGTAAATGTGCAAATAAAATGGATGCTTAAAGCATGTTCAAAACAGAAGTCCCTAAGACAAAGGAGTTGTAGCTTCTTGGCAGAAAACAGCTGTGTACCCACACCTGGGTTTTCCACCTATCTTATTTAGTGTGATCTTCCTCTCCCACATACACACAAACCCAAGACAGATAAAGACTGCAAGCTAGTAAAAATTACCATGTACTGAATGAGATTCCCATTCTTCAGCTTCTAACTATACTTCCTTTAATGGGGCAATAATTAGTTCAGGTAGAAAATAAGTTATCAACATACTTTTTCAAGTAACAGTCTGGATATCTTCAGCCTTAAGGATACGTGTAACTGTTCTAAGCTCCGCACACTGGAGAATTCAGCACTCAATCTGGGAGCTGGGCACTCGCCGCATGCTTAGGGCGTGCCGATGGATTTCTTGCATCTGTCTGATTCGGTCCTTCTGCCACATTAAGTTTTGAGGCATGGGGTATCTCTGTGAGCCATGCAGGTACCGGTAGGGGATTCTCACGTGGCAAGCAGTGGCTCTACAACGGGGCTGTGGCATGGGAGGAAGGAGCATCCACCTCTTTCTCTCAGCACAGTATCGGTAGGCTTCTTTCCTGTACTGTTTATCAATATCATCACTGTTTTTCCAGCCTCCAATAATGAAAACGTCATCTTTGTAATAGCAAATGGCTGCTCCCTCAATACTTAGCACTTCCGGAGGTAAGCTTTCAAGGATCTCATCGGATACTTGGCTGGTGATTTTTCTTATCGCCTCCTCATTTTCTAACGAGTAACTCTTGGGACAGCATGATGCAGTCTGATAAAAGTTTGAATTGACCACAGACATTTGAAAAAAGCAGTAATTGTCAATAAGTGGCAAAGATTCCACATCTTGCCACTGTCGAGTCTCTGTATCATAGCAAGTAATCACGGCCTTTAATCCGTCCTCAGTGTCCCGGTCCACAGGAGTGCGGGCGGCAATGTACACAAACCGGTCTTCAATGGCTAGTGCTTTGACATCTCGAAGAATCTTTGGTGCAGATTCCAAGTTATGCCATTTATCAAGCTCAGGATTATAAACAGTTACATCTTTAAAGCCAGGACTAAAGTTGCCATGTCCTCCGATGCTATAGAGCTTCCCTTTGACTTCTGTTAACCCAAAAGAATGTTTCCTTGTCATCAAACTACAAACATGTTCCCACGTATTCAGATTTGGGTTATACCTTTCCACAGTTTTAGCAAACCCTGGTTCCATTGACCCAGCAACATACACGTAGGATTCTGTTACTGCAACAGCATGTCCATCCAGGTGATTGTGGATATGGGGCAGGTTTACCCATCTGTCCTCATCAACAAAATAGCCCACACATTCACTTAAATAGTCCCCCCCTTCTGACACGCCTCCAATAACCATGATCACATCCATGTTTTGTCCGTAGCGAGGTAATAATGAGACATGAGAAGCAGGGTGCTGGAAAGTGCCAGACTGTATATTCTCGGCCCTCAGGGCATGCCTCTCCACCGCATCAGCCACCAATTTGACACACACTTCATTGCTGGCTACCAGCCTCTCTGGTTTGACATGCCGAGTAAGGTACGTGGGTTTCATTTGGGACAATCTGAGCAATTTAAAAAGTTCTTCAAAGTATCTCTCCCTCTCTTCAGCATTTCTCTGAACCCATTTCAAAACAGTTTCAAAGAGAACCTCTTCAGAATCCACTGTAATTTCCAAGTCTGACAGCCAGTCCCGAATGAGATGGAAAGGCAAAGTATAAAATTCCTCATCTTGAATTACTTTGTGGAAATTTCTCCGTATCATATCAGCAGCTTTCAGAGCAAGTTGGGTCAGAGTATACATATGAGCTAAACTATGAATGGCCACACAGTTAGAAAGATGAAGTTTTTTCTTGAGAAATTCTCCACAAAATTCTTTTAACCGAATTAACAGGAACCTAAAATCAAGAAAGACAGAAAGGATTAATTTTCAAATGTGCATATTTTATGTGGCTGCACTTGAGAACATGTGAATTATATAAATTGAAATGGTCAACTTCATCTCATGTACAACATCTGAAAAAAGCATATTTCAAATGTCACCTGTTTAATACACAATGATACATTATAAATACACATATTATCTATATTAATATTTATAATCATGCAGTGTTTTGTGAAACATCTTTTTTACTTTAATTTGCCCTAGGCAAATGCCATTAAAACTGGCCTAATATCCTCCCCTAATCTCCTGCCAATCATCAGCCTCTTTTTTGATGAGGCAGGGTCTCAGTGAAGAAACTTTATTAAGGATTGACTACATGATTCAGGAACTATCACTTCTGGGAGGTTTTAATCTCTTCTTCACCAGAGCTTTCTGTATCTGGGCATCTAGGGAGGGTTGAGATAGTATTCAGGGGGTTTGGCTTAATCTGGGTTCTTATTAAAGGAGAGGTGGTAATGAAGGTGCGAATGAAAAAAAAAAAAAGAACAGGGCAATCTAGATTAAAAAAGAAAAAGACAGTGGTCTGGCAGGTAGTTGACAAGTTGTCTGCTTTGTCTGCTCACCTATTATATTCACTTAAAGTTAAAAAAAAAAAATTATAGGCCTCTCCCTGGTGACACACCTCTCCTGTCTTGCCCACTGCTCCCCTCAGCAGTGTATTTCAGTAGATCTGCCAGTTCTATTCCTAACTCGGTCTCTGGTGAATGTTCTCTCTCCGCCCCCCCCCCCAAATCACCAGCACCTCTGGCCTGTACCCCAGTTCTTGTGTGCATAAATAAATAAATCTGTAATAAATAAAACATAACACGCTATATATAGTGGTTTCAGTCCTGGAAGAACTCACCTCTGATTGACAGCCCACGTGAGACTACACTTTCAGTCACCCTCGTCAGGGAACACGCCGTGTCAGACATAAGACAAGGCCAGTAGAGCAGTAAGAGCTCCACGGGCCCCCACTTGTTTGAATGCTCCAGGGTCACAAAATCCCCAGGCTGCCCAACCCCTACCAGAGCCTGAACAGGGGCAGGTTTGGAAACACTGATCCATGAAAACAATAGCTATCACACACTAGCACCTGCCATGTGACAAGCACCACAGTGGGTAGTTCCTGTTGTTTTCTTAGGTGTAAGTGCCCTAGGAGGTAAAGCTGATAAACAGACACTCGGTGGTGGGAAGGGCAGCAGGGAGTGTGATTCAGTCTTGGAGTTGATAAGGAAGATCAGAGGTGAAGGTTTGGGGCACTGGGGGCAGCGTCTTGCACAAGGCAGTCAGTCACCCAGGAGCTGATGGAGAAACCGAGTTTGAAGTCAATGCCCTGGTGTGTTCACCCCCTCTTCAACCCAACCGCCCAAGAAAGCAGGGGCAAGCCGAGGACACAAGCGCACAGCCGAGAAGCAAAGCTTGAGTGTAATGATCCAAGTCTATTCATTTCACTCAACAAACCTCCCTTTCTTAAAGCTGTATGTTCTCAACTCCTCTCTCGAATCGGTGGTCCAGACTCACGCTTTGGGAAGCAAGCCACGGGGCAGGAACCTTCCTCTAAAGTGGGTAGCTGCTGCGCCCTGGCCGCTGCCTTCTCAGTTCAACTTTTCCATGTTTAACATGAATTCTCTCTTCTTGCTCCGGCAATTACCGACCCCTCATCAATTTCTCCTCTCCCACGAATTCCCAGTCCATCAGCATACAAATATGTGCTGGGATCTTCTACCTTGGGTAGGGCGGGGAACTTCACTCCTTCCCAAAAGGTCATTTTTCTGACCTTATAGCAACTGGCTCTCATCAATACCATGAAAGACTCTAGCATCAAGCCCAAAACCCCTAACAGCAGACTGAGCGGATACACTCCCTGCTGACACCCTTTCTCTGCAGGCTTCTGTGAGCTCAGACTTCTCTACTGGCTCACCTTTAACATTCTGGAGAATGCTTGGTCCCTCATTGTGCCCTGCTCTAGTTAGACTCTTTCCAAGTAATTTTGTGGAGTCCCATTAGCTATGTGCTAATTTCCTCCCAACCTCTTACAATCAGTGTTCTTTAGCCAATCTTACACAGGCATCTCCTAGACCAAAACCGACTTCTGCTCGCCCTCCCAAATTTGCTGTAGTCTTACACATTTTAGTAAACAAAACAACTCCACCTTCCAATTTCCTGGGTCAACAAACCAGTGGTCTTTTCCCGTACACCCCATAATAAGTTCAATGGGAAATTCACCTCCTCTACCTTCAAAATATAACTAGAATGAAGTACCTCTCTCTCCTCAAGCCAAGTCTCCATTACCACTGCAACAACCTCTTAAGCTAGCCTGTTTCTGCCCTTATAGCCCCCTCCCCACTGGCCTCTTCTTTTTTCAACACAGGAATCTTCCAGATGGCATCATTCCTCAGCCCCAGATCTTCCCATCTCATCAGAAGAGCTCAAATTGTTCCACAGGGGACTGAGGACTGGTGGTACCTGACTCCATCCCGTCTGGAGGCCTCTCCTGCTCCTCTTGACCCTCACATCTGTTTCGGCCACACTGGTCTGGTCTTTAGCATTCAGACAGGTTCCACCACAGTGCCCTGTGTGTCTCCTCACCTGCAACACTCTTTACCTTGCCTCCTTTAATTCTTTGCAAAATGTTTTCTTCATGAGGCGTTTTCTACCCATTCAGTGTAAAAGTTTCTTCCCAACAGTATTTCCTATATGCCACACCATGCTTTATTTTTCATCATGCCGGTAACAATCAACTAGTAGGACGTCTGTTGTATTTACTGTTAACCTACCACTGTAACTCTGAGAAGGAGAAGGACAAGGACTTCTGTCTGGCTTGTTCACAGCTGAATTCCCGGCACCTTAGAACCCAGTGTCTGATCTTATGCATAATAGGTACTCAATAGATATGTGTTCGAACAGTGAATCTGTAACATAATACTGCCAAAAGAGACACCCCTCAACTCTACAAAAGGCATCACCTGCCTCCAACCAGTCTCTGGGGCATCATCCATTCTTGTTCCTACAAACAGTAACAGATCCCTCTTTTAAAATATTTAAATCAGGTAATTTCTTTACCCAGCTTTCCATCACACAGTAAAACTCCAACTCCTGAGTCCAGTGCATTTCACATGCCCTTCTCGATTTAACCACTAAAACCCAGCCTCACTGGATTTCTCAGTTTCAGTTCTTCTCCTAGTCAAAGTGGATGTTGCCGGCGGGCCTGGGCGCTATCTGCCTGGAATGTCCACTCCCCATCTTCGCAAAGCCAGTTTCTCCTTCCCATTGAAAGGTCCATTTCAATGGCATTTCTCCTTCCCTAGAAAGGTCTTTCCTGTGTCCAGTCACTATCTTTCCATCTTTCCGACGTCAATCCTGCACTTTCTCCATGCAGACTTTTTCCTGCCTCGCCGTTGTTCCCTGCCCGGAGCCCGAGCTTTCCAGGACCCGCCGGCCGCCTCCCGGGTGCCCGGCGCAAAGGCTGCCTCGCCCCGGCGCTCGGGCCGTCGCAGCAGTGCATATTCTCAGCGCTCGCTCACACGGC
>NW_004567118.1:3394428-3395131 GCF_000260355.1 Condylura cristata | reverse complement strand
CCCCGCCGCCCCGCGCACCCCGCCTACCTGTCCGCCAGCTCCAGCACCTCGTGCACGCTGCCCGTGCTGACGCGGATGCGCCCGGTGTACATGTATTCGATAACGGCTTCCACCGTGTCGGGCTCGGGCCCAGGCTCCGAGCTCCACTTGCGCATCTCCACCCGGCCCGAGCGGGACTCGGAGAACTGGCCCGAGAGCAGGGGCGTGAAGTACTCGGTGGCGGCGGCCAGCACCGAGCGGTGGGCCCGGAACTCGCGGCCTCCAGCCCCGCCGAAGCACAGAGTGATGTCGCAGAAGAGGCCCTGGCGCCGCTGCTCGTTCTGCCTCCACGACAGCTCCGAGCAGTGCGAGCTGCACTCGAAATCCTCGGCCTCCGGGCCCGGATCGCCCCCGCTCGCCTCCATGGCAGATAAGCCCGGCCCGGGCCCGAAGTCCACCGTGCCGCTGCCCCTGACCTCGGCGGCCAAGCCCGCCGAGCCAGCGGCGGCCGTCTCCATGCTTTCCATCTCCAGCACCTGAAGAGATGCAGCCGCAGCCGCCGCGGCCGCGGCCGCCGCCACCGCCGCCGCCATCTTGACGCCGCCGCGCCCGACCGCCTCAGTCTCGGAACGATCGGGCCGTTCTGGTGCGACACAGAGGGATTCTGGGAATAAATAGTGGGCGCGGGGCGGAGCCGGGCGGCCGCCGGGTCTGCGCACGCGCG
>NW_004567118.1:3313852-3394328 GCF_000260355.1 Condylura cristata | reverse complement strand
GCCAGCGTCCTTCCAGTTGGCGGCAAAGAAAGCCAGCTTAGACCGCCCCCGCTGTTAGCGTCTTGGGTGGTGAGAGAGTGTGGATTTCAGGATTTAGGGTGGCTCTGGAGTGAACGTTCACAAAGATAGGCAGAGCTGGACTCAGTAGGTGGTCTTATTTCGGAACTCTTATTTTCTAAAGACAGGGATTTTATTAACGACATTGAAGATCGCTGAGAACGGAGATGCTCGAGCGTGCTTTGCGTAGTGCTAGACCCGCAGTTACTGTTTTTAATGTGCTGGAGTAAATCAGTTTTGGGTTTGTGCAAGGGCGCGGAGCTCTCAGATACGCTTGTCAACTATCAGTGGTGGTGGTTTGGAGAATGGACGGTTAAGGGAACAGTGGAGCTAGTCAGCAGACTGGTCAGCGGGCCAGGCACAGGTAGATCATAGGATAATTAGGGGATAAATCAACAGGACTTGGCAGGCAAACAGAGGAAAGAATGGTTCCTGCATTGGGAGCTGGAATTTCTAGCTAGAACTTTGGTTCGAATTCGCTGAGCAATAGGTGCAGGCTTAGAGAAGGTAGGGTTTTTTAAGGTAGCTTTGACTTTTTTGTTTGAAGGATGAGTGAACATTTAAAAAAACTACACACAGTTCAGAAGCACAGTTCAGATGAGGGGATATGGATAGTCTGAAACAGCAGTGTGTCTTCATTGTTACTATATAGTTTATTTAAACCAACTATGATAATACAGAGGAGAGACTGAAGTGGCAGCTGCCCAGAGTCTTTGTGGATTACAGATGCAAACTGGCTGGAGACCCACAAGGTAACATACAAGTCAGTTGCATAAATACAGAGAACATAAGACACAAGACATTTCACAGCTTTTTGCTTTGTGTTTCCATTTAAACATATGTATGTTACAATTTTACATTTTAAATTACTACTCCACATACTTTGTGACAATGGCTGAGGATGCAATGGTCCCATCCCCTACATAAGCAGACTTTGGTCTGCAACATGGAATGTTTTAGCGTGATACCAAACAAACCCTTAACATATAACATACAGAAAGGTCAGATTAATACAACGCTCTTCATGGCATATGAGAAAAAAGGGAGGAGGAGGAAACAAGACAGTAGGGGTGCTTTAAATGTATTTTGAGGTCTTAAAAGTTTCTCTCCCTTCCTCCAAAGAAAAAAAAATTTTAATGGAAAAAAAAACCAACAACATTGTAACGCCCTACAATGAGGAAAAAAAAAAACACACTACCCTGACAATGCGTTTTCCAAAAATAAATACAGCAGGTAACAGAGCAAATGTCACAAGTATTGGCTTGGTATTTATTTCTATGCTTATAATAAAAAAAAATAATGAAGCTTCTTTGTATGGACTGAACAGTGTTAGCCTGTGGGTTGGCGCCTGGTGCCTGTACACCAGTGGCTGTTATGTTCCAGGCCCATCCTATAGAGCATCTCCAGTGCCAGCTGTCTGCGCGCTATTTCCCGGGGAAGGAGTTCCTGTCTTGCTTTACTGCAACAGGGTTCCTGGCTGTTACATGCTCATGTGTTCCGGAAGAACATATGAAATATCATCCCATGGGTGACGATACAGCCCTTGCTTCAGCCTCTTCTGATCAAGGTAGTGTCCTAAAACGGAGCAAATGCAATGCATCTTTTTGTTAGGAGTGGGCGAGTTTGTTAAAGCTTGGCGAGGAGGAGAAGGATAAGGAAGGGGAAGATTTCTGAAATGAAAATGTGAATACAAAGAAATGAGGAAGTAAATCTGGATCTGTTCCAGAACCTTGGAAAAAGAGAACGGCTGATTTAATTCTGTTTTCTCAGGCTAGCAATCAAAGTCATTTCTAAGAACAAAGAAAAACAAGAGGGCAGGTAAAGGAAGGATTATGAATAATGGTTAAGATAATGCAGACTCAGGGTGGGAAAGGGGCACGGGACTGGTGATGGCACACGGGTGAACCGGTGGTGGGAAGGCCTCGGGGATGACAACCCAGAGGGAGAAAGGCACAGAATGAAGAATGGCGTAAACAAACAAACAAAAAGAAAACAATGCAGACTCAATCATGTGGGTTAAGGTGTGTAACCGAACAGTGGAGTTGAAAGAGGAAAGAGAATTCTTAAAAAAACAACGTGCTCACCAATGAAGCCCATACTCCTTCCCAGCACAAAGATGCCATTGAGGGCTCCAATGTCAATATATTCATCAGCTTCCTCCCTGCAACACACAATAAACTTGTAGTTTTAAAGTGGCCTGCGTGACTGCCCCCTGCCCAGAAGTGATTTCTGCCAGGGATGGGAACCTGATCTCTCTGGTTTCAAAGTAAAAAAGTACAAAGTGTTCTGGGTGGCAGGAACAGAGGCAATGTCTATTTTCTTCTTTATACCTCTCTGTATTTTCTAAATCCTTATAATGAGCATGTATTACTGTCTGAGTTGGGAGTAAATAACAAAAGTCAATAAACATTATGAAGAAGAAAATGGCTGTAAAGCTTACCGAGTAAAAGAGCCACAGTTTCTAAGCATGTCTACAAATGAAACTCCAATAAAACCATCCACGTTCAGGATGAGATTTGGTTTCTGGAAAGGCAAAACTTATTCAATGCATTTGACATTTTTCATTTTTCCTCATTTCCCAGTATTCCTATGAATTCTTATCACCAATTTTAAGCCTCCAGTGAGCCCACCCCAGCTGGTTAGGAGATCGGCTGTCTTGGTTCAATTCCCAACGTCTAGCAAGGACCTAACACCTAATTACATTTCTGCTAATGTCTGCTGGATGCACACAACAGAGGCAAAATTTTCCAGGAAATCAGGTTTGATTTTAGCTACACAATCAAAAGGTAACCTGACTCTCCTTCCCCTGTGAAAACCACCCAAAACGATGGCCCAGGAACTAGGAGGTCCCCCCCACCTTTGAGGTGGTAATCTTTTCCACTTCCAGCGCGTAGTCGAGCAGGGGGGTAGCAGGGAAGTGCTGTTTGACGTAATCTTTCAGGATCTGCACTCGCATGTCTGGGTTGTTTATCTAGAAAGTAACGCAAAGTTCTAGTATCAGCCATGTGCTCCACCACCCCAGAGTCCCCTGAAATTTTAGGAAAGACTCTGGAATTGCAACAAGTGGAGATGAGCCATCATTCAGGAGACCCTGCTGCTCAGTGGGCTTTCACAGTAGGGGAGAAAGGTGGCTTGAGTGCATGCCAGGACCTGTACCATGATGGTCTCCCATGGAGTGTGATACACAGGCTGCAGGTGGCCTACGCTGGGGCAGGGATCGGGGTTGAGAGCCAAGTTCCGCAAAGCCAGGGTGGAACATCCCTCAGCGCCAGCACCCTCCCCGGTCCTAATGCAGCCCTCATCCAGCAACCTCTGGAGGCTTATCCTGGGCCAGCAGAGTGTTTGGACGCCTGGACAGAGGTGTTGGGGTCACACACTGACCCTTTTGCATTCATGTGAGTGATACACCCTTGTCCTGGCCAGTGGAGTGACTGACTGAATGAGGTTTGGGAGCAGCAAAGCCAAGGACCCTGAGGACATAAGGGTCTTTCTTCCTATAAGACCCTCTTCTTTTTCCTTTTGATTTGTCAACAAAACTCATTACCAGGACATGCAGAGGGCTACTATTAGCTGAAATATTCACTCCTTGGCATCTCCCATCAGGCTCTCTCTCAGAGTATTACTCCTCTCAGTGACAGCCAGAGCAGTAGTTTGACTTGCTTTGGCCAATGAATGTGAGGGCAAGTGAGCTGCGCAACCTGTGAGCAAAAGCTTTACGAACTTTCATGTGGGGCCTCCTTGGTGGCTCAAGGGAACCTCAGTGCTATGAAGCTATGGGCAGCCGCTACAGCACAAGTTCGATCCCAGGCCAGGGAGTGATCCACAGGGTGCAGCAGACCCCTCCTGTCTTGCCTTCTGCTCCCCTCAGTGGTGTGTTTCAGTAGATCTGCCTGTTTTGTTCCCCACACTGTCTCTGGTGAATCCTCTCAACCCCACCCCACACCTCTGGCCTACATCCTAGTTGTTGTATACAGTAAAAAAAAAAAAAGATCTTTTACATGGGTCCACCAATATGGTTTCCCTTCTGCCGTGAGACCAGGGGCCTAGATAGGGGCCGCTCACGTGACAGCCAGCCATGGCTGCAGGGTGAACAGGAGACAAAGCCTCACTGCTGCAAGCCACTGGGCTTTCTGGAAAACTAAAGTTATCCATTTTCACACCAAAATTTTGGATTTTCAACGCAAACTGTTGAAGGGCCATCTGTTTTAAAATGGGAAAAATAAGCTGAACTTGGTTTGACATCTGTCTGCACATAGGAAATGCTGCATGTTGGGAGTCAGGCATGTGGGTGTTCCCCAACTAAACCCGGGCGCTCTGGTCACCATCCGCCCTGACACCTGGTCCCTTGAGAGCGACGACTCACGGATTTGACTCTGTGACCAATGCCCATGATCAGTTTGCCTTCCTTCTTCATCTTGTTCACAAACTCCATGGGGATAATGCCGCTGTCGAAGGCTTTACTGAACATCTTGGCTGCTGCATCCAGGGCACCCCCAAACCGGTCCCCCTGGAGGAGAAACAAGTCCACAATGCTGTTGGCGATGGGAGCTGCCTTCAGTCTCACGCACCTATCTGGCGCGTAGGTGTGCCCTGAAGCGCTCCAGCACAGGATTGTGCCCTCAGGGGCTCCTGCCAGGACCCCAGGCAGCATGATGCCAAAACCAGCGCCCCGCCATGGGTGAGTGAGGTACTCACAATGGTGAGCAGCCCCGAGGTGAGGCTGGAGACCAGGTCCTTCCCAGCCCGGGCGCAGATGATGGTGTTGTGGGCCCCGGACACGGCTGGCCCGTGATCAGCCGTCACCATGAGGCACATCTCAATGAACTGGCAGGAGTACTTGGGCAACCTAGGAGGGCAGGTAAAGGGGCGGACGGTTGGAACAGAGGCGAGCTGGGGAGCAGGAGCCCTGGAGAGGAAGCCATGCTGCTGTTCTCTCCATTTCCCTGAACAAGGCATTCAGATTCGAGCAGGGCAGCAGCTCCGAATCCACGTCTATCCTGTCACAGCGCCAAGGCAAAACTCCTGATTCCTGTGCAGCTCTGCACTTGGCTGACATCTAATTCTGCTTTTAACAGAGTTCGTTACAGGGTGTGCGCTCTCCTCTCTGAGGGTGGTTTTCAGCACAAATGGCTGCAACAGGACCCCACCTGCACGGGTGGCTGCCTCCATGGACCAGACGGAAAGGCGAGACCCCTGTCCCTGTACAGTGGCGGGGCCCCTCAGGCCTCCTGCACAGTGTTCCACCTCCCAACCGATGATGGAGAACGAGGCCTGGAGACATGGGGATACAAGAGCAGGCAGAGCGAAACCTGCTCAGGTGTTAAAACATGTGGACCTTCCCAGGAAAGGACCAAGGCCCCACCTCTCCACAGGTGAGGGCATAAAACAAACTAAGACTTTGACCTGGACTGGTGCCCAGTGCCAGCTCCAAGCCAGGACTCCGTGAATCACGTATTCACTGGCCCCCCTGACTGGCTGGAAGTCCCAGAGGAGGGCTCAACTGGGGAGCTGCAGAAAAAAACCAATTTTCTCCTCCCAGTCAGACTGACACAGATTTGCAGAGGACACCACACAGCTGCTTTAACTCCACCTGTTCAGCAACTCCGTCAGGTCTGTCCACTCACCTCTAACTACCCTTACCTGTCCCAGGAGGCCTGCATATGCCCTGTCCCCTTTCTTTAAATGTTCCCAAGGGAAAGTGATCCCTGAGGACGTCAGCGCATTGGCCTCTGTTGTTTGGCCTTTTAGGGACAGCCTGCATCTCTTTCCTCCAGCCTTTCAGAATGACCCTGGACATACCCCCCCAAGGTTGGCAAACCCACTTGCATGTTGGGGGAAAACCACTCATGCCGGGTAGCAGGGCGCTAGCACCTTCAGCCCCACACTCACCTTCTCTGGAACCAGAGGAGGCCGAGGACCCCACCGATGCCCATCTCCTCCTTGAAGACCTCGGTGATGGGCATGCCCGCATAGATGAGCTCCTGGCCACGCTCGTCGCAGATGCTGGTCATGAACGAGGCAGGTTTTCGGATTAAGCCCAGTTCCTGAGCAGACCCGGGGCAGAAGGAAGCAGGGCCGTGGTGAGCAGATTCCTCCAGAAGCGCCCACCGCCTTTCCTGCGCTCTCACAATCAAAGTGTCCCGGGCGTGTGCTCAGTTCAGAGAGCCAAGCAGCACCTCTCGGACAAACTACTCCCAAGAAAGAAGGGCAAAAGCCCTTCTAGCCAAGCGGGGCACATCAAACAGGTGGGCCGAGCCGGGGGGCCACTCAGCCTGGGCACTATCTCTGTTCTGACCGAGCATCTGCAGGGCCACGCAGTGCCCTACGCAATCAACCTCAAAAAGGAGCAAAACGCCTGTGTCACAGCAGAGGAAGTGGGGTTCAGAGAGACGCAGGAACAGAAGGCACACAGAACAATGAGTCTAAAAGGACACTTTAAAAAAAATTCACCAAAAGCCGCCAACCCTGTCCCCCATGGAAATGTAATGAGATGACCATGGAGATGGGGGAATCCCTTGTGTCCTCTCCCCACGGAGGACATGGGATGGAGGCTCCTGAATGTCCTATCTCCAGGTCTGGAGCACAGATTTCCCCTTGGAGGTAGGCAAGGAACATCAATCCCTCTGTCTACTTCTTTAATATCCATTAGAAACATAACTCAGAAAAGCTAGATGTCCTCAAAAGAAGAAAATTTAACAGAAAAAAAAGATAAAAGTGCTGGAAAGTGAAAGTGACATTTTCACTCCCCAAGTAACAGGAATAAACAAGTTAAAAATGTTAAACTTAAAAAAAAAAAGTTAAACTTCTTAAAAATTGCAAACTTGTGAAAATTTAAACCAACCAACCAGATAAACGCTGACTTTGGCATCCACCCACCCTGCTTTTTTGGCTCGGTGCTGGTATGTCCAGGGACCTCTTTCTGGACCTGGGTCCACCTTTATGCATGTGCACGGGGACAGACCTGACCCTGTGCAGGACCCAGCAGAGCGCAGCGCCGCAGTCCAGCCCGTCCTCCACTGGTGACGACCAAGCAGGAAGTGTTTCTCCACACGCGGCTGCGCCCACCAGCATTTCTCTGAGCCGCGCTCTCGACAGTCGCTGGACGGCCAGGTATGAGCGCTCACTGGGGTGACTGCTGTCACCCAACTACCTTTCCGAAACTTTCCCCACCAACAGGAAACAAATGCCCCAGTCTCCACGCCCCCGCAAACAGTGGACAGCAACAGGGTAAAATAGGTACCTACTGCTTTAATCCTGGTTCCTTTTGTATGGAGTGAGGTTGAGCCTTTTTCCACAGTGAAAGGCCATTTCCTACCTATTTTTGAGTGGATTCCCTCTTTTGACAACTGATTTCTAAGAGTGCTTTAATATTAAGAAAATTTACCCCTTGAACTATACCCTTAGAGGAGGCCGAGCAGACACTACTCTCTGCTTCACTCCAAAGCCCCTTAGCAGTATACACAAGGCAGGGGACACTGACCGAGTGCCCTGTCCCCGGCCCAGGTCAGGACACACAGCTGTGAGAGACACCCCTGGCCAGCGCCCGCCGGGGCCTGCCTTTGTTGTGCCCGGTGGTCAGAAGGGCCACCTCATAAGCTCTCACATAGTAGGAGGGGCTGGGATTCAAGAGTGACCACTGCTGGTCTGGAGAAGCCCCCCTGGGGTGGCTTGGGGCCCAGAGCAGTGACAGGTTGCTGTAGTAGTAGGTGGGGCTGGCCCCACGGTTTCAAGCCAAACCCACCCAGACCCCCTGGGCCCCAGCGTCCAGGACACGCGCGGCACCCACCCTGGCCCAGGAGTAGTCCATCGGCACGGTGGGGGGCGGCACCTCCTGTGCAGGCACGATGACGCCTCTGGCCACAAGGTCCTCGTACACAGACCTGGGGGCGGGGAGAGCAGGGCAAAGACACGGCTCTTACTCTGGCTCCTCTGAGTCATCCCAAGAACACCACTCCTCCTCACCCAAAGACTTAAGTTTCTCCTGCACCCTTCCTGTCGAAGGTGTATTCTCACCAGCTGGAACCCTGAGAACTACATGAAAAGGTTCTGTCCAAAAGCCTGCGCCCTTTTCGGAATGGGTGTTACAGAAAGTAGGACCTGGAGGCCCAGACAGGATGGAGGAGGGGAAAGGGGCGACGGCAGCCTGTGCAGTAACGGTCAGTGGGCCCAAGGGGACACGTTCGAGCATTTCTGTGTCCACCTACTCCCTGATGGCCAGTGCAGAAACAGCGTGTTTTAGCACCAGCCTGTACAACCCGGAACCGCTGTTCTACAAACTAAAACAAGACAAAGGCCAAAGAGGAAGAGAGAGGCCAGCCCCTCTGTACAGCCACACGAGACAGAGGAGAGGGACCAGGCCACGGCCCCTTTCCGCCGGAGGGGCAGGCCGGCCCCCGCGAGGCACTTACTGGATAATCTCTCCAAGCTCGTCGAAGCTCCGGGGCACAAACACCCCTGCCTCCTTCAAAGCCTGGTTCTTGGCTACTGCAGTTTCAGAGGCCTGGTTGGCACAAGCTCCAGCATGGCCAAACTGAACCTGGAAGGCAAAGGAGAGCAGCTTCACCAGGCTGCTAGTCCCCGAGGAGGGCTGCGTGCGGGGCCCTGCCTCCCGCGGCCCATGGGCTCAGGGCACGGGGACTCAGGTACAGACGAGTCACACGCTGGTGTGTGCGGGAGCCAGAGACAAACCTGGCAGCCACCCACAGACCCGTCCCTGAGCTTCCCTGGGGCAGGGGCAGGGGCAGGGCGGTGGACAGGAGCAGTCTGGAGCTTAGTGAGAAATGAAGCTACACACGGGTGACCAGAGGCTGAGCTCACACAGGCTGACTGTCCAAGAGACGCTTTT
This sequence comes from Condylura cristata, assembly GCF_000260355.1. Lineage (NCBI taxonomy): Eukaryota > Metazoa > Chordata > Mammalia > Eulipotyphla > Talpidae > Condylura > Condylura cristata. The sequence goes on along the minus strand of NW_004567118.1, from coordinate 3,385,426 downwards.
TGTAATAGGTAAAAAAAAGGTGATTTCATGGAAAAAATACAAATTTCTGCATTCTTTCCAAAGAATCTGATTTTACACAATTAGTCTATCTTCCCACACAGCAGCAACCGTAAACCAGTGGAATATGGGGCTAACTGGAGATAGGAAGTGAGCAAGGGGGAGAGAAAGCCAAGTGGAAGAGCTAACTGCCTTTGAGCAAGCAACAGGGAAACGTCAGCCTGAGCCAGAGCCTTGACTGAGGGCAGACCCGGTAGCTGTGCGACATTTCACCTGCCACAGTAACGCCTTCTCAGTCCAGGCAACTCTCTCAGAACTTCCCTCAGGTAATCATTCTAGTGCTAGCACTCTTTGCCATTAGAAAGGATGTGGAAGCACAGAGGGGCAAAGTGGCTTGCCCAGGGCAACAGAGGTCGTGCCGAACCCAGGCGGTCGGCTTCTGTGCCCTGGCGTGGTGGAGGCGAGGACCATGGCTCTGGTGAGCAGCCCTGCCGACCGTCAGCCCTCCATGCAGGTCTCTCTGTGTGGGGCTCAATCTGCACAGGTGGGTGGGGAGGAGGAATTCTGTGCTCAAATAAACTCAGAGCATGCTGGCTTCAAGGAAGTCACGCGAGCGTAATTCTGAAACTTCTCCAATAAATAAAGCCGGGACGTTTCCAGGAGACACGGTACCCCAAATCTGCCTCATACAGAGCTGCCCTCATTTTTGTCTGTCTGGTTTGTTGATTTTGTCCTGAGAATCACTGCTACAGTCCCCATGAAAAAGCTGCCTTATCACTACCCTGGTCTCCCCAGGTCCCCACAGACTAATTCAGTTTTTCCTGGGAGCTGTTTGGAGGTACCCAGCTTACATCCTCTAAGAAAGCAAGTCCTGCAAGGTCCTGTGACTCTTCCAGGATTTCAAAACCCTTCTATGAGCCAGGCAGTCATGGTCCTTCTATTCCACCTTTGTCTAGGCCTACATTTTTTTCATTAAAAAATGATTGGGGGCCCTCCCTGGTGGCGCAGCGGGTTAAAGCACTGCACTGAGAATCTAAAGCCGCTTCCGCATGAGTTCAATTCCCGCCTACCCCGGAGGTGACCACATGGTGTGGCAGACCTCTCCTGACCCACCCGCTGCTCCCTTCAGCAGTGTACTTCGTCGATCTGCCTGTTCTGCTCCCCACTCTGTCTCTGGTGAAGCCTCTCACCACCCCTGAGCCTCTGGCCTGTACCCCAGTTCTGTATGTACAAGTAAATAAATCTTAAAAAAAAAAAAAAAAATGATTGGAAAGCACAAGCTAAAACCTCTTCGGAGCTGCCTATCCATGAGGCGATGGTGTGTCTCACGCAGAGACACAAGAGCCAGGCCCTTGCTCTGGGGCACGTCCACTGAGGACGAGGAGTGATATCTGGGTGGGTGTTTGGGGGAGCGGAGTCCAGAAGAAAGAGAATCAGAACAGCTTCATGCAGTAAGTGGATCAAAGAAGGATGAAAATAGGTCGTTGCTAAGACCTGCATACCCAGACCGACGACGCTCAGCTGCACAACAGCCCCCCCCGTCATCCCCATTCACAGGTCAGCAAATGGAGGTACAGGGAGGTTGCTTCACGGGCCACCCCAGACTCCCAACATATGGCTGTGCCATGCCACAGTCCCCTCAGCAGCATGTACATGGTGCCTGCTGTCACCACCGTGATGTTGCAGCGTGCATCCTTGTACACGTACACTGCATATTTTACATGCATATCCCAGGGTGAATTTACAGAAATGGAATTGCTGGTTCACAGAGCAGGTGCAATTTCCCACGACCAAATGCTGCCACTCTGAGGTAGGCAGGGAGCTGAAGGGAGAAAGACAGGTGCAGCAGGTATGCTGGGAGCAGGCACGAGGGGGTAAGGGCAGGGTTACTGTTGCCGCAGGAGGCCTTGAAGGCCATGTTGTGTCTTCCGGGGCCATAGCAAGGGCAAGGGCTGACAGCCTGCTCAGCTCCTGATGACTGGCAGGTGGCAGGTGGCTGTGTCCTTCGGTTACATCAGCACCGGCAGGCCACCTTCAAGACAGGGCTGTTAAAGCTGGAGCACGGGACAGCTGTGTGGCTTACCCTACCCCACAGGAGACACACCCCTCGGAGGGTGTTTATGCCCAAGACACGACTCCCACACTTACTGGGTGCCGCCAGCACTGTCACATGAATTCCAGCACGTTAACACACCCAGAACAAACCTCCCCTCCTCCCCTCTGTCCCCACACAGAACTCAGTGTCTCTCCCCAGCTCTGAGCCTGCGGTGTGTCCTCTCCTTCCTCAACCTGCCCTTTGCTTGGCAATCTCTTTCTCCTTCCTATCAGCACAGTTCAAGTGTTTCCTTGCCCACGAAGCCTTCTCAGTTCCTCCAGGTGGAAGGTTCCAGCTCCCTACTCCGAGCTGGGACTCAGAACCTTGTTCTGGCCTTAACCTGTGAGGAGTAGTCCTCCCAGCTAGACTCAAGACTCCGGAGAACTAGACCTTGCAGTACCAAGCAAGTACTCGCTATTTCTTGGTGGAGTTAGCTGTCCTAAGATGACTATGTGTACCCCTCAGATGCCTCTCTGGGCCTTCTGACTCCAAGCCTGGGGGTGCGGGTCGTACCTCGGAGGAGAACATGGTGGCACAGGTCCCGATGCACCAGCAGACCACTGGCTTGGTGATGCGGCCCTCCTTGATGCCGTGGCAGATCTTATATTCCTCAGTGCCCCCTATCTACCGAAGAACAGGGGGAAAAAAAACGCACAAGTTACTGAAACCCACCCTGAGTCACCCCAAGCGAGAGTGGCACTGCAGCAGGAAATACGTCCCATCAGGCAGGGACTAAGTGCTCAAATGTCCCAAGTTGTAACCTAGATAAAAGAGGAGACACAGACTTTGCTGAATAACAGCCCAGAACACTGAGACTGGACTGCTGAGTTATAGAGACAGTGGGGTATGCTCAGGACACCCCCACTCCTTCCTGACCCAAGAGTGTATGATGATGCTACCTGATCAAAGGCACAACCCTGGGGTGGCTGAGAGGGCCTCTTAGTTAAGCGAAACAGACTTTTGGCTTCAGCTGTACCCTAGTACAGACCATGGCCAGCTAGCGCAGGCTTCTCCTCTACTGACACCAAAATACCTTATGGGCCCAGGAGGCCAGACTCCTTTTTCAGACCTGAACACAGCAGTGTTAAAAGTGACAACCTCAGCCCTCCCTGGTGGCCCAGCAGGTTAAAGTACAGCACTACAAGCTGGCCATTGCCGCTTCAGTGAGTTCCATCCCCACCCCCGAAGAGACCCACATGGCGCAGCAGACCTCTCCCGAGCCACTCGCTGTCCCCCTCAGCAGTGTACTTCGTCAGTCTGCCTGTTCTGCTCTCTGCTCTGCCTCTGGTGAACCCCCTACACCTCTGGCTGGCACCCCAGTTCTGTATGCACAAATAAATAAATAAATCTTAAAAAAAAAAAAAAAAAGTGATAGCCTCTAGGCCCCAGTCTGCAGAGTGGGATTACCAGACACTTTAAATTATCTAGAACCAAAATGTAAGAATGTGCTAAAGCCTGAGACCATAGATGACTTTTACAATCAGAAGAATTAAGTTTTTCATCCAGTAACTTACCTCTCCAAGAACCACAATCATTTTGACTCCTGGAGTGTCCTGGTAACGTAACACGTGATCCATGAATGTTGAGCCAGGGTACCTGGTGAAAAAGGAACGCCCTGTCAGGGAAGGCCCGAGCAGGTGTGCTCGTGGGTGTGGGGAGTGTGCTTCTCCTAGAGGCTGTGGGGTCTTAGTGGTGTGGATGCCCAGTGAGAATCCAGAGGGCAGGGAACCTGCAGGCCCTGAAAAGCCACTATGGATCTGTTACCTCAGTTAATTCTCCCAACAACCCCATGAGGTGGGTGCTGTTATTCAGCATTTGGCACAAAAGATGCTGGAAGTCCACGGAGGGTAAGAAGCCGCCCAGGACACACGGCTGGTAAACAAGGCAATGGGCGTGCACCAGCCCTGTGGTCCCGTTCAGACCGGGTCCCGCTCAGCGCTGCACTCTGCTGCCTCCCTATGGCCACAAATGGCAAGAAACAGAATTACCCCAAAGCCCAGACAACTCTTAAAATGTCTTTCCCTCATTTTCTGATCTCAGGCTCATGTTAGCCCTGAGACAAGGAGAGCACTGCCCTGTGCCAGGCACTTCAGTGAGGCTCGCTGACTTCGCAGCAGGGAGCAGAAATCGGGGGGTGGGGTTGGCAGGGCCCCATCTCGCGGCTCTCAGCGCAGAAGTCTCCTTCGTCCCCCCAACTGTCACCTGTCCCCGCCAATGGCCACGCCCTCATAGACGCCGTCAGTGGTCCGAGAGATGATGTTGTTGAGCTCATTGGACATGCCCCCAGAACGCGAGACGTAGGCCACACTGCCGGGCCGGTAAAGCTTGGAGGCCAGGATATTGTCCAGCATCCCGCCGGTGTTCCCAATCTTAAAGCAACCGGGCTTGATGCCTCCAACCTGCAGGGGCAGAAACAGCAGTCAGGGAGGGCGCCCGCCTGACCGCAGGGCCCAGGGGGTGGCAAAGGCCAGGATTACGCAAGCCTGATGGGAGAAAGTGTTGGGTGAGCTGACTGCCCCAGGTGGGGCTTCCTGCGCAGGGAGGGTCTCCTCTCCTCCAGGCAGCTTCACACAGAAAGAAGCCACGGCCACTGCGGGCTCGGGCATGCCAGGCAGAGCCCGGCCACTCCTTGCAGTCAGAGGAAAACAGTGTCCTCCAGAAGTGCGTAACACAAGTGTGCACCTCTGCTCAACAGCAACCCCCGTCTGTGAAGTGAAAAGTCTCTCGCTTAGTTCAAAATCTTAGCCTTAAAAACAATTTTTTAATGTAACAACTAAGTCAAAACAAACAAGAAATAGAGAAATTTCTCAGGCGAGGACCCAGGGATCAAAAATAAGACTTCCTGGGCCTCCCTGGTGGCACAAGGAGTAAAGCGCAGCACTATGAAGCTGTCTGAGCCACTGCGGCACGGCCTTGATCCCCGGCCAGGGCGTGACCCACAGGGCGCAGCAGACCTCTCCTGTCCCACCCACTGCTCCCCTCAGCAGTGTTCTTCCTCAGTCTGCCTGTTCCGCTCCCCACTCTCTGTAGTGAATCCTCTCACCCCCTGCACTTGTGGCCTGTACTTCAGTTTTTATATCCATAAATAAAAATAAACCTTTACAAGAAAAAGAAAAACAAGACTTTTTGGGGCTAGTGTGGTAACATCCATCTGAGGAGGTGGGAACCTACACCCCACATCATCCAGTGTTGTAAACTAACATCACCTCAATGAATAAAGAAAAGAAATAAAAACCCTCTTACCGGGCTTTTTCTTTGGTTTATAATGAAAGGAAAAGCCAATGACTTTGTTATTCTGTCCTAGGGTGGACCAACACATAAAAGACAATAATCTCATTAGCCCTGTGAGTTAAAAAGGTGAAATGGAGCAAGGAGTGAGCCCTTTAAAAATAACTGGAACCAGAGGGACCTCTCTATATCTTTTCAACCTACAAGGGAGACAGAAGACTCAACAAATGAGCTTCCCCAGGCCCAGAACTCCCACGGTAGCCTTGAACTTAAACAGGGCCTGGAAGGGCGCTCACAGTGGCAGGGCCTATGATGGTCACTCCCTTCTGGTCCGCCTTCTCGATCAGCTTCCTGGTGAGGGCCTCGGGGATGCCTTCAGCTATGATGGCAATGGTCCGGATCTAGAGGACAAGAACAATGCCCTCCTGTTAACGCTCTGCCCCAGGGGGTAACATGCCAGCAACCACTCAATGCCCCATCTTCCATGTCCTCTCTCAGGCCCTAAGATCAAAGTAAGGTTAACACAGGCAGCCTCTTCCCACAGGGGAGTTCCTGTCCTCACTACTCCATTCTCACCCAAAAAGGGAGACACGGACATGCGAACTAAGCTCCACTGGCAATACCGCAGTGGTGCAGTAGGCGAGCAGGAACAGGTGTTTCCGACAACGACATTCAGTGCTGCTCTACTGCTTCCCACCCCAAGCTCAGGAGACTCGTTCCCACCCACTACCCCATTTGTCCTGTGCAGCTAGCTTTGGCGTTCTCCACTGCGCCCAAGTCTCCAGCATGCCTCGAGGACAGGGTCCACGTGTGGCCGAAATGAGGAGCCTCCGTTCTCAGACGAGAGAAAGCCAGTGGGCACACGAATGGAGGGCCAGCCCCTCCCTGGGCTCTGACCTAGAAGCCAGGCACACTTCTCCCGTAAAGGGCCAAACAGTATTTTTGGGCTTTGCTGGTTACGTGACTGCTATGCAACACTCTGCCTCTGGTGAAGTCTCTCACCACCCTCCGTCACCCCTCTGGCCACACCCCAGTTCGTGAATGCATACTAAGTAAATCTTTATAAAAGTTCACCTTGGTAACAGTCAACGATATGTAAATTTTAAAGAAATACAATGTCTATAATGTTTTGCATGTTTTGAAAGTCCAAACAGCCAGAGATGGCAAAGCCTGCGAGGAAACAGGGAACAGGGAGGTCAGTGTAGGGGCACCCGGGCAGGAGGGGCCCAAGGTTTTCAAATCTGCACTTTGTGAGGAAGGAATCTGACTTCCAGACCCTTACAAGGGAAAGGGTGTTAATCTGAGGGTTTTATCACAAGGCATACAAGAACAATAATGTTGTCAGTGAGCATTTACGGACATAGAAGTGGGTCATAAGATAGTTACGTAAATGACTCCTTGTGTTCCCATCCAGAAGGTGTGGAGAAACATACTCAAATATGAGCAGGCCAGAAAGCTGCCAGGCCAGGAAGCAGCGCAGCCCTGCCCAGCCCAGCCCGTCCCCACCCTGCCTTCTGAAGACCCAGCGTCCCCAGACACGTTCACCGAAATTCGTCCCCGAGGCAGAGACGATGGAGGCCATTCAGGGACTTTCCCTGCCATCCCACCCCTCCACCCCCCACTCCAGCCCAGGGACTGACCTGTGCGAAACTCATGGTCTCGATGGTACTGTCATAGGCGGAGCGGAGAGAGGCGAAGTTGATGAGCACATCTACCTCGGGGTGTTTCTTCATGGCGTCCGCCATGTTCTTGAAGACAGGGATCAGGATCTCTTTGTGGCCCCAGTAAAACTTTTGCTTGTGGTCTCCGCTGTGAGAAGCAAAGGGGGTCAGGACACGCCCACCTGTCCAGGCTGGGGAGGAGGAACCTGAGGGCAGGAGTTTCCCATAGGAGGTGGAGAGGCAGGGTCTCTGCCCTCAAAAGCTTCCCCGGGACTATCCATCACCCCAGTCTGGGATGGGCAGATGCTTCCTCAGCAAAGGGGATAATCTAGCTGGCCCCTAAGTTCTGTCTTAGTGTGAAGTGCGACACCGAGGAGGAGACCCATCTGGCATCTCCGGCCTCTGCTGTCATTATGCGACTCACGTGAAAGGGTAGACCATGGCCGCCACTGAAGGCTCGTCCCGGGAGCAGACGTAGTCGAAGTCCAGCATGCCCTGCACGGCCCGCGTCTGCATGCCCCACACGATGGCCTTGGTGTGGCGGCTGAAGAGCGTGGCGTTCTTCCCTGGTGGGCAGAGACAGAGCGAGTGCTCCCAGAACACACACCCCTGGGAGACTCCCTGCCAGGCTCCTCCATGCCCTATGCCCTAAGTCTAGGGACGGTGGGTCATCACAACCACCAAGGGACCCCAAGAAGATGGAACTCTGAATGCTCAGAGCAGAGGTGCCTCGATGTCTCCTGGGAAAAGGTGATAGACCCAAACAGCTAGGAGGGAGCCAAGAAAGGACTCCCCATGCAGAAAACGGCCCCTGGACGACAGCCCTGCAGGCCCTGCCCACGCATGAGGGGCGAAACCAGCCGCAGGCTCATATGCAAGTGAGGCCTGGAGAGTATTTTTAGTCTCTGGGAAAAAGTGTTAAACTCTTCCAATGCTGGTGGCAGTTTTCAACAACTCTTCCAAGGCCCCGGTCACTGCAAGTCTGGACATATCCAGTGCAGGCGCGGCTGGTCCTCAGGACGCTGGTCAGCAGACGTCCGTGGTACAGGGCTGCGTGTAACTGTGGCTGGAGCTACGTCCAACTGGCAGCACCCTGGCACTCACCCCAGCCTCTTCCCTCCACCAGGTGGCACTTCCCCGAGCAGACTGTTCTTAGGGGAGCTCTCCTGAGGGCAGCAAAGAGGTGAGGGGCAAAGGCAGGGAACAGGAGGCTAAAGTGCACTGCTCAGCCCGAGGGGCCCCTCGGCACCCCGCAGGCCGTGGACGGCCCTGGGGGCTCCTCAGCTCTCACAGGGAGAACAATGCCGAAGCTCAGGGGCATCCGTAGTAACTAAGCTACTGCACTGGCACAGGCCTGGCAAGCTGCGAGCAAGGGCTGATGTAAGAGCTCACTTTCCCCGCACCCAGAGGCTTATCCCTGCAGAGGCGCCTCTTCTGTCATCACTGTAAGCTGTTCTTGACAGAGAGCTGCTGAAGTTGCAAATCCTGGAATTTACTGTCACCCAGACCCATCCGGGTTCAGCTGAGACACGAGATCACAGAACAGGGAAGTCACCTAATCCAGTTCCCTCCCCTCCCAAACCCGGAAACAGAAGCTCAGAGATGTTGAATGACGGGGTCCCAGGTCACCTGGCATCCAAGCCAGGGTTACACAGTGGCTCTGGTTAAGGCCCTCCCCGATGGTGCAACAGGATCAAGCGCAGCACCCTAAGGCTCTCTGAAGCCACTGCAGCACGAGTTTCATCCCCGGCCAGGGAGCTGACCCCCATGGCACAGCAGACCGCTCCTGACCTGCCTGCTGCTCCCTGCAGCAATGTATTTCAGTGGATCTGTCTGTTCTGCTCCCCGCTCTGTCTCTAGTGAATCCTCTTATCCACCTACACCTCTGGCCTGTACCCCACTTCTGTAAGCATAAAGAAATCTTAAAAAAAAAAAAATTTAAAAAAGATGAACTTCAGTCACGAAACAGAGGCAGGCAGATGAAACCAGCATGGCTCGGCCACTCCCACTCTTAGAGGAGCCCACAGCCGAGGCCGAGCGCCCGCCTGTGCACATGCGTGCATCTGTCTACCGGGAGCCTACAGAAATGGCCTGGAATCTACAGGCCCCCCTGGCCCTCCAGCGTGGAAGGGAAAGGGACAGAGCAGGCACAGAGATGACAAAGCTTGCGCAAGGCCGCCCAGCCGCAGGGAGGCCCAGAGAGCACCCCTCCTCCAGGCACCCCCACACTAGGCTCCTTCTCGGCTGGCACAACCTGTCCCCCACTTCTCGGCACAGCTTAGGGGCTGACGGTAAGAATAAGCTGCTCCCAGGCCCTCTCCAGCGGCGCAGCGTTAAGGCGCAGCACTGTCAAGCTACTGCAGTCACTTCAGTGCGAGTTCGATCAGCAGCCCCGAGGTGACCACATGGTGGCAGAACTCTCCTGACCCCCCCAACCCCCCCACCCCGCGCCCCTCAGCAGTGTGCTTCGTCCATTTGCCTCCCTGCTCTGCCTCTGGTGAATCCTTTCACTGCTCTTGCACCTCTGGCCTGTACCCCAGTTCTGTATGCATAAATAAATAAACTTAAAAAAAAAAAAAGGAATAAGTTGCTCCCACAGCCCTCTTCCCTGGGGCAGGAGAACTGAGAGCAGAGCCCAGCCCATCTTTGCACAAGGCCCAGTCTCAGGTCTGGTCTTTTAGGTTAACAATGTGCTTGCCAGAAAATGTAAGACTTAAAAGGAGCCTGTCAGAAGACTGCAGCCCCTAGTTACTCCTCCCCTTCCTCCTGGCCAAAGGCCAAAGGCATCATCAGAAGATTCCCAGGGTGAAATTACCCACAGCTATGAAAACCAAGATGTTAAAAAGGAATCGGAATGCTCTGAGCAGAGATCCTGTTCGCTCCATCACTGGGTAACCGCGGTCTATGAGCTTGCACAGAGAACGGGCACTAGAGAGCGGCCCGGGACACCGCACAACGCCCAGGTGCCTTCCAGCGGTCTGCCGCACCCTCCTGGTCTCTCTCTCCTGTTGGTGCCCAAACCCCAGAGGTATCTAAACTCGTCCAGGTGGGGAGCCACAGGGCGAAGCCAGCAGTGATGAGGCTGGGTGGGGAAAGGCAGAAAAGCAAGACCGCAGGCGGAAGGGGCGACCGGAGGCTGCTCTCCGGCCAGTGGGCTGACCCCTCCCGTGTCCAGGGCCTCCTCTCCTGCCGGCAGCGCTCCGCTCCTGCACTTGAGGCCCCCTCCGGTGCGACGTCCACAGCAGCCACAACTAGAGGGGTGCTAGGTGGGCCGCACACTAAGCAGGGGGGGGGGGAAGGGAGAGCGAGACTAGGACTGGGGGCAGGTCACATGGACGCAGGGACAGAAAGATTCCCAGACAACAGTGCCACCCACCAGGGAGCGGCACAAAGCACACGTCAGAAGTGGAACCGTAACAGAGCCACACGTGGACGGGACGGGTGGGGGCGTCCTACCTTGCAGGGGTCTTGGACTTGGGACTGAATCTGTCAAAGAAAATGACCAAGGCAACTGAGTGACCCACTGACGGCTGAAGGCTTTGGAAGGGGAGGGTGGGTACGGGGCGGGGTCCCACGGACCTGCCGTCTAGGCTGACACCCTCCACCTCCTCATCTATTCCACGGTGGACAGGAGTGACGCCGAGAGAAGAGGGTAGAGCACCAGTCAGCGAGTGGAGGTGAGAGAGGGCCAAGGGCCACGGGCGCAGAAAAGGGAAAGGAGGAGCCCCAAGTCTTGGTGGGACACCAACGTCCCCCCCAGGCCTCTGGAAGGACAAGTGGCCCCTCCTCCTCTCTCATCTTGTACCCATGAAGCACAGCGAGATGCTCAGGCCAGAGTGGGACTGGACCCGTCACTCTGCTGCACACACAACTCCTGGTGTGGGGCTTGCAGGGCACTGACTGCAGTCGCAAGTACCCAGCCCAGGTCACTGTTTCACAAGCGGCCGCAAGCAGCTCTGACCATATCGGGAAGAGGCCACACCAGGCCACATGAGCCCAGCGCTTATCGGACACCTGCTCTCGTCTAATGCGGGCTGCAAGGGCGGGCCGGCAGGGCTCAGAGGACTGAGAGGCAAGAGGCAACGCACAGCCGGGCTGGAGACTAGTTTTCACACTGGGTTTGCACCAGGGCACTTCCCTGCAGACACCCAGGATGGGGAGGACGTGTGGCAGCTCCCCTGGGTGGGACTCTGGGGGCTCTTCCCACCTCTTGGTGTTTCGTAGCTCGTCTCCTCCACAGCCTCCCTGCCCAGCTCACACACCCTCCAAAGGCAGGAAGGGGGTGAAGGAGCCAGGGAGCAGTGAGGTCACCCAGGCACCGCCTGGAGAGCCCACAGGGCAGGGCCTCAAGCCACCGTACCCTCAGCCTGCCCCAGCCCTCAACCACTCACAGCACCTGTGCTGGTCTGGAAAGGGAAAAGGGGTGAGGAGGACCCAAAAGTGCTGGCATTACCTTGCGGCACAGCGGGCTTGGCCTTCTTTGCAGGTGCCACCTCGTCGGTCCGGGACTCAGAAAAAGACGCCGTCCTGCTGGGGGCTGGAGTCTGGGGTGGGATGAGGAGAGAGTCTGAATGACTGGGGGAAAAGCCACTGGTCCTTTAAGGCCCCAAGAAATCAGGTAATGAGAACTGGCACGACACTGTTCTTTACAAGGTGCTTTCAGAAGTGCTACTCCGCCAACTTTTGGGCTAGGAAGCAAGCAGCCCAGCGCCCTGGCCGCAGGGAGCCAGCTGAGGCTGAGCAGGGACCACGCCTGCCCGGTCCCTGCCCTGGCACAGGTGGACTCACATCTGACTTCAGAACTGCAAGCATGACCTGCCCCCACGCGTCTCCCTACTGCCCCCGAATGGCGAAGGCGGAGGAGGGGCACTCCGTCCTGGACAGGATGGGGTAGGAAGGGCAGAAACGAGGGCACGGCAGCTTTGAGTGGAGCAAGCCTGGCACCTACCGACGTGCTCCCACTGGCGTTGAGAAGGAAGTTTGCAGTGTGGGCTGCCGTGGGTGGCTGGTTGGGAATGGGCCGGTGGCCCAGGGCCATGCCCACAATGGCTGTCATGTGAGTCTCGGTGCCAAAGACGTGGATGGGGATCCCAGTGGTCTTCCCTGGGAGGAAGAGAAAAGGGCCCGTCACTCAAGTCTTCCAAGAAGTGCCCAAGTCCGTGACTCTGCAAAGGCCGAGGGAGAGCCTCACGTCTGCCCCTTTCTGGGCAAGGCCAGTTCCCAGAAGCCAGCTGGTGTACTGAAACAAAGCCCAAGGGACGCAAGTGGCAGCCTGTACCCTGACTCTGCACTCTCACCTCCCGCCTGGTCTCTAGACCCAGGGCTGGGCACCCCTAGGCTTGCCCTCAGGGCTCTGGCCCACCGAGCCCTCATCCTGATCCCTCCGCCCTCACCAGCCGCTCTCAGAGCACCTTCCCAGAAGGCTCTCCCTGACTGACAGCCGTGCTGCTCCGCCCCACGGCGCCGGCCTCCCACTGGCCCACCCGACAGCGCTGTGCTCAGCAACCACTGAGTTTAGTGTCTGGACTGGGCCTGAGGGGCACTCCTGCGCTGCCCTGGGGGCCGGGCCCACAGGAGACACTCAGCTTTAGGGGAGAACCCGGACTGGGCACCAGTCAAGAGATTTGGGCAGATATGGTGGGTACTGTGGCTGCCAGACACAGGAAGATGGGAAGGTTCTTGGGGCTCGCCCGTCTGCCTGAGCAAGAGCGTGTCACGTGTCATGCCTGTCACCCCCGACAGCTCACGAGAACGCTGCTCCACACACAGCCGCTCTCCTGACCAGAGCTGCTCACAAAGAGTTCAGCTTCGATCTAGTCAGTCTAGAGAGACCCCATCCTAGTGCCGACTGAAGAGACAGGATCCCCGACTCGTAAGCTTGCAAATCTGCACGAGACACTTAAAACACAGAAGAAAGGAAACCATGATGGAGGCAGGCCATGCCCGCCTGTCCCTCACCTCAGCAAGAGAAGACCCTCTCCCATCCCTTTGGCCCAACCTCCAGGCCACCACTGGTCAGCCTGACCTGGCTGCCCTTCAGTTCACTCTCCACCAGCAGCCAAAAGAGCCCGTCAGCGCTAAGTCACTCTGTGTTACTCCCGCTGACCCTCCAGCAGCGGCAGCCCAGGTCAGGGCTCCCGGGGCCTCTGGCAGTGCCACTCACTCCCTCACTCCCTGCCCCAGGCCCGCGGCCTTGCTGGCCGCCGCCACATCGGCCTGCAATGCCCCTCGCTCTGCAATGCCCCTGCCCAGGAGGCTCTGCCTAAACGTCACCTCTCAGCCACGCACCCTGACCAGCCTGGGTAAAGCTGGCCGGGCGCCTCTGTGCCCGCCATCCTTTTCTCTGCTTGTCTCCGAGGCACAAGCTTACCACAGTCAGCGCCCCACTGGCACAAGCGCGTGCTGCCTATCACAATGGAGGCTGGAACCCCAAGGCTCAGCAAGGCGCCTCACACCTGCAGGGACTAAGCAAACAGCTGCTAGATGGGGCAGTCAGCGAGCGTTCACTGCCCATTCTGGAGTGCAGGACGCTGAGCCTCGTCTCCGCAGTGAAGGGGCAGCAGCCACGTCCCCAGGGAGGAGCGGAGGACCTGGCGGGCCCAGAGACCGGCTTTTCCAAGAATCCCTAGCAGGGGGGCCACAGGTACTCGGCGTGGGAGGGAGAGAAAAGGTCCCCATCTTACCAACTTCTCCCATCACCCGCAAGCCCTCTTGGTAGTTGGGGCCGCCTCTTCGGACAAAGATGGTGACCTCGTGCTCCTTCAAGGGGCCCTGGTAATCTCGAATAGCTCTCACAATGCCCTGCAGCACAAAGGGAGAACGGGCGTGTGGTTGAAAATAAGCGCGCCAGAGACCGGGGGTTAACAAAGGACAGGTACAGGCACCTCGGCGCACACAACACGGACCGCGCTCACGAAGCCGGGCAGGCCCCAGCCCAGCTCCCCATGTGCAGACTGAACGACGCTCCAGCAACCCAGAGGCCTAGGAAACACCACCGCTTGTGAGGTCGAAGGCTGAGACAAAGACCAGAGGAGCTGCAGGGACCACAAGCATGACCGTGAAGTGCTGAAAATGAGGGTCAATGGAGCCACGCCTTTAGAGGTGGCCGAGAGGTAGGAAGGAAGAAGTCCCCCTTTTCTCCACACTTCAGGTGGGAAATGATGGCCCCCAAGAAACAGCTCTTCGTCCAGAGACACACAACTGCAGATTCAAACCTAATCCTGTACCTTTTGCACCCCAACATGAAGCTCTGGGACAGAGCGTGGATAACTCATGGGAACTTGCTTCTGCCCCAGACTTTGCTTGTGGAAAGCTCCCTTTCCTGCTCCCTCCAACCGTGTTCCCAGGAAGTACACAATCCGTGGAGGCTGGTTACCTTGAACGTCGCGGCCACATTGGTGAAGTTTGCAATGCTGCCTCCAATGATGAGGATCTTGCCTGGGTTTGGGGTAAGAGGAAAGTCAGAAAGGGCTTAGACTGCGCACGTGAGCACAAACCTAAGCCAGGGAGCTCTCTGTGCCCGCCCAGCCCCCCGCTGCCGGCAGGTGCCTGTGCAGAGTCGGGGAGCATCTGGCAGCCTCTCAGTTCCACTTGCCGTAGCCCCCACCGAGCAGGTGGTCACCCAAACCGAGGCTCACACCAGCCCTGGCTGGTGTCCAGTCCGGCTTGGTTTTCGGGGCTCTCTGGCGGGACTTTCTCCCTATCCGACCGCAAGGAAGGGACACTGGGTGAGTGATCCCCAGGCACTGAGGAGGCTGCGGCTGCACCGCCTGGGCAGCCAGCGTAGAAGCGGGTCATTGAGGACGGCTGGCGCCAGCCTAGCAGGAACTACCGCAGGGCGCCTCACCATGAGGGCAATGGCGGGCACTGTCGCTGCACCACACAGCAGGGAAACAGCAAAGCAGTGGCCCCCAATCCCGGTGCCCCCTCGCCCCAGCAGGCCCCACTGAGCAGGCGGAGCCATGCTGGACGCGCCCTACGGGCCTCACCGTCTGGGTGCTTCTCGCGGGTCATGAGGGAGAGAATCGTCTTGGCGTAGTCATAGGTCTGCTGCTCGCTGGGGGCACCCGAGTACTCCCCATAGTTGGCCAGCTCGTGGACACCCCCCAGATCGCAGATGGTATCACTGTGCCAGGGAAACACGGGAGTGAGCGCTGGCTCTGACACCAGTGGCGGCGGGTGGCAGCCTGGTGCCTGGGAGGACGCACAGATGCCCCTGGCACCTGAGTCAGTGAGTAGAAACAACCTCTCGGCCCTCAGGCCCGCAGCCCCCCTCGAAGGTCAGAGTTCAAGACCACTTTGGACCAGAGCAGGCCCTGCGGTCCCCAGAGGGAGGCAGGGTGAACAAGGTGTCCTGCCTGGCAAAGGAAAACGCACATGTCGGAGTCCCTGCCAGGCTGCCCGAGAGCCAAGCTGCAGCCGAGGAAAGCATGCAGGCGCCCAGACGTAGGTGCCCGGCTCGGGCCCGCAGAGGGCGTGTGCCTGCCGTGCCGGAACTGGACACAAACCCACCACTACCGCAAAGGCCACAGGCATGACCCCGATGTCTCTGTAACGTGTGAGAAGCAGGCACGTCACGCAAGCCCCGGGCAGGACACGGCAGTGCGCGGTGCCCAGGAGGGCAGGCGCGGTTCACTCTGCGGCTTCCCTTTGTTGCCCCTTGCGTGGAGCACCTGTCACCAGTTTTAAGAATTAAAGCTAACACTGACGAAGGAGGCTCCCCTCTCGGTAGTCAGCTTCTACTCTAGAATGTTTTTTTTGTGGAGGGCCCACAGACAGACCTCTCTCCCTCCCTCCCTCTCCTCGCCACTCTGAGGAGGGTCTCCTAGCTCTACTGTATGTGCTCCCACCACAGGTTGCTCCTTGACAGAATACCTTGCAAGGGTGCAACTTAGATTTTTTAGCACTTGGCAAACAGCAGGCTTTTGACAGATGTACTAAGAGATAACAGTTGAGTTGAGGTAGATGATGAAGGTTTTTAAGTTTCCCCTTTCCAAACTTGAATATGAATATGAGGTGACTGTCTTCTTTTTTCAGGAGGATATTGAGTATTAAATGTGATCAGATATATGACAGATCTTTAGAATGTCAAATAATAACATCAAGACAAATTATTACCCTTCACTTCTTATCCTGGGGCACCCTATTTCTGCTCCCACCATTCTATTGTGAGCCAGTTACCATTTAATTCTACACTCTTGCCCTGGTACCCTGCTTTCCTTCCCTCAGTAAAGGGACAGAAAAGCATGAATGAAATGTTTATTTATCAGGTTGCATATCTCTTGTCTCTGTCACTTTCAAATATATATTTAAAATGCAAAAAAAAAAAAAAAAAAACAAAAACATTAAAGCCAACAAAGATGACTTCCTTTTGAAGCAAGCCAGGAGCTGCAGGAGCCTGGGTGGCGCGGGCCTGCACCAGCCCTTTGGCGCTGCCCCGGGAGTCTCTACTTTGCCAGGGGAGAAACCTCAGATGCCGCCTCGCCCAAGGAGAGGCAGCTCGGTCCAGACCGCACGCACGGGGCTGCTGCGGATCTGGCTGCAGTCCCTTCGTAGCCCCACAGTCACCTGTATACAACAGAGGCGCCACCTCCGGCCACCATGGTCCAGATCCTCCCCTTGGGGTTCAACAAGGTCAGCTTCAGGCTTGCCCCACTCTTAGCATCCAGGTCCGCAATGTAGGCTTCCTAGGACCAGATGGCAACAGGTGGGCTTGGGAGCAACCCGTCACCAGGCACCAGATCCCAGCCTACCCCTCCTCCCTACATTCACCCGCAGGGACCCTCAGTTGTCTTGATACACGGAGAAAGAAGGGGCTGGGCAGAGCCCCCAAGTCACTGTGAAGACACAATAGTGTCTTCAAGCACCAAAACCACCGACAGCCAGAGTGACTGCCTCTGGACAAGCCTCCACTCTTCTCTCTCCACCTTTAATCCCTGGCCCAAGTCCCAAGCCTTACTCTGCTGTCACTGTCTCTACCCAGGTCCCCATCCCAGCACTGTGCACCTAGCTCACTGCTCAGCTCCCCCCACCGAAACCCCCCTCTCCCCGCCATGGGTGACATCAGCTAAAGTCTGATGGCCACGTGGGCCTCTCAAAGCATGGGGTGGGAAGGAGCAATTAAAATTCTCAGCAAGTGGCTAAGAGAACTACCTTCCCGTCAGGATTGGGGGAGCCACTTAGAATTATCGAGAAACAACAAATCAAGTTAAAAGCGCAGGGTGGTTGATTGAGGGAGAAGTCTAAAAGGATTCCTGGCTGGGATTCAGAGGCTTGGCTGCCTCCACCCCTACCCCCCTTGGGGTTTTAAGAAAATTAAATGGTTCTTGGTCTTCCTTTCCCTGCCAAATATACAGCCCACAAGGGAGGCCAAAGATTAGTCACCCCCTCCCCCAGCCCCAATCTCCTCCCCAGGCCAGCATTACCTCGGGATAAGCCTCCCTCCCAAAGGGGGGAGGGAACTCGATGTCACCCCACTTCACTTTGCAGATGTAGTCAGCTGTGGCATCCAGCTTGGCGGCCAGGTCAAGGACATAGACGCCATCTTTGGTCACGACTGTGAAACAACAGAGACAATCAGACACCAGCCCTGAGCAAAGGAGACCACCAGCCCCCAAACCCCTCACAGGCACCACTCCATGGGTCCTTCCCAGGCCCAACCATGCCTGAGCTGCCAAAAAACCAGAATGGCCCATATGGAGACACAGATTCCCCCCAGTAAAGGCAGCAAATCCTGTAAGACCAGATTCCTCCCCCCCCCATAGGGAAATCTGTTCTTGTTGCCACTGCAATGTTTAAACGTTTTTATAAACTGCTATACAACACTTCTTTTTTTTTTAACAACACTTCTTAAATACCTAACCACTCACCCACCATGGCCCGCCATGAGAATGACAAGTTTATGGTGCCGGTTGCTCTCAGGACCCCTTAGTGTGCACAACTGGGGCCCTGGGGTTTAGCTCCAGGCGGCCCTGGAGTCAGGGAAAGAGGAAGCTGTGGGTTACCGTAGGACCCAGCCAGCGGGCTTTATTTACTGGAGTCCATCTTCCCTTTCCCCCAGGGCCATTAGTTAATTAAGTCAGCACCACGCCATCTGGTCCATTAGAGGAGCTGCACCCCAGCTGCAGTCTGGAATCAGGACTTTGCCCCGGGGAGCCCTGGCAGAGCCAGCTCACGCCACCTGCCTCCTCCGTCACAGCCTGAGCTTGGATCAAGGTCTTCCCAGCCTTGGGGGCTCAGTGATGGACCAACTTGGGAAGTGAGAAGTAGTCACCAAGGGGCCCTTGGTAAGAAGGCCCTGGAGGCCCGGGCGGGTGCAGAGGTGGCTGGCTCAGGAGGAACAGCCAGTGCACACAGATGGAAAGCAGACTTGCTCATCACAGGACAAATTAACCAGAGGGAAGTGGCAGTGGCTGAAAAAAAGAGATAATCACAGTTTCCGAGAATTCAGAAACAGGAGCCTGCCTCAGTGAGCTTGAAAGTCCATCTCCACACACACCTGTCTGTACTGTGCTCTGAAGGTCAAGGCCGAGATTATAATCATAATAGCTGGCCCTGACCCATCCCACCCAGCAAAGCAGGTTACCAAGGGGGTTGATCTCGAGGTAGGTGAAGTACAGGTCTTCATAGAAATTGAAGAGGCCGGAGATAAAACTGGCCAGGATTCTAGAGGGAAGAGAGACAGTCATCCACCGGGGAGTGGGCTGAGTGGCACCCCCGCGGCAATCGCTCATGGCCGCTGACAGCTCAGCTCCACGGCCCGACACTCAGTCTGCCGATCCCTCGCTCCCCTCGCGAACCCTGCTCCCCAGACATCACTCTTCAGCCACTGAGGCGGAAAGGAGCTGTCAGACACGGGGCCAGAGGCGGCGGCGAGCAGACGGGGCCAGGAGGTGAGGGGCGCTGACAGCATACCTCATCTCAGCCCTCCCCTCTGTGGCGCAGGGAGGGCCTGTGCCCACAGTGGCATCGCCCCCTCCCCAGTGCTGAGCTGCCCAGGTGGGAAGTCGGCGGTGGCACTCCCTCAGCTGCACCCCAAGCCTCCCCGTGTGCCCCCGCCCTCCCTTCACTCAACTCTCTCTTGTCCGCAGGGGCATGGACCAATAGGCGTTTCTTGACTAGCTCAGGATCCAGCTTCTCGTCCACACGAATCAGCAGTTTCTGGGCCTTGGCGTCCACGTCGCCCACGTCCACACCCCCCTCGTGGTGGAACAGGACACAGTCCCCTTCTCGCGTCGCATAGATGCACACGTAGAACTCCTCCGCCTTGCGGGTGAGACAGCATGTGCGGGGAGTGGAGCCAGGGGCCAAGCCCAGCCGGAGAGGGGCCCCACCCCTGTGGGCTCATTTCTAAAACCCAGCAGCAAACATTCCCCAGGGCAGGGGGCATGTTCACCATCACCCTTGGGGACAAAACGGTGAGGAGAGGTCACTGATTTCTGGCAGACAGTACAAACTGAGATAACGTGACCAAATCTGGGTGAGGGGGTCCCCACCTTCAAGCCTCTCTTGCTGCAGAAGTCCCCTGTCACCAGCTGTGATTCCTCCCTGCTACACGCTAAGCCCTTCCCTCCACCTCGGGGCTCCCTGATCCGTGGTCCCCTCAGACCCTGAGTGCCGCTTCAGAGGCTCTGGGCCCTTGCAATTCTCTCCATCAGCTTGGCTGTTCCTCATATCATTTGAGGCTTAACAAACAAGGTGGTTGGTGCCACCTCACACATACCTGACTATGGGGCACGAAGGGCTCAATCAGAAAGTTCTTGAGGAAGCCTCTGGCCTTGCCAACCTACAGACAGATTGAAGGAGGAAAATCCTGGCTTGCTCTCTAGGGCAGGGTGATCGTCACCCTCTGCACCCTCCTCTTCACCCTCCAGCAAAGGTGGGACCCAAGATCACACATAGCAACTGGCAGAGATTTTTCCAGAAACCAGGGCAAAAGATCACAGAGTCCTAAGCCAAAGAAGTCATCATGAGGTCCCCTCTTCCACCTGGGTACCTTGTGCCAGCCACACTCAGCAAGTGCTAACCTTGAGTGTGCTTTTCCTGCCTCTTCTGGAGGGTGATAAATGAGCTGCTCCATCTCAAAAGCACAGAGATGGGGAGTCATCCCCCCACCTGCTGCCTCACCAATTAAAGAGCCGAGACAAATGCAGGCCATGCCCAGGCTCAGGCAGGGAGCTCCAGTCCGAGGACTGGGGTGGGGGAGGGAGAGCAATCGTAGCTTGACAGGGAAAACTTTTCCACAGATTTTCTTGGCTGAGGACAATAGGCCTGCAGAGCTAATCAGTTTGAGTGGGTCCCTGGCAACAGCAAAGGCGAGACAGCCCTCACCCCAGCATGTTATGGCCCTCCCCCCCACCAGCCCCACTGACGTCATTGCTGAGTCAGGGACCAGACAGCATCCATCAGAGGTAATGAGCCGCTCCTCTGCTCCAGACATCCCAGGCACCCCCTCCCAACAGCCACTGGAGGGGAGAGCATGAGGCCCTCCTTGGGGACACTGCTCAGCCTCCAGCCCTGCTGTCTTCTCCCTCAGGGCCTGGAAGCTTGAAGGTCAAACTCCTGCTGCCCCCAGTGACTCAAATGGCAAACTACCAGGCCCTTTTTAGAAACTGAAAAGAAAGGAGTTCCCAGAATGAGCCTCCGTCCCACCCCTAGACTGTCATTACGGAAACATCTCGCCGTTCCTATAAGGAGTCGGGAGAGGCCCTGCTGCTCACTGGCTCTGCGGGACTTTAGCTGTGCACAGGCTGCAGCCTCCTCAGCTATGGGTCGTGACCTGGAGGGGACACATTTACTTCTGTCGCCACAGTACATCCACCCGACCTGACACCCACTCACTGTGGCCTCCTGTCCCAATCGTGGCTTGAGCCAGGACTTAACGCCATCCAGAGTGAGGTTGACACCGACTAGTCCCAGCTTTCCACGTCGTTTGATCAGCTGGTCTGGCTTGACCACCAGGCTCTGGAACGCAAGGGAAGAGCAAGAGGTGAGAGTCTGAGCAGCAAGCACAGGATGGCACATGCGGCTTCTGGCCCTCCCGACCCCAGAGCAATCCCACCTCTGTACTTCCCAGGGTCAGCTCTGGCAGGCTTCCTTCGCCTATCTCAGTCTGTATTTTCTCTTGACAATCAGGAATTTGGAGCCATCTCTGCCCGGCATGGGGCCTGCACAGAGTGGGCCCTGCCTAGGTGAGTAACTGCTGAATGAAGTGTTCCCCACCCTCCCATTAGGTATCTTAGGTTCATAAATGGTAAACTCCGTAGGGATAGAGCAGCACCTGAGTTCCAAAAGGAAGAATGGAGAGCACCCTGGGTGACAAAGACCTAAGAGACCATCTGGTCAGCCCTGTCCCTGTGCTCCATCCTATCTGCAAGCAGCACCTATCCGCTGCACACACGCCCCAGACAGTTGTGGCTGCAGCTGCCTCACCGTGGGAGAGAAATGCACACCCTGGACACCACCACTGGTCCCAGCCCTGCCCTCCAGGCCCTGCCAAAGGACGCTCCCCAGCGATTTCCCAACAAGGGCCCATGGGTCTCTTCTCCGATAGCCCCCACCCCAAACACAACGTCACAATCCCTCTCAGCCCTGACCCCCTCCCGATGTGCTTCACTCAGGAGAACAAAGTGCCAGGCAGCACATTAAATGCTCTCCAGGCAGCACTGAGCTCACAGGGTGCATGATCTACCCATCTGACAGAGGCATCTGGCACACAGGCGGAAGGCCTGCCCGGGCGCTCCCAGACAGGGAGCTGAGATGCGGGCTCTGCGTGGGGCCTCAACATGAGGCCCGGAAGCGAACACAGAACCCTGCTCAGCCCACAGCATGCTGCCCAAGCAGGCAGGCACCTGCCAGCCATGACCTGCCTGGACCTCTCCATGGCTGGCTTTCTCTCCTCCAGACCTGAGCAGGGCCCAAGGAGGGCGGGCTCACCTGACTGAGCAGCCAGGGGTGGTCCTGCAGCAGGCGGCCCCAGTCTGTGTCAGGGGTCACCCGCGCATACTTGAACCGGTTCTGGATAGCGGAGGTGGTGCAGATGTACTTATAAAGGAGCTCTTTGCCCGTCTGCTCCGAAATCGCCTTGGCCGACATGGCTGCTGAGGGACCTGTTTCAGCTGTTGGATAAAAGAACTAGTCAAGGGGGAGTGCACGGGACCATGGTGATGGCACACGGGTGACTCAGTGATGGGAAACCCATGGGGATTACAATTGAGATTAAAAAAAAAAATTTTCCAAATTGTTTTAAAATTAACTTTTTCCTTTTTTTAAAAAAAAGTATTTGTACTAGAATCATAAGCACTAATCAAATTTGAAATAATAAAAAAAAGAACTAGTCCAAAGGGCCAGAGAATGGGGGTACAACCTCCTCCAGCCCAGTGCACCCAGGCCCAGCTGCGCCCAGACAAGAACAGATGTCAAACTTAGCACTTTCCACAGCAAAGAGGAGGATCAGGAAAGATTTGGAAAAATACAAACAAGGTATTTCCCCTTCCTTCCCCTATCTCCCCAACTCTGGGCCTCAGCCCTGTCTCCATTCCCTCAGGCAAACTGGTCACCCATGACCACATTCATCCTGGAGCAAAAGGCAGCTGGACGGGGAGCCCAGGAATACCAGAGGTGTGACCCAACCTGATGTGGGCACAGACACGAACAGACCCTCTGATTCTGTGGACTGTGGGTGCACACCTGGAACTGGGCGACGCCGGTCTCGCTTTCCCTGCAGGCTGTCTCCCCACACCCAGACCCAGACACTTCACCTTTATGTACCCTGCCAAGATGAGGTCCAGGCCAGCGTTGGCTTAGCCTTGAGGAGGGTCAACACTACCCCTACCCTCCCAGCCGCCTCATAGCAAAGGAAGAATCATCTTCAAGCACGTTTCTCTCGGGTGCTATACCACCACCCCTGCACTGAGAGCAGACCTTCAGTCATCCCACCCGCCCCGCTGAGTCACCAGCAGCTAACTTGGAGCAAAAGAGGGACCACCCTGTACTGGTCACTTCTAACTGAGTCAGAGCTGGAGCAGGAGGCAAACTCCAATGTCCTCTGTAGACATCTTGGTCACACACACACAGAAACCCCCCAGGGAGGTGCCTAGGGAATCACAGTGCTACTTCTTAGATGAAGAATAACACCTCAAAGGGGTTAAGAGAACTTGTCTAAGAAACCTAATGAATAAACGGGGCACCAAGACTCAAAGCCACCCTCTTATTCCTGGTCCCCAGAAAACCCCACACCTTAGGCCAAGTGAAAAGACCGGGTCTTGGTTTTCATCTCACAGGAAAAGATCTCTGATGACTATTTCTTCATCTTCCCGCCCCACTTCTTAGCCATGACACACCCATTCTCCCGGGGTAGTGATAGGAGCGAGCTGAGAGGAACAGGCGGAGGGGGAGGAAAAAGAAACCAAGTCAGCCAGCTCAGGAAAAGTCACTCTGATCTCTCCCACAAAGATCCAGAACTGAAGGTGTTGAGTTAGCAGCAGGAAAAAAGTCAAGTGCAAATACAGGGGAACAGAGTCCCCCTGTATTTGGGAGTCCTGGAAGGTGCAGGAAGGTTTCTTCATCTCCAGCGCGCAGAAGGCCGAAGTTCCAGGGGCCTGCTGCACTTCCCTCCCGACCGCAGGTGATTGGCAGGCCGGGGCTTCACTTCTCATCCTGGCTTGGCCGGCTCCCTCCGCCTCCCAGCTGGACTCCAGCTCAGCACAATGGGCACATTCAGTCTGGTGTCTGGCCCAAAGTGTGGTAGCTGGGAAGGGGTGCAAAGGTGATGGTCCCCGCTGGGGCCTTCCCCTAACATGATTTCCAATCCCTTCTGAATTTCCAACGGAGAGGCCTCAACCAGCCCCACTGCCCCACAGACCTCCACACCCCCCACCCACTCCAGCTCCATTTCTCAACAGCCTTGACTCGACCAGAAAAACTGGTCCTGAAATCAGATGGGTACACCTCTCCTCACCCCCACCCCCAAACTGAGTGCAGCCGAGGGCACATCCCACTGAGAAAGAAAGGGACAACCAGCGGCCATCCTGAACAGGTCAGACCCATCAGGAGCCAGTGCTCACAAACGCAGGACGGGAGCTGCCAGCTAAGTCTCTCTAGCAGACAGAAGTCCAACAGACATCCCAGAACAATAATACCCAAACCTGGCACCTCCCCAAACAGATAAAGACCCAACTTTGGAAAGGACTAAGGTAGAACAGGGACTGCCTGCAGCTAAAAAAAAAAATAATAATAATAATAATAATAATAACAATTGTCTTTAGCCCCAGGAAGAACCCATGGCCACGGGGTCATCAGAAAGAGGATAGGAGAAAAAACGCAGCAGGGAGATGAAACTGCCCGTTTACTAACACAGATGGGGCAGGTCCTCTCAAGGCCAAGAAAAGAGTTCATATGACACAATAAAAGCAAGGAAAGAATTGCTGTCACCACTGCAGGCTATGAAGGTTCACAAACCCAGGGAGTGGACTGAGGGGAGATAAATTACAAGTTTAACCAATGGTGCAACAGTCTTAAAAATCTCTCTAGAACAGTGAGTCTATTTGAGGTGGGCTTCTTTCAGCATCTGAAGCCCAGAAAATGAGCACATACCCAGTGATGAAATGTGATCATTTCAAAATGCTGATTGCACATGGTCTACAGACCACCAGTTAAAAACAGTAGCATAGGCACTTGGTGATGGGAAACACACGGGGATTGCAACTGAGATGAAAAAAAAAAAAAGTACAAAATGATGTAAAAATAAACTATTAAAAAAAAACACAAAAACAGTAGCATAGTAACAATGGGACGTAAGGTGTATGCCAGTCTGGGGCGGGCAAGTCTTAGGGCTGCCTCCCAGGAACTGAGGGCACTGAGTGCACTGTTAAACTGAGGACAGATGGCTTCAGGGCAGAGCCAAGATGGTGGGGTGGGGGGGAGGATCCTCTTTGGGGTCCCCAGAACTGCTACTTATTAATGTAACTGAAAACACACACATAAGTGTGTGGGCTCACTCACACTTCTCTCCCCCAAAGGGAGGGACCTTATGAGCTGAATAGAATCTTTTCTACAGACAGAGTAAGTGACCCAGGATTGAGTTCATCCACAGCTGCCACTGAGGACAGAAGCAGCCCACAGGGAAGACTGGATGAAAGGAGTCTATTTCCTAAGACTGTACCCCTGGGACTCAGTCAGCGGGGAGGAATCACTGGGGATGCTCTCTCTGGGAAGGGCAAAGAGCACTCAATTCAATGTTAGTATCTGCAGGATTCAGATTCTGAGAGGACAGGTACTCCCTGGGGTAAAGGACAGGGACAGAATTCTGAGTACCCCCATTGCAGCAAGCATGTTAGAAGGGGCGTGGAGATATCAGCTGCCAGGTGTTGGAGGGCTCTTCCCATCACTGACCCCCAAGCTGTTTAGGAGGCCCTTTAAGAGATGAAAATCAACCCTTCTGAGCAGCTGGGGTCTCTAGCTGTCCCTCACCCAACTTTTCAGTCATCCATAGAGCTGAGCGACTGAAACAGTAATGTCAAAAAGTGGAGAGAGAGATGATGTGCTGTGCACAGCGCTCCACCTCCCTCTCCAAAGTCCTCTCCCCAGGGACACTGCCGGTGATCACCTAAAGGCAGAACTCCTCGGAACTGCCCAGTATCTGCCAAGGCTGGAGAGGGCAGCAGACGCTGGGGCTGGCCCTCTGCCAGGCCAGACAGCCAGACATCCTCCAGCCTCTTGAGGACCGTGCCTCAGTCAAGCTTAGCGTCAGTCAGCGCCAGGGTTGGGATGGGAAACAGGCGACCCCGACCATCTGTCGCTGAGAATCTGGGTCCGATGGCAGCACCAGTGCGAGAGGGTCTTCCTTGCGCGTCCACTAGGTCCTCTCGGCGAGGCCAGGCCCCGGGTGGCTGGAGCCAACCCGGCCCGCGTGGCCCGTCGCGGCGCCGCGCCCGGCTCGCTCCCTCCTCCCGGGTGCGGGGTTCAGTCGCTTTCCACAGAACTAAGAGAAAGGGCCTGAGTGCTTGTTAGGGGTCAGAGCGGGGCGTGAGGCCCCCGCACTCTCTACTTCCCGTACCCGGCATCCGGTGGGCCAACCCGGATGGGGGCAAGAGGTGGCCAGATAAAGCTCGGCGACTGGCCCCGGGCGGGGGCGAGGGGCGCCAGAATGGGGCAATGCAATTCGGCGGAGGCAAGAGAAGCAAAGGCGGCCACGAGCCGCGCGTAAGCTCCCGGGAATTGGAAGGAGTGTGTTAAGGGGGTCGACACGCGGCCACCGGCCAGGGTCCCCGACCAGGGCTAATCCAGAGACCCTAAAACTTCCAAGCAGGTGCAGGCAGGGCGCGTGAGCACCCAGCCGGCATCTGGGGAGGCGGTTCCGGGTTGAAGGAGACAGGCAGGAAGCTCCCAGACTCCCGGGAAAGTCGTCGCCTTCCACTCACCTCTCCGCGAAAGTCCGTGCGCCGCGCTCCCTCCACAGGCCCTGACTCAACGCCACCCACTATCCGGAGCGCTCCAGCCTCCGGCAGCGCCCGGAATCCGGCTTTTGTCCGGGCCCCGGCGGGCTTCTCCCCGCCCCCATCGGCTCACGGCGCGAGAAGCCCCGCGATTGGTCACACGCGTTCCCTAGCCTGAGCTCCAGGGCTCCTCCCAATTCGCTGCTAGGCGTAGCCCCGCCCAAGAAGGCGGGCCCCAGGGGCTGCTGGGACTTGTAGTCCCCCTGGAGCGTACGTTCCAGACAGCGGGCTGGCACCGCCTCTCTGGAGCCGACGGGGCGGGGGTGGGGGGGCGGGGCCTCGGGTGGGGAGATGGGCGGGGCTACGCTGGGAGGAGAACGTACGGGGCTGGGGGCCGTGGCCTGATCGCTTAAGGGCTGGGCCGACCGCCGCTCGAATGGGGGAGTAGGGCAGGCTAGGGGGCTGGGGGAACTGACTGTAGCGCAGTTTAGGGATCTAGAGGCTTCTGCTCTTCCCCCACGGGAGAAATTAATGTCCGCATTCCGGACGCCTGAAATTGGCCCAGACCGAAAACCCAGTTGCTAAGACCCGTTTTTTCACCTTTCGCCGCGCCGGGCAGGTTTTGTTTGCTTGAGGACGACCCTCCCTCCTTGCCTATTCCCAGACTTCCAGGGTGGGAGGGCATGGGGCTGGGCGAGCAGGTAGGGTTGGAGGGTGCCACTCAAACTCCCTTCTGTCCCACTCTTCTGCTCGCCTCCGCGCGGCCTGCCCGGAGCTAGGAATGCAACAGGAGATTCCAGCACTTGGCTGCGACACTTCCAGTCTCCTGCTCGCCCCAGCCAACCCCACACTTAAGCACTGGAATTAATGAACTGCCCTGTCCGGGCTTCTCCATTACCTGCGAGACGTTTTCCAAACCAAACTGGGACGACAGGTGCTGATGAATTTTGGGGGCAGAATATTTGAAATCAGACAGTCCCAGAGCCAGGACATATATTCACTAATCACGTTCTGGAATTGCCCTTACTGCTGAAGGTGCAGGAGCTGTTGCCCTAGCAGCTACCCAGCTCCAGGAAGAATCATGTGCTAGGCAGCTCAGGTGAAGGGGTCATCCCTGTGTGCAGGGTATCTGCATGCCAGCACCCCTGCCAAGCACCCCAAGTCCTACTGACAGTGTGACAGTGTTGCATCATTCTTGCTAACAAAATTCCCCAAGTCTTTCTTCCCAGATCCAGTTTTAGTCTAAACTTGTTGTCTATACCTGAATCAAGTGATTTCTAGTGAGGTCATTGCCTGGCCCCCTTCCCTCACACATCCTCTCCGAATAGCACCTCCTCACCCTCTCTGCTCTCTATCCTAGGGAGTCTTCCACCCCTACATGAGTGGAGCTCCAGTCCTACCAAGAATCTCCCCAAAGAACAGGAATCTGGGATAAGGATCACCTTGCCATAGGTAAAGAAAACATCTCCCATGAAGGTACTTCATTTCCATGAAAAGGCCTCCTATGAAGATACCCCAAAACTCCCCATGGTCGTGGGGACTGCAATGTGGGGTCTTTGTGGTCTAGCAGTAGATTGTAGTAAGGCAGACTCATCTGTACTGAAACTATCCCTCTAGTTAGAAAGATACTATCACTCAGAAACAGGTGTCCAGGTGGGACATAAACTAACAAACTTTGTAGATCAATGTGGCAATATTGATTTTAAAAAAATTAAATGCACATGCCCTTTGCCCTACCAACTTCCTTGTCAGATATACTTGTATATATACATAGAGATCTTTGCTGCCTTCACTCTATCTCCAGCACTTGGTGTTTGTTTGTTTTTTAAGATTGATTTATTTATGCACACAAGAGCTGGGGTATAGGCCAGAGGTGTGGGGGTGGGTGGGTGAGAGGATTCACCAGAGACAGATTGGGGAGCAGAATAGGCAGATGGACTGATAAACACTGCTGAGGGGAGCTTGGGGCAAATCAGGAGAGGTCTGCCAAGCCATGTGGGTCAGCTCCCTGGCTGGGGATGGAACTGTGCTGCAGTGGCTCAAGATTGCTTCACAGTACTGAGGCTTAACCCCTTGTGCCACCAGGGAGGCCCCTATCTCCAGCACTCTGTATAGAGCTTGGTAAATAGTAAATGTTCAGCAAATATGTAATGATTGATTAAATTCTTCATGTAGGTGTTGCTGCCTCTATGTTAGACAAACCCTGGGCAGAGGTAACAAGAAAGTAACCATCCAGGGAGCAAAGGAGGAGAGGTGCTGGCCAGATCAGTGAGGGTTTTCAGTTCTCTCAGTGGTCCAGCTCTCCAGTTCCAGCCTCCTCAGGGACAGCTCTCTCCTTCTTAATTTAATGCCTTTTAAAATCCATTCTGCCGGCACTGAAACTCCTTTGCCTCCAAATGAATCCACCTGAGTCCCTCTTCTCATTTTTCTGTTTTCGGATTTAAAAACTCTAAACCCTTTTTGCTTTTTGCCAGGTCTGCCTTGTCTACTACAAGTTACGGCAGGTGTCGAGGAAAAGAAAATTAGGTGTCTCCCTCACCTAACTGTGAACTGCTCAAGACCAGAAGTGACTTGTTGATTTATTTTGGCATCTAATTGCCAAGTGTGAGCTAGGCACATATTAGGTTCTCACTGTATGCATGACTGAATAAACACCGAAGGCACATGTGAATGAAAGAAGGAAACTGTAGGGGAAAGGCAGGGGGGTGAGGGGAGATGCAGCCAGAAGGGTCTTACCTGAGGGTGCAGTTGGAAACCCAGTCTCTCCTCGAGCAGCCAGGGGCTTACAACAGAGGTCTACCTGATCCACCCTGGGAAGAACCAGAGCCTTCTCACTTCTGACACTGACTCTGCCAACACTCAACTAGTCTCCAGTTGTTGCCAAGGTCCCAAGTGCCTGTGTGTGCCAGAGAAGCTCTCCAGGGAGGTGTGGTCAGACCCAGCAAATGCGCTTAGGAAAGATTCTGCAGCCGACCAACCAGCTCCTGTCTGGGCTCTTCCCAGATTCAGCCCAGAGCCTACGGTCTCCCTATCTTAAAAGCTGCAGCTGCTACCTCCCACCAGGTGTGTTCCTGTGAAATTCCTTCCTCTTTCAGGAGGCCTTCCCTTGGAAAGGCAGTTGCCACTTCCTGTGCTAAGGTGGAATCTGTATAGCTCCCTTCACATACTTACCCTTGACTTTCACTTGACATACTTTATTGTATCTCTGACTGAGTTCATTATTTTTGCCTCTTGTCTCTCACTACCATGCACTGTGTTTGGGACTCTTTCAAGGGCAGGCAGAAGCAGAGGTCATGGTGTATAAATAAAAGTTGCCAGGCTCGTTTAGGGCCAAAGTTTCTAGCCTGACACTAATCCTTTTTTTAAGATTTATTTATTTATGTGTACAAGAATGGAGGTACAGGCCAGAGGGGCAGGCAGGGGGTTAGAGGATTCACCAGAGACAGAGTGGGGAGCAGAACAGGCAGATTGAGAAATACACTGCTGAGGGGAGCAGCAGGTGGGTCAGGAGAGGTCTGCCCTGACATGTAGGTCACCTTCCTGGCTGGGGATCGAACTTGTGCTGCAGTGGCTATAGCTAGCTTCATAGTGCTGCACTTTAACCCACTGCACCACCAGCCAGACAAATGGGACTGAAGTCATCCTGGGCTCTTTGTTTATTCTGACCCTGGTTTATTTGGAATGGAGGCTTTTTTTTTTTTTTTTTTTTGGTGGAGGGGGAGGCATTATTTTTTTTTAAAAAAAGATTTATTTGTACATACAGAACTGGGGTACAGGCCAGAGGCTCAGGGGCGGTGAGAGGCTTCACCAGAGACAGAGCGGGGAGCAGAACAGGCAGATCGACGAAGTACACTGCTGAGGGGAGCAGCGGGCGGGTCAGGAGAGGTCTGCCACGCCATGTGGTCACCTCTGGGGCAGGCGGGAATCGAACTCATGCGGAAGTGGCTTTAGCTTCTCAGTGCAGTGCTTTAACCGCTGCGCCACCAGGGAGGGCCGGGAGGCATTATTTTTAAGGGGGAAAAGCATGACACATTGGTTTGACTAAAAATAAAATGGAGTTTAACTCATTTGATATTAACTATTTAATACCTATTTAAAATCATTTTGTATAATATTCCTGGTTGTAGACTACGGTTGGTTGTAGACTAATCCTGGCAAGTATAAGACTGCTCAGATAATGTCTCCAGATGACTGGGACTGGAATATATAAAACAAGAATAAAGTCATAATTTCCGTCACATTTCGTCATCTACAAATGGTCATTAACTCTGGAAAAGAGTATCACAGGACAAAAAGAGACTGAAGTATTCTCTGAGCTTATTTATCATAACACAAGTAGAACCAGGTTTAGGGAAACCTGGCAGTCTCCTGGAAGGTTTCTGTTAAACTCCCTGGAAGGGAGCTGACAAACTGCCCTGTCCTTTAAGGTGATGTTTACATTTTTAGATGAATGAAGGAAAAAATCAAAAGGGTCATGAGATATGAAAAATCATGTTAAATTAAAAAAAAAAGCAGGACCTGCCTCCCTCTGAGATGTTTGGGAGTCTCATCTTAAGTGTGGGTTCTGTTTACCTCTCTCCCTCTTAACTTAGATGTCTCAGGGATGTGTATGGGGCCCAGTGCTACTAATCCTTGATCACAGATACAGGAGTGTCAGGATGAAAGCAACCTCAGCAATCCCCTAGTCTAAGTTTCTTATTTTACAAAGGAAACTCAGGGAAACAAAGGCCCAAGAGGTGGTCTTACTGTGACTAGGTAGGCAGAGGGACGTAGCCCCTGTGGGAGCTGGCAGGTACTATGAGTACAGTCGAAGGGTGGCGTGCACGAGCACCCTGTGGCCACCGTGTAAGTACACATCCTGCAGACTCTCACACACATGTGCCAGGAGACACAGGCAAGACTGCAGAAGCTGGAGAGAGCCCAGATGTCCTTGAACCACTGAATAGAAGAATGAGTGCATCAGGATATGTTTATGCAATGAAAAACTACAGCAGGGGAAAGTGAAGTGCAGCTACACAAAACATGACTGAATCTCAAAAATGTGACGTTTAGCAAAAGAAGTGGAGCATAAACAACGATGGTGTGGTTCAATTTACATAGCGTTCCAACAAGCAAGCCTAAGTTGTCTTAGAGTGGGTACATGCTAGAATGGGAAAGCTATAAGAAAAGCAAGGAAATAGTTATTACAAAAATGTGACCTGAAACTGGTTCTTTCATTCTATACATACTTGGCAAATACCTGCAACATGTCAGGGCACTGGAGCAACAACAGTGAAGGAAAGAAAGATGCTCACCCATGTGCAGCTTACATTTTATCAGGAGAGACGTGATCAACTATGCATAAAATAAAGTGAAGCTATTTAGATCAGAGCGTGGTGCTAACAACAGCTTGCCAGCGGACAGAGGCCATCTTCTCTGAAAGCTTCAACTTCTTTTTTCTTTTTGTAAGATTTATTTATTTATGCATACAAGAACTGGGATACAGGCCATAGGTACAGGAAGGTGAGAGGATTCACCAGAGAGCAGGAGCAGAACAGGCAGGTGTACTGAAGTACACTGCTGAGGGGAGCAGCAGGTGGGCCAAGGGAGGTCTGCCACGCCATGTGGGTCAGCTCTCTGGAAGGAGATCGAACTTGTGCTGCAGTGGCTTCGGAGAGCTTCGTAATGTGGTGCTTTAAGCCCCTGCGCCACCAGGGAGGACTCTGACTATGTACCATTTTAACAATCTATAGCAAGACAGTTTCACTCCAGTGCACAGGCTGATACTCTTTATACATCTTGTGAAAAGGTGGTCTTCCCTCACCTCCTTCCCTACTCAGTCTCAACTCAGTGTTACCTCTTTTGTGAGCCACTTCTAACCTATCCCAGATCTTAATTGAATTATGTACTCATTTGAGTCTGAAACTAGTCTTTTCATCTCCCTCACAGGTACACAGATGTTTGAATAACTTATCGCTTTGGGTAGTCACTACTATTTATGCATCTCTCTGCCTCATTAGATAGAACTCTTCCAGGGAAGGGACCAAATTTTTTTCTAAACTGGTTATTAAAGACATTCTTTAATTTTTAAACTTTAAAAAAAATGAAATAACTATAGACTGATGCGAGTTGTAAGAAATAATACAAAGAGAAACCCTGTGCCCTTTATCTAGTTTCCCTCAACTGTGTGTGTAGGGGGACAACTTTAGCATAATAGCAACCAGAAAACTAACACTGATACAATCCTTTGATCTTATTCAGATTCTCCAGTTTTGCAAGTACGCATTTGTGTTTGTGTGTGTAGTTAAGGATATATTTTTAGCATTTAAATTTTCACAATGACTTATTTAGCTCTTACTCTCTGCCAGACATTTGAATTCTGGGAAAACAAGGCTAAGGAATTTGCCAAAACTCCTTACCGATTTAAATGGAGTAAAGACATTAAAAATCTGATACTTAAATGGAGTAAAGACAAGGTATTGTTGGGACCTAGAAGAACTTTGCCCGCCTTTATTTGGAGGAGGGACAAAGAGGCAATGGAGAAGGATGTCAGACAAGCCCTTGGTCGGCACGTGCAGCAGGCACTGCAATAATTAATCTGAACCCTGTTATCTCCACTTAGTCGCACACAAATCCTCACACCCCGAAGGTTTCATTATCTTCACGTTCACTGGTCGGAAAAACGAAGGCTCAGAGCGCCCGGGACAGGGTCACCCTGGTCACAGTGACTCCAAGCCCAGCGAGGCGACATGTCACGCACTCATCCTTGACAGGTACGCCCTATCCCTGTTGGAGTTCTGCCCCTAAAGCTCTTCCTGCCTTCCTGGCTGCAAGTTCTGGACTCAAGGCAACACTGTAGAGAACCGAGGGAGCGTGCCACGGCAAAGAGCGCAGCACGAGGCGCCCTGCAGCCGCTGTCCACGCGCCGGTCACTCCCTGGCCTGGTGCGCGGCTCACTGGCGCATGCGCACGCCGCACCCGCAGCACCAGGGTCTCCGGCCCCCGCGTATGAGGGGAGGGGCCGGAAGTAACTCGAGTCTCTCCGTTGCTAAGCGACGGGGCTTCCACAAGCCAAACAGATGTTCTCCGGCTTCTTTTCCTCCCGTTTACAGCTCCAGCAGCTCCGAATCCCGTCACCATGTCAGACGCAGAAACCGATGGCTTGCGAAGCACCTTTTCCTCTTACATGACCGAGGGCGAGCGACTCTATCTGTGCGGGGAGTTCGCTAAAGCCGCTCAGAGCTTCAGCAACGTGAGTGCCACTCTGAATCCACCCCCACTTTTGATCCCTGGTAACTCTGAGGTCCTCTTGATGCTTGGGGGGCCCTATTGTCCCTATTATTCTCTGGTTCCTGGTTGATACACTACTGTCATAGACAACCTACTGCTTGGACATCTTCCCTCAATTTCCACTTGCTCCTGGCCCTATTGTTAATAACCATTCTCTGCGTTCACCGTGACCCCTTCTACTTATTCACTTAAGTATGTTGTGATTGTCTGCCTCCTTCCACAGACCAGCGTCAATTTCCCATCTTGGATGGGGAGATTGGGAGGCTGCACTGTAGAAGTGGTGACATCTCTGGCACCTGGTTGCTCTCAGAAGGTGGTCAGTAAATAACAATATTGTACAGGAGCTTAGTATGAATTGCTCCACCCATACCATGGGGTTGGGTGCAGTTTTAGGGTATCAGGCACACTGCGGAGTGCAGGTCAAATTTATGCGGGAGGTATTGTTACTACCTTGTTTTATAGAGAGTTGAAACTCCACTGCTCGGGTGCTGACCACCACAAGGAAGCTATTGGATATTCTTATGACAATTTCTTTTACAACAAAAAGCCCACTCTTTTTTTTTTTTTTTAAGATTAAAAAATATGTTTGCATAGGGGAGGGAAATGCACTGGACTATGGTGATGGCACATGGGTGATGTGGTGATGGGAAACCCAAGGGGATTGCAACTGAGATGGGAAAATGCACAAAAATATGTAAAAATAAACTTATAAAATTAAAAAAATATATATATATTTGCATAGAAGAACTGGGGTGCAGGCCAGAGGTGGGGGTAGCAGGAGAGTGAGAAGGGTACAGGCTCACCAGAGACAGAGGGGGAGCAGAGCAGGCGGATCCACAGAAATCCACTTCTGAAGGGCACAGCTGGCGAGACAGGAGAGGTCTGCTGCGTCATGTGAGTCAGCTCCCTGGCTGGGAAATTAACTCAGGCATTGGCCGTACAAAAAGTCCACCCTTATTCTGAGTGAGTAGCCCTCTTACCAGTCCCAAGACTCCTCCCAAAGTCAAGTTTCTTTACTGCAATCCAGTCTCCTGTCTCTTTTGACCACCCCAGACACATTAAACACAGAAATGACTGACTAGCTGGGCCAACAGTTGAATTCAGGTGCCTTGCTCCCACTCATTCTCTTTCTGGACCTTGTTCCCTCCAGCAGATGTTAAAAGGCAGCAAGAAAAAGTACACCACTAGGGAAGGGAGCTTTGAATGAGAAATGGTCTGTTTCTAAGAAAGACAGAAGCCACTTCCTCTTCCTGGAAAAGTATCAATAGGAAGGTCTTAGAAAGGGGTGGGTATAGCCGGATATTTCTGGAAGGTCTGTACCTCACTGCCTCTGAGAATGATCTCAGACAGAAGAGGGTGGGGAGCCAGGGAAGCGCCCTACTCCCTCTGTAGCAGCTTTTCTTGGCATTTTCATCATCCTCGCCTGACATAGCAATCCATTCTCAATAAACTATGTAAAAAATAAAAAATAAAAAAAGACAGGCGGAGTGGAAGGGGTAACTCAAGTTGCACACTGTCAACAGTCAAGCATTTTGAAATCTCTTTCAAGTGTGAGGTACAGACATTTCAGGTTTGTGGCTGAATTTGGCATGCCCCAAACATCCTGAGATTCTGTTGCCTGAGAGGAGGGGAGGAATCCCAGATATTTGGGGGAAATTCAGCTTCACCTGAGTGGTCTATTCTCACAACGCAACCAGTAGCTTCCACACGTTGGCTGGTTCAGGACAACCTGGGGTAGAGCTGACCAGGGTGACTGAGCAAAAATCATTGTGGTGCTGCTTGGGTCTGATGAGACCCAGAACCCTGTCTGCAGACCTGAGGAGTCTTCTTGAGCCTCTGGCAGGACGGTTTGGGCCACTATTTCCTGTCATCCTCTACCCTGCCTTCCTGGATGCCTGCCAACCAGAGTGGTTCTCTCTCAGGCTCTCCACCTTCAGAATGGAGACAAGAATTGCCTGGTTGCCCGCTCCAAGTGCTTCCTGAAGATGGGAGAGCTGGAGAACTCCCTGAAAGATGCTGAGGCTTCACTCCACGCTGACCCCACCTTCTGCAAGGTGAACACTCAATCCAGCTTCCCCCACTGCCATCGCCTGCAGCAACCCCTGGCTGAAGAACCAGCCAAATGGTCTGGCCCTTGATGCCAGCTTCTTTCCACTTACCCCTTGCTCCCTGGATCCCAACCTTGATCCCAGACCCTGGACCCTTCTGCTGCCACACCTGAGTCCTGTTAAGTCTAGTCTGTCCACTTTCACTTCCTTTCATTCCAGGGGATTTTACAAAAGGCTGAGACCTTGTACACCATGGGAGACTTTGAGTTTGCTTTGGTGTTCTACCATCGAGGCTACAAACTAAGACCTGATCGGGAATTCAAAGTCGGGATCCAGAAAGCACAGGAAGCCATCAACAACTCGGTGGGAAGTGAGTGACCTTGGGGCCCTGTCCTTGTCAAAGACTCTCAAACCATAGGTTTAAGGAAGAGGTGAGTTCACCTGGCCTGCTGCTGGCTGTGGAGGCCTGGGAACCGTCTGCTGGAGCCCAGTCCCTACCTACTGTACCAGACTTTCTCATAGTAGGCCTCGCTGGCCTGGGGCCAGTGGTTTGGAATGGGCTCCTGACTGCCTGCCTTCCCCCTTTATCATCTACGCACCAAGGGCTGGACTTCCCCATTGCCTTCGTGGCAGGGGCAGGAGGGCGGAGGACCCGAGCTGGCCCCTGGTTGGCAATGGCGTGGGGCCTTCCAGTATTTGGAAATCTGGCTGCTATGCCTTGGGCTAGCGGGGGCTGGTTGCTGAGCTCCTAGGAGCATGTACCATGCACCCTGTGCCATTTGCCTGCGAGACTGACTCAGAGTCAGCTTTGCCACAGTCTCCATCATCCTCCTGCCCAAGACAGCCATTTCCACATAAAAATATGTGATGGGTCATGCTCGGGGGCCTGGCAGACCTGAGTCCCAGCTTCGCCCTTACAGGTCCATCTTCGGTTAAACTAGAGAACAAAGGGGACCTCTCCTTTCTAAGCAAGCAAGCTGAGGTAAGGGCCCTGGGTCTGAGGCTGAGGAAAGACGTGGTTCTCTGAGGAGAGTGGCCCCAGTGACCTGAGGAGCACATGTCCTAGGGACACTGTCCAGGAGTGATTACCCTTGTCATGATGGGCAGCCCTGGCACTCTGCCCAGCTCCAGAGGGGCCTGGGAGTCTGACTGTTCCTTGGTTTCGGCCCACAGAGAGATCCTGGAGGAGAAATCTGGGGTCCCAGACTCTGGGGCCGTGGGTGGGTACCCTGTGCTCCTCATTGAGGCTGCTGTATCTTCGCAGAGTATGAAAGCCCAGCAGAAGCCTCAGCTTGTCATGAGACAGCACTTACAGCAACCCAAGAGAGAATACAAGCGGAAGGCCTCCCTCAAGAATGAGAAGATTGTCCGCCAGCTCCTGGGAGAGCTGTACGTGGACAAGGAGTATCTGGAGAAGCTCCTGCTGGATGAAGGTTTCAGATACTTGGTTTGCAATGGGATCTTGGCGCAAAGGAACTCTGGGGTGGATGCAGATTGCACGAGACAGGGACAGTCTGTCGTCTAGTAACAGCTAGCATGCTCCTCTGGGCAGGGTTGACTAGCATTCTCATTTCACAGATAAGGAAACTGAGACACAGCAGGCTGAGTACCTCATGCCGGCATGTGTGAGGGCCCAGCAGTGACCTAGCTTTCAGATTTGAATCCAGGAGCCCAACTTCACAACCAGGGTTCTTACGCACTGTAGGACTCTGGGAGGGACCACCGGAGGCTTGGATACCCTAGGCCTTGAAGGGTGTCCCCTAGCCTGGGGTCTGCATAATGGGCAGAGGAATCCAGCTGGGAGGTGCTAGAAGGAGAATCCTAGGCTTCCAGAACTAGATTGTCCTGAAATCCCACCTGTCCAATTCCTGCTCGAAGAGAAGAGTTAGAGCCTCTAAGTAATGAGTCACTCATCCCAGGTGACAAGTAGTTGCTGTTTCTGCAGCTCCAGGCCTCCTTGCCTCCAGTTCAATGCTCATCCTCCCACGCTGACAGTAACTAGGATGACGGTGGAGCCCGACATGAATGTCTCCATAGCGTGGCGGGTGGGAGTAGTGCCCCTGAGAGGGGATCACCCTTCAGGTGATCACCCTTCAGTCAATGCCTTTTCTCCAGAACCGACTTCTCAAGGTCAGATGCAGGATTCCAGGCAGGTCTGTGTCACGGGGCCGCTGCACTGCTGACACATCTCTGTCACTGGCCTGACCACCTCCCTCCCTCCAGAGAAGCCTTTGTGCTGGCCAGAGGTGGCCTGGACATTACCCCAAGTGGCCCTGCAGCTTTGCCACAGTGTCTAGCCTCTGGGCAGGTGGGCAGGCAGGACCAGGGCACACGCCTCCAGTGACCAGCACGAGCTGGCCTGTTTGGCACCTGGGGAATCCGTTGGCATGGGCATCTTGAGCCAGGTCTTGCATTTAGACTTGACCTTCCCTGAGGACAGGGACTGCAATGCGGGGACCCTGAGCGTTGTCCTTCCTGCTTGCTCCTTACATTTTGTCACAAGTGGCCTCTGCAGACTCTGAGCAATGGGTGTACCCCGAGGAGGGGGCCGCTCTGGCTGCCTTGGCCAAGACAGACCCACTCTGCCCCGCGTGTGCTCCCACTGTCCCTCCTGTTCCTGCAAAGTCAGGCAGAGCTGCCCACAGCGGGCCCTGCGGCAGGGACCCTGAACCAAGAGGAGGCGACCCCGTAGATGCCAGTTCTAGTTGGTTCCTCTTCACCCTTCCCCACAGACCTGATCAAGGGCACCATTAGGCATGGCCTGACCGTGGAGGACCTCATCATGACGGGCATCAACTACCTGGACACCCGCAGTAACTTCTGGAGGCAGCAGAAGCCCATTTACGCC
This sequence comes from Condylura cristata, assembly GCF_000260355.1. NCBI lineage: Eukaryota > Metazoa > Chordata > Mammalia > Eulipotyphla > Talpidae > Condylura > Condylura cristata. Next base: position 3,346,847 of record NW_004567118.1, on the reverse strand, counting down.
AGGGAGCGGGACCGGAAGCTGATGCAAGAGAAATGGCTGAGGGACCGCAAACGCCGCCCCTCTCAGACAGCTCGCTACATCCTCAAGAGCCTGGAGGAGATTGATATGCGTGGGTGGTGTTTCCAGAGGGGGCCGGGCCCCAGGTGGGGAGGGAGCAATCTGGGGTGGGGAGGTGGCTCCTAGACTGCCCCCACCTCCCCACCGCCTCTCCCTCCCCAGTGCTGACCAGCGGCAGTGCGGATGGGAGCCTTCAGAAAGCTGAGAAAGTCCTAAAGAAGGTGCTGGAGTGGAACAAGGAGGAAGTGCCCAACAAGGATGAACTGGTTGGAAACTTGTACAGCTGCATAGGGAATGCCCAGATCGAGCTGGGGCAGATGGTCGCCGCCCTGCAGAGCCACCGGAAGGACCTAGAGATCGCCAAGGAATAGTGAGTGTCAGGGCAGGCCTTGGGCCTCCAGGCTGGTGCTTTGTCTCAGCCTTTGCCAGGGCTGCTGGAGCCATTTTCTGCCCTGCTTGCCTGAGGTAGAATCCGCCCCCACCCTCAGGAGCAGCCTACCTGGACTGGGACTGGGGTAAAGGACAAGCCGAGGCTATTTGCCTCTTTGCCACAAAGCGGAGGGAGGTGGCCCGGAACTCCCCAAAGCTCCCAGTGCCGAGGCTCTTAGGGCTGTTTTGTTTGCCCAAGCATTCATCGACCCCAGGCATGCCTCGTGCAGCTAAGTCCACTAACCATCATGCAGGCCAGACCTAAGGATCATTTGCCTGCAAGCTGCAAACAAACACACGCTACCGCTAATTAGTCGTCCCTGTGAAGTTTGTGTTTGTCCAGTTCTAAGGGAAATTAAGCCCCAGGAGTTCTTGAGGTGTGCGCCCTGAGGCAGGCAGGAGGAAGGCAGGGTTGGCCACAGTCTTGCCAGGGGAGAGTGGCCAAGGGCAGGCCAGAGCAGCGGGGTTGGATCAGGCAGGGGCTGGCCCCAGAGCCTGGGCTCAGAGTGGTGGTGCGCTGGGCTTCAGCGCTGAGCCTCCCAGGCATGGGGCCCCTTAGCTTTGCTCAGCCTGGGTCCCTCCTCTGTCCAATGCACATGAATGACATTAGCCGAGCGGGCCCGAGGGAGGCTGGCATGTGGATGTGCACACGGAGGCCTCAGGACTACGTAATGCTAAGAGGAACCCCCCCCCCCACCAGCCGCTGCGCAGACTGCAGGCTCCCCTCAGAGCCCTGCCTCTATCCTCTATCCTTCAGTGCCTCTGCGACTGTCTCCTGCCCAGTTTCTGCTCCCCCCACATTTCTGGGCCTCTGGCAGCCTCCCATCAACCTATTTCCACTCACGGGGCCGCCTCCCCCGCTTCCAGCTCTCTGGCACCTCACCACTTGTCACCTCCAGAGACGCTGCTTGTCCTCTGCCCACGCTCCTCCCCCTCTGACAAACACTGGCCTCTCCGTGTCTGCAGGTTAAAACCAAATGCTTTTGCTTGGCTCCCCAGGCCCTCTCTGGGCTCTTGGCCCCCAGGCCAGGCCTCCCTCTGGGTCTGTATTTCCTGGCCTCCTGCCTGCGCTCGGGTCCAGCTCACCTAGCCTGCGCTCGGGTCCTCGCGGCCTCATCATGCTGAGCGGGACCATCAGACACAACCGGCCTTGGAGACAGACCTGACCTTGCTGCCTGGCTTTGGCACCTGGAGCCACGTGGGTTTGGTTACATGCTCCCCTTGTTTCCTCATCTCTAGTGACGGCATAAGGGCCCACGCACAGGGATTATGATTAAATAAGAGGTGTGCATACGGCCCGCTGGATCCAGCCGTCCAAGGTGTCTACACCCTTCCTTCACCCCAACCTCAGGCCTGCCCCACCTCTAACCTGTGCACAGGGGAATCCCTGTCTTCCGCCCAGACCTCTCGATCCCCTCAGGCGCCTATCCTGCGATGGCCCCCCAGGCCCAGGAGGAGCCTGGTGCCTGCAGCTCTGCAGACCCTCCCTGGCTCACGGTTCTAGCCCAGCCCCACCAGCCTCTGTGGGCCTCCTCCCCAGCCGCGCCCTTCCTGCCTCCCTCCCGTGGCACACCCAGCCCTGTGCCTGTCTGACCCTTTCCAGTACGCCTACCGGCCTGCTTGTGAACATGTACCCATACATAGGGTTTTCGAAACAAAAGCAACTCCTCTCTCTGTTGGGTCTTGAAAGAATGTACCGGGAAAGGGCCTCCTTAGATGGCTCCAAAGGAAGGCGTTTCAGCACTCATGGTCATCTGTCCTGCCCGGTGGGCACTGAACCTACCCTGGAGGGCGGGCCTGGCCGGCCACGTTGAGGGCTGAGTCAGGGGAGGAGCAGTGCATTGAGGCCAGGGGAGCCTGCTGGCTGCAGGCCCTTGAGGAAGTCCCCAGGCTTGCCTGGGAGGGAGAGAGGGGCTGCTGGAGGAGGGGGTCTGAGATGTGAGGGAGGTTCTGGTTTTATTTGTTGGGAAGGAGGAATTTTTACTTTAAGATTTATTTATTTTGTGCATACAAGAACTGGGGTACAGGCCAGAGGGTGGCAGGTGCCCACAGCCTGGGTTGGGGAAGGGAGAGTCCTTGAGGGTGAGAGGTGAGAGGATTCACCAGAGACAGAGTGGGGAGCAGTACAGGCAGACTGACTGAAATACACTGCTGAGGGGAGCAGTGGGGAGACAGGAGAGGTCTGCTGCGCCATGTGGGTCAGCTCCAAGCCGGGGCTCAAACCCATGGCACAGTGACTCCAATAGCCTCATAGTGCTGAGACTTAAACCCTTGTGCCACCAGGGAGGGCCCAGTAACTTTTTTTTTAAGATTTATTTGTTTATGCATACAGAACTGGGGTACAGGCCAGAGCTGCAGAGGGTGAGGGATTCTCCAGAGACAGAGCAGGGAGCAGAACAGGCAGAGGTACTGAAGTACACTGCTGAGGGGAGCAGCGGGCGAGACAGGAGAGGTCTGCTGTGCCATGTGGGTCAGCTCCCTGGCCGGGGATGGAACTCACACTGCAGTGCTGTGATAGCGTCATAGTGCTGCACTTTAGCACATTGTGCCACCAGGGAGGGCCCCTGTAACATTTTTAATTGGGTAAATTACAAGTTCCCCTCATACTCGTATCTCTGAGTTAAGAATTGGACTTATGGGACTCTGCAGTCACTGCCACACGAGTTCCATCCGCGGCCAGGGAGCTGACCCCCATGGCGCAGCAGACCGCTCCTGTCTCGCCCCCTGCTCCCCTCAGCAGTGTATTTTGGTCCATCTGCCTGTCTCTGGTGAACCTTCTCATTCCCACCTCTAGCCTGTACCCCAGTTCTTGTGTGCATTAATACATCTTAAAAACAGTTGGAGACTTCTTTTAAAATGCCCACTTCTTACTTGTTTTTACTTCTTACCCTGTTGACCAGTTTCTTTACTGTTTGTGCAGTCCTCAGAGTAGCCAACTTGTGGTGAACAGCATGACTTGCTTCTTATTCACAGTGACCTTCCTGATGCCAAGTCGAGAGCCCTTGACAATATCGGCAGGGTTTTTGCCAGAGTTGGGAAATTCCAGCAAGCCATCGACACGTGAGTTGCCAAGGACTGTCCCTTCCCCAACCCAGGCTGTGGGCACCTGCCACTCTCATGCCAGAATGCCTGGCCCAGGCCAGACCTGAGCTGGGCTCCTGGCTCTGTGAGGCCATCCCGGCAGCCTTTTGCAAACTCTGGACTCATCCCTTTCGTTAATAGAATAGAACCTGCATTTTCTCAACAATCACAACTGTGATTAGCACTACCTGGAGTACTTGCAAGGCACGCGCATTACCGGGCTTCACCCCTAGAAATTCTGACTCTACAGGTGCGGGGCAGAGCTCAGGGACCTGTTTTAACAAGCTCTCAGTTGGTCCTTACCTCGGCAAGTTCAGGAGCTGTGGACTCCACTTCTGGGTCCTCTTCCAGGACTGTGCTGTGACAGGGCAGTCAGGCAGGGCTGAGGGAAGGAGGTCTGAGCTCCGCAGACTCCCATGCTGGCCTTTGATGTCCAGTGACCTGCGCCAAATGGTGACTGAATCCCAGGGGACCACCAGGGAGGGCCTGACCTGGGCACTGGCCTGAGCTGGGAGAGACAAAAAGGTTGTTTTCCTGAATGAGACTCGGTGTCCACGTGTCGGACTATGAGACCTCCACACCCATCCGTATCATTTTTTTTTTAAAGATTTTTTTATTTATTTATACAGACTGGGGTACAGGCCAGAGGCACAGGGGTGGGGTGTTGAGAGGATTCACCAGAGACACAGTGGGGAGCAGGACAGGCAGATGGACAAAGTATACTGCTGAGGGGAGCAGCGGGCTGGCCAGGAGAGGTCTGCCGTGCCATGTGGTCACCTCTGGGGCCAGGGATCGAACTCGCACAGAAGCGGCTGCAGCTGGCTCGCTTGCAGTGCTGCACTTTAACCTGCTGCGCCAACAGGGAGGCCCCATCTGTATTTTTTTTTATAATAAAGTGTTTTATAATCAATATATGCCTAATATATATTAAAATCTTAATTTGGAAAATACAGAAAAGTAGGACAAAAATGATGCAATCCTACTACCCAAAGACAAGCAGGAATTTTTAAAAAGTATTTATTTATTTATGCATACAGAAGTGGGGTACAGGCCAGAGGTGCAGGGGCTGAGAGGCTTCACCTGAGACAGAGTGGGGAGCAGGTTGACAACACACTGCTGAGGAGAACATCGGACGGTTCATGAGAGGTCTGCTGCGCCATGTGGGTCACCCCCTGGCTGGGGATCGAGATCAGGCTGCAGTGGCTTTGGCTTCACAGTGCTGCGCTTTAACCCACTGCGCCATCAGGGAGGGCCCGACAAGCAGGAATTTTAGCCCTGCTCTTACTGATTTCTCTATTCCAAACTGTATAGTGTGCTGATTTTCTCCCGTTTAAGACTATTCTCACACATTTTAAAAATAATAGTTTATTTTTACATCATTTTGTACATTTTTTTTTCATCTCAATTGTAATCCCCGTGGGTTTCCCATCACCAAGTCACCCATGTGCCATCATCACACATTTTTAATGTTATTTCAAATGGTTCCTTCTAAAGATGATTTTCAACTGTATTGTCAAATTTGATCCCATAGCTCTATTAGAATAGCTTTCATAGTTTTAAAAAATCTGTCGATGCTTCTTAGCTTCACTCTGTATCTAACAGACCTGGTGAATGTAGAACAGTTTTTCCTCTCATCCGCTGGAAGCCCTGCTCACCTATGGCCGAGTGCAGGGGTTGAGTGGAACAAGCTAACTCTGTGCTCCGGTCCCCAGGTGGGAGGAAAAGATCCCTCTGGCGAAAACCACTCTGGAGAAAACCTGGCTGTTCCATGAGATTGGCCGCTGCTACTTGGAGCTGGACCAGGCCTGGCAGGCCCAGAGTTACGGAGAGAAGTCCCAGCAGTGTGCCGAGGAAGAAGGGGACATTGAGTGGCAGCTAAATGCCAGCGTTCTGGTGGCACAAGCACAAGGTACAGCCGAGAGGCCCCCCTAACCTTCCCCAACCCCCAGGCCCAGTAACCATGCCGGGCTGGGGGTCCCATGCACCTGTGTGTCCCCGTCCAAGTGAATTCTGATTCTCAGAGTGGGGAGAAGCCCTCATTTGGCCACCTTGAGGAAAACACTGATATTAAGCTGAACTGAGAGTTTGGGGCATCTGAGGGAACTTTCTGGCGTGATGGGAGTGCCTTAACCTGGGGTTAGTGGTGGGGATTCATTACCCTTCTGCAAAAATCATACAACTGTGTGCTCACAGATGGGTGCATTTTATAACGCGAATCATATCTCAATCAAATTGCCAGAAAACGGAAAGAAAACCAGCAAGGGGCAGGGAAGAAGGAGGAATAGATGAAACAGAAGTGGCGATATTTTGCTAATTGTGAAGCTGGGTGATGTGACGGTGGCTCACTCTACTGTCTCCTTTTACCTGTACCTACATTGAAGCCTTTCATAAGCTAGCGTTCAAAAGAAATGGCTCCAGGTCACTGGCGAGGGAGTGAGGGGGCTGGAACCGGAACTCGCTCACCCGGGGTGAGCCCTGGCTGTGGCTCCTGGTGGCAGCGGCCCTGGTACCCAGCTGCCCCGGGGAGTGGGGGGGAGTGGGGGGGAAGCTCATTTTTTACTCAGACCCCGCATTTTTTTTTAAGAAGAGTCTCACAAAACCCACTGCTACTGCACTAATTACAGTATTTAGAAAAGTATATGCCAAAAAAAGGACGTGGCCACAAGCCCCGCGGGAGCCCCGCCCCTTGTGGCCAGAGCCCAGCGGCCACTCCGGCCGGCACACCCCGCATTCTTACTCCAAGACTCGCCTTTGGGCCTGCAGCTCCGAACGGCACTGCCGCTCATTCTGCGCCGCCTCCGATGGCCTGTGACTCCTTTTCTCATGTGTTGAAGAAGCCAGTTATTCGTCCCCACTTCCCGTCACTCCACATGCTCTCTGCATTGCTTTCCAATGGGGTCGCTTTTTGCAGTTCTACTGACCCGGCGCAAGCCCAACTCTCCCGAGGGGTCCCAGGCGGCTCTTGGGAGAGGGGGCTTAGGGATGCTAAGTTCCTTTTTTTTTTTTTAAAAAAAAAGATTTTATTTATTAATGCAATCAGAGCTGGGGTACAGGCCAGAGGTGCAGGGGTCGTGAGAGGCTTCACCAGAGACAGAGCGGGGAGCAGAACAGGGCAATCGTGGAAGTACATACACTGCTGAGGGGAGCAGCGGGAGGGTAAGGAGGGGTCTGCCACACCACGTGGGTCGCCTCTGGGGATCAAACTCGCACCCAAGCTGCCGCTAGCTGCACTTTAACCTCTGCGCCGCCAGGGAGGCCCCGGGGGTGCCAGGTTCTAAGAGAAAGCAGTGTGTATGAAGAGCAGGGGACGGCCACTGTTCTCCCTCCTTCCTGAAGGGGGGCTCTTTCCGGGCAAACATCAGCCAGTCAGTCAGCGTGTCCAGTCCCCGCCCCGGCACCAACAAGCTGGCCGAGCCCGGCCTCGGGGGGCCGAGTGGGCCCCAGAGTGGGGGCTGCGCTTCCAGCTGCCGCCCGCCCCCGCACGTCCAGCCCTTGCATATGTTGGTCTCCACGGCATTTCTGAAAAAATTGAATAACCATTTTAAAACTATGGATGTCTTCTTCTGGAATGATCTAAATAGGGGAAGGATGGGGCTGTGCCCCTGCCCTGGAGACACTGACGTGTGCTCTGGCCCCCGCCCAGACCCCTTCCCTCATTGACCCTTCGAATGGGCGGGAGCCCAAGGCTCTGTCCCTCTGTCGTGAAACAGCCCAGAACATGATGGAAAGGAGGGGGAGGTGGCGGGCAGTGATGCGGGGGCCTGGCCTGCTGACGGCCCTGGGCACCGCCAACCAGCCCGGGGACCCCAGGCCGGTGGCCCCCACCCACATGGTGCGGAACACAGCACAGCCTCCCTGCCTGTCCCCTGCTCTCCAGTGAAGCTGAACGACTTCGAGTCGGCCGTGAACAACTTTGAGAAGGCTCTGGAGCGGGCGAAGCTGGTCCACAACAATGAGGCGCAGAAGGCCATCCTCAGTGTGAGCCCCAGCTGTGGAAGAGGGGGAAAGAGGAGGGCGGGGGGAGCAGGGTGGGTGGAGGGAGGGGGCGGCCCTCAGCCCCTCAGCGCTCTCCACCCTCCTCAGCTGCCTATCACCCACCAGGAGGGCAGGCAGCTGGGGGCTGCACCATAACAGAAGACAGAAACAGGAATTTTACAACCATATTCACTCTCCCCCTCCCCCCCCCCCAGGCTGGTACCCCATGTGGTGGCTGCTTTGGCTTCTCTTTTCTTTGCTTTAACACAGGCTGAAGCCTCCTAGACTGAGTCTAGGTCTGGACAGTGCTGCCTCCTCCAGGAGTCAGAGGAGTGATTGCCTCACCCCTTTGCCTTAATCCTCTGCTGTCTTTCCTGGGAGAGCGCTCCAGGCCCTTCCTGGCCAGGGCTGGGAAGCCTGTGGTAACCTCTCCCCCTGCAGCAAGCCGCCTTAGTTCTGGCTCCAACCAAGGCAGCCCCCTGCCTGTCCCCGAACTGCCTCTTAGCACTGCACGCCAGCCCGTTCTCTCTGCCCGGAATGTGCTTTGAAACTGCCTGGCCCAGCTCTTCCACCTGGCGAGCTCCCTTCTGCGTTGGCTTTCAACACCCCCTCTCCCAGATGGGCTCTGAGCCCTGGCCTGGGCGGGGCCTCTCTCCTGGCCCCCAGCCCCAGATGTCTCCTGTTGTTGTCCGTATCTCTCTGTACTGAACGGCCTAGACGCCGGAAGGCAGGCCTCCGTCCCGCTCAATAAGGCAGCCACAGGGTCAGTTAGCTCAAAATGAAGTCACAGCAGAGGAAATGCAACATTGCGCTTCCCAGCCACACCACTCCCCTTGTACCAAGTGCTCGGCGTGGCTTGTGGCCACCCCAGGGTGCAGAGCCAGGGCATGCCTGGGGTTGCAGAAACATCTGCTGGCCTTACTGACCTAGACCCTAGGCTTCAGGAGGCATGGGCTGGCGGGAAGCCTGGAGGTACCCCACCGCTCCCAGAGCCATTTTAGGCCAATGCACACCTTGGGGGGCGGGGCTGCACCCCGCTGTGGCAGATGCACAGGCAGCTTAGCGTGAACCCCCTGGCCACCGCCAGATTGCTGCCCCTAAGCCTTCTCATGTCAACATTCCGGAGTTGCCACAGCACATAGCTGGACCCCAACAAGCAGCTACTAGAGTGAATTGGGCAAGGCCCTGCCCCTGGGGAGTGTGCCTGGCTGAGAGGCCAGAGTGCAGAACAGTGAGCAGGAAGCACCAGTGGCCCGGCCCAGGGACCAGGCTGTGGGCAGGGCAGGCACTCAGGAGAGCGAGGGGGCCCTGGGGAGTCACCCCCAGAACTAGAGAAGACATGGAGGGGAGAGCTCGGCCAGGCTGAGAAAGGCAAGGACACTGAGGCCCGGCGGTGTGGCACTGAGGGGTCCCAGGGCTGGTGGGGTTCCCGGCAAGGGGAGCAGGGTCAAAGGCCACAGGCAGGCAGTGGATCCAGCCTGGACCTAAGAGTTGGGAAGGGCGGAGAAGTGGCCTGGCCCGCTGGGCACCCAGCTTAGGGGCTAGCTCATGGCTTGAGAGGTCCCAGTGGGTGAGGCCATTACCTCCCCGGCAGGGAGATTCCCAAGAGGCCCCAATGGGGTGGCAGTCTGCAGCCTGCTTTCACCCAGCCCAAGGCCCAGAGCCGGCACCTCCCATGCTTTTCCTCTGAGGAGTCCGCTCCCCTCACTGGTTCTGGATTCCTGGGGTGGCCGCTCCCACCTAGGCCTCGCCACTTGAGCGAGCACTTGGGGCACCCCAGTGAACACATTTGCTGACCAGGAGCTGGCTCTGGGCTGCCCAGCTTGAAGGTGGCAATTTTGGTCCTGGCCTCAGGAAGTTGAAAACACCCGCCGCCCCCCCCCCACACCTCCTGTCCATGACCAGTGAGGTGGGGACTAGGGGGATTCAGAATGAGCGACCACAGTGGAAGGCTGGGTGGGGGCTCTTGCAGCCAAGGGTCTAACTAAGGGGTGGAGAGGCAGAGAGCAGTCCCTCTTGCCTGGGCCAGACAGTGTCGTGGCCTTGAATGACCTCCTGAGACCGGCCCCTGACCCTTCCCTCCTGGACTGGCCTCGAGTCTGTGCAGCTGGGGGAGTGGCAAGCTACCCGCAGGGAGGTGCGAGGCCCGTGGCTCTTCCGTGCCATTTCCCAAGTCTGTGGTGCCCTGCCCATGCCAGCTATGGGGTCTTCTGTGGGGAAGAAGGCAGAGCCTGCCCTCCAGAGGTTCACAGGCCCAGGGGAACCTGCGGACACCTGGGGCGCCCCTCTGAGGCCGGCCAAGCGCGGGGTGTTTCTGAGTCCTGTCCATGGCTGGCTGCCCTGTGAGTGCAAGGGGCTTAGGTGTCTCCCTGTGTTGGCTAGAGCCAAAAAAGCTTTAGGCAAAAAGGGCAGAAAACAGCGGACAGACAGGCTGCCAAGGTAGAGGCCAAGTCCCGGGGGCAGCCACGTGTGGAAACGTAAGCTGCCCGCGGGCAGGAGTCTCCCGCCAGCCAGGAGAGGGGAGGGTGGCAAGGTCAGCGCCCAGCCCTGCCCAGCCCTGCGCCCTGGGGCTGGGGTGTGGGTGGCAAGGTGTGGGTGCCAAGCAGGGGTCAGGAGAGCTCACCAGTTCCCTCTACTACCCGTAGGCTTTGGATGACGCTAACAAAGGCATCGTCCAAGAGCTGAAGAAAACCAACTACAGGGAACTTTTCTATGGGAAGAAAGAGAAAGGTGAGTTCCCGAGCCCCGAACAGGGCCCCGTCGGCCCCACCCCCACCCCCACCACGCCTCTCGCCTCCCCCCAGCACCCTGTGTCCTGCCCCCAATGGCACCATCCTTCTCCCCAGGGACCTGAACCCCACTTCTGCCCTGAGAGCCACACGTGCATTTCTTCCATCAAATATCGTGGAACCCCTGTCTCATGCCAGGAAGGGGTGAGATGTCGGGGGCAGACTCAGTCCTGCTCTAGAGAAGCCCACACCCAGGGGCACCCTGAGAGCGGGACGGGTGCACAGGCGGGCACACTCCCTGTGAGGACAGAGCCCAGTGTTCTGGCTTCTCCAGGGAGGTAGGGAAGCCTCCAAGGAAGAAGAATCCTTGGGGTCACCTTGAAAAGGGGCCCCACGGCTTTTCCGGGGGCAGGTGGACGAGGGAAGGCATTCCTAGCAGGGAAAGGGGGGCACAGAGGCATGGGCCGACAGTGCCATCCTTCTGGGGCGCCTGTGTGGCAGGAGTGGGCCGAGCCCAGGCGGGAGCCCTCTCACTGGTACTCAGCGCCCTGAGAGGCAGCTGCTGTTTTGGGGGGCTGAGTAAGGTCCACGGTCTGCCTGGGGAAGTGGCAGTCTCCCTTGGATCCACACTCTTCCCGACGTGGGGCTGCTCTCTGGGGCCAGAGCCGGGCCACAGAGGTCAGAGAGGCAGCGGTGAGCTGAGGGGCCGGGGCTGCACCTGCTCGCGGCGTTTGGGGGAGGAAGTAGTAGGTTGTTCCCCCCCCCACCACCACACACACACAGCCTGAGCCTCACCCCAGCCCCTGCTCTGGCTGGGTCCTGCGCAAGGAGGGAGACAGGAAGGGAAGCCGACGTCAGCCAGAGCTTCCCCTGGCATTCTCAGCAGGCCCTCCAGGGACTGACTCTCCTGAGCCCTCCAAGAGTGCCGGGAAATGGGTAGCACTGACCGCTGATGTCCCAGGTCAGGACTCAGGGCTCCAAGTCCTGCCACAGGCTTCAGGCTCCAGCCACTGGCTCTAGGCTGTTCCTGGGGACAAGGACAGCCTCTGCCCCTCTGTGTGTATCTTCAGCCAGGGCTGGGGTTTTGTCATCTGTGGGGACAGAGCCCCCGCCAGGCCCCAAGGCCAAAGCCCTGTGTGATTCAGGGGCAGCAGGCTGGAGAATTGGAATGTGGGGCTTTGGCCCCTGAGCAGCCAGGTGTCAGCCCTATCATCCAGTGCCTGCCATGTGGTGACTGGGACCCTCAGAGGGATGCCCTCTGCCCTCGGAAGAGCTGTCAGAGGCCACAGGAACCTTAAATGAGACCAGACACCGCCCGGACCCGCGGGGCGCCCCAGGCCCCGGCTCTGGCCGCAGCTGCCAGCACTTCCCTCCCCGACCAGCAGGTGGCGGCATGGCACCCCTCCTCGGCCCGCGCAGCCGCTCCGGCACTGCGCGCCGAGCCCCGGGCTCGCGCAGTGGAGACTCGGGAGGGCGTTTGCGTCTTTGCTCCGCCTTGGTTAAAAACAAGGAGCGAGGAGCAAGGCCGCGGTGGTTGTAGACAGCCGTCCAGCTCAACTTCCAGTAGCGGTCTGCTGGTATTGTTGCAGGGAACCTTGGGACAGATGACGGACCTGCTTCCGGGCCTCAGGGGCAAAGGCCGTGAGGATGGGGGGGCGGGGGGGGGGCGGAGCGCTTCTTCTCTCCCAGCGCCTGGGCGGGTTCTTGTTGGGAAAGGACTGCTCCTGGGCCACGGTTGTTCTGGGTTCAAATCCCGACCGCCATTTCTCTCTTTGCAGTTCGACCTCCGTGTGTTTCTTTTTCCATCAGTCTCAGGCCCTTTGATCACAAACTCGAGGCAGTGACACGTGCAACGTGTGGTGGCCGAATGGTGCACGCGGCACACACCCGGCGCCTGGCAGGGCTGCGGCTCGGCGTTCGGCAGATGCCTTCCTCCCCTTTCAGAAGGGGGAGCCGTCTCCCAGCCTCTCCACCGGCCGGGGTCCACCCAGGCCCAGAGAGGACCCAACTCTCCCCTCCCTTCTCTCCCTTGTGTTTCAGAAGAAACACCTGCACAGGGTAAGCCAAAGGCGACAGAGAAGGAGACCCCAAGAAGAACGAAACATGATTCCGAGAAGGTAGTGAAGCACTGGGAGAGAGAACACGGCGGCGGGACCGACAAAGAGACCGAAGAGGACGTGTCCAAGGAAGACCTGGGCACCGCAGCGAGCGACACCCAGGGGTACAGGCCGGGCGGAGGGCTGGCTCAGGCCAGCTCCTTCAGGAGGAGGGAACCCCGAGAGCTGGGGAGAGATTCAGGCGAGGCTGCCAAGGTGGTATCGGGAGCACCAGGCATAAGAAGTTCCAAAGAAGTAGATCAGAAGTTGCCCGAGGTGGGCAGAAGAGAATCAAGAGAAATTTTTAGGAGGGATTCACAACTGGACCAAAACCTCTCCGAATCAAGCATAAAGGAACTGGAGGAACCCCAGGAGGCACCCCTGGAAGCCAGCAGGAGCGAGTCAGAGGGGCTGGTGGAAACAGGCTCCGAAGAGCAGACCACAGATCAGGCTGACAGGATGGAAGGCGACGAAAGGCGGGGTGACTGAAGGGGCGCGGGGCGGGGGCGGGGGCTGGAAGGGGCCAGGGAGACCTCACTCAACTGGACTTTCAAGCTGAGATTTATCTTTCTTTAGTAGGAAAAACCGGGGGCTGTGTCCCGCAGGTCACCTCTGCCTCTGTCACTACTTTCACTTTAAATACATAGTTTCACTCTGACAGACCCCGAATCTGTCACTTTGCTTCCTCACCTGCACCATTGTCAACAGAGCCGTTGTGAACGAGTGACTGGAAACAGGGTGCCACTTCCCTGCAGGCACAAGTCTGGCCTGACTCTGGTGAGAAACACAGACACCCCCAAACAAGGTCCAGCTAGTATGTGACTGAGGGGGAACATGGAAACAGATCTCTTCCCCAGGGCCTGTCCATGGTCCTCATGGAAGGGGTGAGAGAGGTGCTACGAAGTGCTTTTAGGGCGTGAAACAGGTGGACACCAAGGAACCCCAAAGGCCTACGTCAGGTCTCAGGGTGGGGGGTGGCAAGGCCTGGGCGTGGTGCTGTGAATGCCCGGCCCGCGGCCACTGGGTCAGCTTGCCAAGCACCTGGTTGGCCCGGAGGAAGCTTTAGAAAGAAATGGGGCGCCAGCTCAGCCCCCACATGACAGAGGGGAGACAGCTTGTAAGCTTTGAAACTCTTGAAAACAGAATGAAGCTGTCAACTGAGAGGGGAAAAAAGGGCTATGATAAATGAGCATTTATCTGGGTGTCTTCGATTTGCTCACTGGGCAGCATAAACTTAGGCATCAGTCCAAGTTGTGTCTGACTGGGGTCTCTGTTTAAGAGGGCTGTAAAGGACAAAAGAAGGGAGAAGGCAGGATTGCAAACTTTTCCCCAAGAATTAGGCCTGGTTAGGGATTAGATTCCCGAGACTCCCCTGACTTTTAGTCAGTTTGGCTTTGGTTACCAAGGAGGGACAAGAGAAGATGGCCACTCGGTTCTTGGGAAGGCTGTGTCTAGTTGAGACCTCCTAAGTCAAAACCGTTGTTTGAATTGTAAGTTCGTCAGAGTTTCCGGGGACCTCCCTGGTGGTGCAAGAGATTAAGTCTCAGCACTGTGAAGCTGCAGCCGTGCAGCCACCATAGCTGGGTCTGATCCCCGGCCAGGGAGCTGACTCACATGGCGCAGCAGACCTCTCCTGTCCCCCCACTGCTCCCCTCAGCAGAGCATTTCAGTGGATCCGCCTGTTCTGCTCTTCACTCATCTCTGGTGAATCCTCTCACCTCCCAGCCCCCCCTGCACATCTGGTCTGTGCCCCAGCTCTTGTATGCCTAAATAAGTAAATATTTAAAATAAAGTTTCAGCACAGAACAGAGTTGTGTACCCTGGAATACCCCCTCTGATAGGGGTACCGTGCTCTAGAAACCCACAGGGAGGTTTTCACCCCAGATTTCACCTTGGGTACATTCAAGCTGGGGGTTCCCCAAGCTGGGTGCCTCCTCTGTAGAATGGGGAAGTGTCTTAAAGGGCAGGGTGAGAAGAGATTTATGAGGTTAGCCAGCACTCGGTAAACAAGGGGCTCTGAACATCCCACCCACCTGTGGCTCACAGGACAGGTGGCGGCTGAGCAGCCGCCTGAGGATGAGGAGGGTGCAGAGGGGCCACTTCATTTCTCTTCCATCCCCTGGCCCTTCCCATCATCCCCTGGCCCTTCCCATCCTGACTCCCGCTCCACAGTTCCTAAGGGCTGGGTTGGGGCTGATGTTAGGCTGGGCGTGAAGCGTGATATATTTCACAGGGCGCCCCACACGCAGCAAAATAAACAGTATTTTAATGCAATGTGGGGGGGGGATCAGAATGCATGCAAAAACCCACGCTGAGTAAAATACCAAACATGCAAATAAGGACCGAGTCTGACCTTGCACTTGCACGGACCCTGTCTCCAGCACCGGACTGGAGAAGAGGGACCGCTTCCTTCTGGGCAAGTCCGCTTTTCCCCAGGACACCTAGCAGCTCCGCGACCGCGGCCAGCACTGCGGGCACAGGTGGGTGGCGGCCTGGTCGGCTGGGCCCGCGCCCGCCGCGCCCGCCGCGACTCTTGCGAGTTTCCCTTCCCCGCGCCTGCGCCGAGAGGGCCGGGTCGCGCCCACCCGCTGCCGCCCGTGGCGCTCCGCCCCCGGGCTATGTAAGGCGGTCAGGTGCGGTTGACGGCATCGCCGGGCTCCGCGTCCCTCCGCGCAGGCGGGCGGCCCCGCACAGCGAGTGCCTGAGAAGGCGGCGACGGCGGCGCCCCTCCTCATCATGGTGAGCGGGTGCGGGCAGGAAGGGGGGCGCGAGCCGGGCACGGTGGCCTCTTCACGGGAAAAGAAAGCCCTGGGCACTGGCAAAAGAGACGGCTTGCAAATGAGCAACGAGTTTCCGGGGTGTAGCGATTTTTTGGCAGCCCGGAGGTAGGGGAGACGCGGGGAGAGTGGGTGCGCGGGGACGGCCCCCGGAGGAGGCACAGAGGCCTGGAGCTGCAGCAGCCGCCGCCTCTAGGGCAGAACCCCAAGGGTGCGGGGCTCAGCGCCCCCGAGTCCCGGGCAGCTGTTACCCGACGCGGGCAGCGCTGGCGCGCGGCCCTCGCCTTCCCGCGCCACGGGGATGGTGTCCGCCCGGCGGAGCTAACGGGAAGTGGCGCCATTACAGAGAAAAAGGGTTTTGGTAAAAGTGCTTTTAGCAGGCCAGAAAACAAGCGGCTGAGAGGGGCCGCAAAGACGCATGGCCGTGTGGGCAGAGCTGGGCCCCGAGAGCAGGTGCCCTGTGCCGCCCAGTCCTGGGGCAAGCAGAGACCTCGACTCCGGGGGTGCGGGGGGTGCAGAGGAGTTGGTGCGGGCGCCTTGAATGCCACCCGTTGTCCGGCGCTCTCCTGCCCTGCCCCCACCCGCCCTTCTGTGAGACCATTGTCCCCCCATCCCAGACAAGAGAGTATTATCCCTGGCTGCCATTGTTGGGGGAAGGGAGGCAGTCTTCGGGTAACCCTTCTCCACCTCCTCCCTCCTCTGCACACTCAGAGCCAGGGCAGCTGTGGCTTTGCCCAGACGCAGAGACCCCCCACCTCCAAAGAGGTCCTCCTTGAGCGGTGTCAAGACTATAAAACCGAGGGTCAGCCCCTAGAGCCAGCCTTCGGCCTCCCCTGCACACATATTTTCCCCTTAGTGGTGGCAGCAGGAGGCGGCCCTTGAGGCTGGAACCCGAAGCGGAAAGTGGCTTAGGAAAGTGCAGCTGGGCTCCCTCCACCCTGCACCTCCAGGAGCAGACAGGTACACCCACACTGCGAAGAGTGTGACCCGGGCCACGGAGGAAGCTGCCACTTCACGGGGCGCTGTGGGTCTGACTGGGGAGCCCCCAGCAGGGGTCCCCGGGTAGGGGGCACAGCTGGGTGGGCCCGAGCGACCTGGCTGACCTCTGCTCTTCTCACACAGAATAGAGGCTTCTCCCGAAAGAGCCACACATTCCTGCCCAAGATCTTCTTCCGCAAAATGTCATCCTCAGGGGCCAAGGACAAGCCCGAGCTGCAGTTTCCCTTCCTGCAGGATGAGGAGACGGTGGCCACGCTGCACGAGTGCAAGACCCTGTTCATCCTGCGCGGCCTGCCGGGCAGCGGCAAGTCCACGCTGGGCCGGGTCATCTTGAGCAGGTACCACGACGGCACCAAGATGGTGTCCGCTGACGATTACAAGATCACCCCTGGTGCTCGCGGAGATTTCTCGGAGCAGTACAAGCGGCTGGACGAGGACCTGGCTGCCTACTGCCGCCGGGACGTCCGGGTCCTCGTGCTGGATGACACCAACCACGAGCGGGAGCGGCTGGAGCAGCTCTTCGAAATGGCCGACCAGTACCAGTACCAGGTGGTGATGGTGGAGCCCAAGACGGCCTGGCGGCTGGACTGTGCCCAGCTCAAGGAGAAGAACCAGTGGCAGCTGTCTGCCGACGACCTGAAGAAGCTGAAGCCTGGGCTGGAGAAGGAAATCCTGCCCCTCTTCTTCGGCTGGTTCTTGACCAGGAAGAGTTCCGAGAACCTCCGCAAGGCTGGCCAGGCCTTCCTGACGGAGCTGGGGAACCACAAGGCCTTCAAGAAGGAGCTCCGACAATGTAGGTGGCGGTCTGGGGGCGGTCGGCCACCTCCGCGGGCCCCTTGCTGGCCGCAGGGGCTGCGTGCATGGGCCTGTCCGCCCAGGGCCAGGGAGCAGGGTGGGGGAGCCCAGAGGGTGCCCCGGCACAGGCAGGAGGTTGCAGGCAGCGCAGGCACCCGGGACAGGGGCCCCTCCTCTCCCGCCGCCCCTCCCTCTTCTCCCCTCTCCCTGCCTGGTTCTAGACTGCTGACCTTGGTATAGCGGTGAGTTGCCCCAAATTGTAAGGAGGGGTATTGTGACTTGACGCAGGATAGTTCCCAGACTCTGGCCATCTCGTGGCTACAGGTCACGGCTCTCACGCCTGGTCTAATGCCCTTTTTTGCAGATGAGAAAACTCTAGAGGGGATGTGGGGTTTGCCCAAAGTCAGAGTGAACGCTGGGTGCCACTGACCCCAGCAGCAGAGGCCCCCCCAGGCGGTAGGACCAGGGCTCTCCCAGTAGGGCCCTGCTCCGCTGACAAGCGGCTTGGATAAGGACCATCGAGGCCCTTTCTCTCTGCAGGAGAACCAGCTATGCCTCTGGCCCACCTCCAGTTCCCTCCACTTTCAGGGGATCTTCACGGTTGAAACATCCCCATCCTTGTTTCCTTGTGTTGCTCAGAGACAGGCCACCTGTACCTGGATGTGTCCCCAGAGAGCTTTCTCAGCTCCTAAGGCTGGACCTCTGGATGCCAGGGAGCCGTGGTGCCTGTGGAGGCCTGGCTTGAGTCCTGTCCCTGTAAACAGCTTGAGAGGAAAGTGCCCAGGGGCAGCCTTCCTGGTTAGAGCCGGGGGCTCTTTTCACTGTTCACCCTGCACTCCTTCCCCTCCGGCATGTAGCCAGGCAAGAGCAAGGCTGCTCTGGGGTGGCATGTGCCCCCTCTGCAGAAGGGGAGACACCCTCACAGGTCTCAGTTCTGGGAAGGAGGAGGAACAGTGAAGGGAAGACCTAGGGACGCCAAAGCTCACCATAGGCATGGGGACCCCAAGTCTGGGAACCACAGAAACTCCAGGCCAGCTCCATGCCCTCCTGGCGGCTGCCAAGACCCCCTCCCGCCCCAGGTCGGGTTCTCATCTGCCAAACCAGCTGGTAGGGTAGATGTTACAGTGACCGCTAACTTCCTGTCCAAGAGGACAAGTGAAATGGGGCACTACTCACAGTTCTGGAGTGGTGGTGGGAGAATTGGGGTGGCTGTCGACTGGTAAGGTCCATGACCTGCCCAAGGCGCGAGTGGGCCGGGCTGTTGGGGAGCACTGTCTGCCACCTCCCACTGTCTGAGTACTCCCCAGCCTCCCTTGCTCTTCCTCCTCCACTTCTCCTGACTTGCCTCCCCCAGTTACCCTTGGCCTCTGCTGTCTAACCCTGGGGTACAAGGGACAAGTCTGGGGGGAGATGTCAACCTCGATATAGTTTAAAGCCAGGGAACGGAAACACTTGCTCATAGCTCTAAAGTTGCTCTTAGTTTGACCAGTGAATGGTAGTGGATCGCCCGAGTTTAAGCCTGAGGTCCGGTTTTTTCCTGTGGGCCCCCATGGTATTGGTGGCCAGTGTTGAGAAGGCCCTCGAGCAACCGGGCCCATGTCTCCGCTCTCCTGCCCTGACCGCCACGCTCTCTCCCTGCAGTTATCCCTGGTGATGAGCCCAGGGAGAAGATTGATCTGGTCACCTACTTCGGGAAGAGACCCCCGGGGGTGCTGCACTGCACCGCCAAGTTCTGCAACTATGGGAAGGCTCCTGGGGCAGAGGAGTATGCCCACCTGGACGTGAGTGCTCCCCAGGGGTACCCCGCTGATGTAGGGAGAGGGAAGGGCTTGGAGAGGACCAGAAACCGGATGGCAACTCAACATGGCTGCTCCTGCGCCAGCCGGCCCCTTCACAGGCGTGGTGGTAGGGCCTCAGTGCCCTTCTGGGGGCCCAGGCAGCAGTACCGCCAGCCAGAGCGTTTGCCCCCAGTGCCTTTCCCGTCTGCGGATCGTGGAGAATGCTGGTTGGCAGCAGGCTCCTACTCTGGCCTCTGAGCTCGTGCTCACATCTAGCTGTGGGACCCTGGGCCTCTGGGTCTATGCCCCAGGCCCCCGAGTGGGGACCGCTCCTGAGCGAGGCTTCCTGGCTTAAGGGTACCACACAGACCCCACCGAACTTGTCCTCCACCTCAGCCTCTTGTTCATCTTTAAGCCCCCAAGCCCCTTCCCTGGCCCTTCATGCTCCCTCCCTGTCCCTGTTTTTGACTGGCTCACCCTAGAGGACATCTAGCACCTAGCGCCCTGCGCGAAGCCGCTCGCTGGGCAGTATTTAGTAACACCTGTGCTGTGCTAGACGCTGTTGGGCCCAAAGGAAAACAAAGCAGCCTTTATGTCAGAGGGGAGGGATGCGCTTTCCTGGAGAACCGGCTATTCCCAGATGTGACCAGCTGCCAGGCGCTGGGAGTAGATGTGGCTCGAGGGCATCTCCCGACCTGGGCCTGGCCAGCAGGTGAGGCAGCCCAGCAGTGGCTGCGGCTTGCTGTGCCCAACACTGTTCTAAGCTGCTCATTCCCGCACCCCCATCACTCCTCCTGCGCCCCAAGCTGGGCTCTCACATCACCCCTCTTTACGGTGAATAAGCTAACTCACAGCGGAGGAGATCCGGGCTCGCAGCTCCTACTGGGGAGCGAGGTCCCCAACTCGGGAGGTCTGTTTAGCCCCTGCTTCGCTGGACCGCGGTGTTCTTGACATCCACCTGCGCCGATGCACAAGCGGGGAGGCGGGGGCCCGCATGAGGCCTTCACAAGCCCTGCTCAGTCCCACCGGGGCCCGCCCCGCCCCTTCTGGGCAGCCCACCACCTCCAGCTCACCCTCTCCTCCACGCTCACCCTCCGTAGGTGGTGAAGAAATCCTACGGCAAGGCCTTCACGCTGACCGTCTCTGCCCTCTTTGTGACGCCCAAGACAACCGGAGCCCGGGTAGAGCTGAGCGAGCAGGAGCTGCCCTTGTGGCCGAGCGACGCGGACACGCTGCCACCCTCGGACAGCCTGCCCCGGGGCAGCCGTGCCCACATCACCCTCGGCTGCGGCAGCGGCGTGGAGGCCGTGCAGACCGGCTTTGACCTCCTAGATATCGTGAAGCAGGAGAAGGGGGGCAGCCGAGGCGAGGAGGTGGGTGAGCTAAGCCGGGGCAGGCTCTACAGCCTGGGCAATGGGCGCTGGGTGCTGAGCCTGGCCAAGAAGATGGAGCTCAGGGCCGTCTTCACAGGGTACTACGGGCAGGGCAAGCTTGTGCCCACACACGGCGCCCAGAAGGGCCGCGCCATGCAGTCCTGCACCATCATCTGAGCGTCCTCACCGCCACGCGCCCCTTGATCTTTAGAAGGGAAGGGGGAGGAGGGGACGTGCCCTAAGCTTCATCTCTGAATTTTTTTTTTTACTCAAAGTTAACCTTCCTGTAACTTTTAAAAAATGTGTAAAATAACTCCCTTTTCCTACCCACTGTTTCCCCTCTAACACTCATGTTGTCAACACAAGGAGGGGTGGTGGGCAGGCGCCATTCCGGGGCCCGGACCCAAGCCGAGGGCCTGGCGCTGCGGCCCAACCCAGCCCTGCTCCCAGTTACTGGTGCCCCGGCGCCTGCCCTGCCCACGGCTGCACGGACCCACCGGGTGGGCAGGGCAGCTCTGGAAAACTAGTGGTGGGCTTGAAAGGGCGGGGACCCCTGGGCTTTGATCCCATTTCTTAATCAGTACAGCCCCAAGAAGGCTGGGGCTACTTATCAGGGTACAAAAAGGGGGGGTCACCTCCCACTTTAGTCCTAAGTGCCTGTCCCTGCTTTCACTCTGTAACTAGGTAACAGTCTGGTAACTAGGGAAGAACACAGTAGGCAGCTGCCATATCCCAGGCTGGCTGCGGGCCTTCCTGCCAGTGGTGTGGCGGCGTGGATGGGAGGCTGAGGCCAGAGACAGGCCCTCGGTGGGGAAGCTCCAGTCTCGCTGTCTGTCCAGCCCATCTCGCCTCCTCGGTGCCTCTGGGGGCCTGTGTGCCTCCTCTAAAGGGGGCTGGTGGGTACCAAGAGCCAATGCAGCGGACTCCTGCTGTTAAGGACCAAGCCTCACCTGGTGCCTCTGGAAAGGGTTAACACTGCTACGTGTGCTGTGGTTCTTGGGGTGCCCTCTACTTGCCTCTGCTCAGTAACAGGACCTTGCTAATCAGGTTGTCACTAGACAAAAGTGCTTGGGATTTAAGTTACTATCCTGTCTTTGCCCAACCTCAGCAACTTGTAAGACTGATAATGAAATAAATCATGTTAATCCGAGCCGTGTGCCGTCTCTCTCACCCTTCTGTGCCCAGCTCAGTCTTCCTGGGGCAAGGGCTGGGTGTATTAGGACTGGCTTTGTCCCACAGCTTGGGGCCATCGGTCCTGTCTCCCCTCTGCTGGCTGGGCACAGCTGTGGTGAGGCTGGGCAGCTGAACAGTGCCTGCTTTCATGAGCAGGCAGAGAGGAGAGGTTGGCCTAGGCTGCACACAGTAAGTGGGGGTTGGCTGTATGCAGCGCGGGGCCTGCTGTCGCCCCATTAAGTGTGGCAGGTGGGCCAAAGCCTAACCCCACTCAAGGCTTCTCAGTCAGACCCAAAGTTCTTAGCACGGGCTTCCCAGAGTCCCTAAGGAGGCGCCTCTTGTTCAGGGCTGCTTCAGACACTGGGAGCCCTGACATTTGGGTGTCTTCCAGGCCCAAGAGGCACTTGAATGGCTATAGGGGAACTTAGACTGACCCAGTCATTCCATGGTGACCTTGGCACCAAGGGGGAAGTCTGGAAAGAAAGGAAATCCTGTTTTAGCTAATCCTAACTATTTAATCCTAGTTATCAAGGATTGACTAAAGGTCTCTGACTGGCCACATCTACAACCAAAGCACCAAAAATCTAAGCTTCAGCCAAAGCCTCTGCTCAAAGCCCCTAAGGTTACTCACCATGAAAGCTAAGCCTGACTTAAACAGCATGACAAATGCCACAGTTTCCCTCCCAACGTGCCTCCCAGGCAGAAAGGGCAACCAGTGGAGAAGGCGGGGCACTTGCTAAGAATGTGAGTGGCCACTATCTGAGTCAATGTTAGTGACAGCCCCATCCCACGGGTGAGGGTCTGAGTGCCAGGGAGGCAAGATGTATCCTTGGCTTCAGCTTCCTCCAGACGACCGGCAACAGGAGCCATGAGGACCTGTATCAGTCTCCTGGGTCAGCACAGCCTGGCAGTGAGCAGACACCCCCGGGCATGTAGCACCTGTGGTTTCTGGTGGCCCCACTGTAAGATCAGCAGGCTTGCTGAATGTGCTCCCATGACTGCCCCGGGGCACAGCAACGCTCCCCCGCCACCTGCTGCCACTCTGAGAAGCACAGGCTCAGGGCTTGGCAGGGACAGCGAGCACCCCACTTGCTGGCAGCTCCTGGGAGCCCACGCCCCTTGGGGAGCAGCTTGCTGGGCTTAAAGTTCACGTCGCACCCATCTGTGCTGGGGGCTCAGCTCTGGCTCGCTGACTGAAACAACACAAAGCTGCTGCCAGAGCGAAGTCCCAGAAAGGGTCAAAACCGTTTATTCTCTTCATTTTTTTCTTTTTTAATAAAGTTAAACAGTAAAACAAAAATTCACAAGCTGCTTCCCTGTCCACCCCCCCGCCTCCCTCCCCTTCCCACAGTCTTAGGCGCTGGCTCCCTTCCTTCACCCCACTCACACAGACACAGGGCATCCAACTGAGAAAACAGAACTGCTCTAAGGACATGGAGACATGATGAAGGGAGGAGGTGAATTGTGTCCACATTCAAGGTTAAACTGAGCAAGTCTGCATTTTTTGGGTTCTGGATGGCTTCCTTTCATTAGCCAAACTGAAAAAAGAAATTTCCTGGACCGGATGCTGTAAAGGAAAAGAAAGGCTTGTTAACAGGTTCTATGGGTTTTCTAGGAAGGTCACTTTGTCTGATGGTGGCAAAGTCTGATGGCTGCCTCAAACTCAGAGAACTTCTAAGGGTGCCAAACAGCCCTTGCCCTGGGGTGGCCGAGGGGCAGTGCATGTCTGTACGTGGCCCCAGCCTTGGCTGCTGAGAAACCGGCAGTTGGTGATGCCCGGTCGGACAGTGTGCCCAGGAGCCGTCCCTCTTTTGTCCTCGGTCACCCATGTGGGCAGAGCCCTGCCAGTGAGAACACTGCTGCCTCCATTCAAGGTCCCTCTATTCTGAGGCAAGAGCTGCCTAGCTGAGGCGTTGCTGGGTGGCTTGGGGTCTGCGAACTCCTAACAATGGCCACACCTACCTTCAAAGCTGAAGCCCCCAGGACCGCCAAAGAATGCCTTGAAGATATTGTTTGCATCAAAATCTGTGGAGCAAGTTGAAAAACAGGGACGGTCAAAGAGTGAGAAACTAGAAGTGTTAGAAAAGGAGCTTACTGTGACACCGAGAATGGCTCAACACTTTCCAGTGTCGTCCCTCCTTACCCGAAACTCCAGACTAGGAGTGAGCAAATCTGCCCAGCCCTGTGCAAACCTCACCACTTGCTCTCACTCCTAGGTTCCACTCCTACCTTCCAAGTACAAACCCCGCAGAAACTGCCGCGACCCACCTGGCTGGGACTGTCATTCGCAGTTAAAAGCAATTACGAACAAAAGACATCCCGACATTCTGTCTCTTTAACGCTGCAGCTGTTATTGAAAAGCTAAAATATATCAACTGGAGAATCAGACCTAGGGTTAATTTTGTTTGATTCTATACACTGTCTAGACTGTATGCAGGAAAAAAGCTCCAATTTATTAAGCATCTATTAGGTACCAGTGGTGCTGGGTAAACTCTACATATTGTATCAATCAATCCCAGTAACAGTTTGGATATTACTTCCAATTTACACTCACCAAGACAGAAGCAGGGAGCTCAAGGAACTGCCCAAAGCCACACAGCCCCTATGTAACTACAGCACTGTGCTTTCACCAGCCCGGCAGGTCTGCTGCCCCCAGCCCTGGCCCCTGAGCCGCCCACCACTGGACTCCACAGGCACGCTGTGTCCCAAGGTCTCCGTGTCAGCTCATCTTCCTGGAGCCCCGAGCCCAGTGTGCCAGTCAGCTCTGTCCCTCTCAGCTTACCCCTGTCCCCTCTCACCACACTCAGCAGCCAAGTCTCCCCATTATGCCTCCAATCCTCTCCTATCTGCTGTCTTCCCTTCATCCCTTTCAAGCTACCTTTCCTGACGGCCATCACAAATAAACTTCTAGAGCCTAAATCTGGCCCCAGGTCCCTACTTAAAACGTTTCAATGATTACTTTTCATTTTTAAAGGTTTATTGTATTTAATAACTGGGGTATAGGTCAGAGGTGGGGTAAGAGGACTCACCAGAGACAGTGGGGAGCAGAACAGGTGGGTCTGCTGAAATGCACTGTGGAGGGGAGCAGGGGGTAAGACAGGAAACGTCTGCTGTGCCACATGGGGCAGCTTCCTGGCCAGGGAGGGGACTCCTGTGGCAGTGACTGGTGACAGCTTGAGAGTGTTGTGTCTCTAACCTCTGTGCCACCAAGGAGGTCCTCAATTACTACTTTCCACTGCTTATAGCTGTTTTCAACTGCTAGGCAGAGTAGCAGAGTGGCCAGGAATATCTATTTAACACCATCCATCTTATTTTAAATCCTAATAGATTTTCACAGTGGAGGAGAAAAGGCTGCCATGAGGTACTGATATGAGAACTTAGCACAGTGCATCAGGGCTTCTCATTTCTGACTGAGCACAGAGGGAGCAAAGACATTAATAGCTCTCCTCTACTCATACAAGTCTCTGGGGAAACTAAAATTTGTGAGCACCTACGTTAACGTTATGACACACATAAATGCCAGTCAGTTTAGACTTTGCAATGGAAAAAAGGACTCCCAGTCAACAGAAAAAAGAAGAGCCCATATTCCTTCCTACAGCCTCGAAGGCCTTCTGAGGTCTGACCCAGCTACTTTCTGGCCTCGTCTAACCACTGCCTGCTTCTAGCACCCTCGCTGCAGTTTGAGTCCTTCAAAGCTTCCCAGTGTGCTCTTTACTTCCAAATCTTCCTCTGACAGTGTTTGTCTCCTCAGCGCCCTCTCTGCATCCTGGGCACAAGCCAAATTCATGCCACTCACTGAATTTCATGCCAGGTTTGGCCTGTAGGCTGGAATTTGCAAACCCTAGACACCAAAGGTCGGGGCATCTGTTTTATCCATCTGATATACCCAGCAGCCAATGGAGGCTCACACATTATGGGTCTCCATCAGTGGGGCAGCTTACAAATCACTGAAATTACAGACTGGGAGAGTCTGTAATTACAGACAGAGAGGACTCTGGAATGTCTTCAGGAAAACGTTGAACACTCGACAGTTGTCAGATTTATCCCAGGCTGCCCAGCCAACTCACCACCCATATTCATGCCCTCCTCATCCAGGTCTTGCCCACTGTCATAGCGAGTCTTTTTCTTGGGATCAGAGAGGATGGTAAAAGCTTCTCCAACTTCTTTGAACTTTTTTTCCTCTTCCTTCTGAACTTCAGCACTGGCTCCACTGTGCCGATCTAGTTATACAGGAAGAACTCAGAGTCTCAGGAAAACAAAGTCTAACAGAAAGACCATTTCATGTCTGTAAAATTTGGTGAGTGCCAAAATTTGGAGGGCCTGGAATTTATATATTGAAATATTTATTTATTTATGCATACAAGAGCTGGGATATAAGCCAGAGATGGGGTGTGCTGGTGAGAGGATTCACCAGAGACAGAGCAGGGAGCGGAACAGACAGATCTACTAAGATCCACTGCTGAGGGGAGCAGCGGGCAAGACAGCAGAGGTCTGCTGCACCATGTGGGTCAGTTCCCTGGCTGGGGATCAAACTCGTGCTACAGTGGCTGCGGCTGGCTTCACAGTGCCAAGATTTAACCCCTCCCTTGCGCCACCAGGGAAGCCCAGGAGGTCCTGGAATTTAGCACACCGATTCCCAGATGAAGAGACTCTTGAGGCTTTCACTCTGGACTGAGTTAGGCAGAGGCCCATCTAGCTTGCTCTCCCCTGTGCCTCCCCTTCACCCCCTACCTGGATGGTGCATCAGGGCCCGTTTCCGATAAGCTTTCTTGATCTCGTCCTCAGACGCATTCTTGTCTACTCCCAGAATCTTGTAGTAATCTTTCCTCTTACTCTTCTTCAGTTCTAGCTGTGCATTTTTAAGGAGCTGTTTGTGTTCTAGAGGAAGACATGCAGAGTCAGTGCACTAGCCTGATGCTGGCTTGGCTTGCCAGTCTCAGCCCAGCTAGCTCGGGGTCCGAAGCCTTGTTAACCACACCAGGGGCTGTTACACTGTTTTCATCTAGAGGTGTTTAAAAATCTACTCATATTTAATTTCCTCTCATCAACCTCACCACCCAGAAAAGGAAATGAAAACGACGGGAGGTCTGGTCTCTGACATCCAGATAGGTGTAGATGTCAGGGCCAGGAGCTATGCTCACTTCTTCCTGGCTGGTGACCCAAGTAAGTTCCAGGTCCACCCTTACCCCTGAATCAAGCAGCTGTGTCCTACAAGGGAACACAGTTCCCTGAGAAATGTACTTTCTCAGACCCTTTTACCTTTTGTTTTCTCCGTCTGATACACTTTTTCATAGTCGCGCACTGCTTCTTCATACTGTTCTGTGTCCATGTAACTGAGAAGGAAATACAGGGCAGCACAGGGCTCAGACACAAATTAACAGCAACAGCCTGCAGTACCACTCTAGGGGAAGAGGCATGACTCAAGCAAGAGACACACGCTTTTGGTGGAGATGCTTCATGACACAGTAGTCCCCAAGCTAGTAGGGAGAGAAAATGGACTGCCTTTCAAGAGAAAAAGGAAAGAGGCTGCAGGACACTTGGGCCCAACAAGCAAGGCAACCAACCGGAGGAAGTTCCTTTGACTACGGCACAGAGACAAGAAGCGTGTGGGCTGCCCCGGGAAGGCTATGTGAAGGCACCTGCTTACGTACCTGAGACTGTGAGACACACAGGAGAAACACTAGCGGGCGAGAAGGGCCCTGAAACCTACAGTGCCATAAACACGCAGGGCAACTCCAACCCAGACCGGAAGTGGGCTCAGTGAGTCACTAGAAGGTAAGTTGAAGGCGGCGACTGCTAGCAACTTAAGCTAAGTCAATCTGAAACATGTAATTAAGTTGAGATAGAAAAGGAGATCCTGGGGCCTACCCAGCCACTGCAACATAAGTTCAATCTGGGCCAGCTGACCCCCACGATGCTGCAGATTTCTTGTCTCCCCCACTGTTCCCCTCAGCAGTCTATTTCTGTCAATCTGCCTGTTCTGTTCCTCAAGCTGTCTCTGGTGAAGCCTTTTGTCACCCCCATACCTCGGGCCTGCACCCCAGTTCTTGTATGCATAAATAAATAAAAAAAACAAAGAAGCAAAGGGGCATGTCCCATGTTCTGATAAGGTCGCTGGTTATGAGACCAGCCCACCAGTTAAACAGCCCAAGGGAGCACAGATGCACCGTCAGCTGGGGACCAGGAAGCGACCATGTGGTGCAGCTGGCGGCTGCACAGCAAGAGCATCAACTTACAACGCGCGACCACACAAGCTCTGCTTGGCAAGCATCCGAGCCCCACTGGGCTTGGAGACCAGGGCAGGAATGGCTCGCAAGAGAAGCACCACATCTTAAGCACCTCTGACTTTCTAGCAACATCTTGATTTACAACATCAAAGAAATGGTGACAGAACTAATGCCCTGTGGACACAAGGCACCAACGCTACCAGGAGCTCTGAGAACCCATGTACAGGATGAAGTTAGGAAGTACGATGCAAGCTGAAGTACATGGACAGATAGCCCTGGGTGCAGAATGATGTGACAGACAAGCAATTGTGATGAACACTGCAGGTTAGGTTCAAGGTGATATGTGGAACAGGCTTGTATTACAGCGATCTGCAGCTAACTTTACACTTTTTAAGTTCACATTGAAAAAAAATTAAAGTTGAAGAGAAAGCAGAAGCTAGTAGGGCTTTACAGAGAATGGGAGAACTTCAATTTATGATGATTGATGTAGCAAAGTGCTGGCATCTCCCCAGTCCTAGGGGTAAACTGAGGCAGAATGGCAGCAGTCAGGTCTCTTGAAAGGTTTCAGCCTGAGCTAATCGCCAGTTCTTGACTATCCATCCCAGCTGCTTAACAGGGCTGTTACCAAGGTCCCGGCCAACCGTGCCAAAGCCCTACCCTCTGTGATGGAATTTCAGAGACAAGTGGTAGAGGACAGTTCTATGTCTACCACAGTGATATGGAGTTTTTTAATCAAAGCAATTCCTGATTTTCATTTATTATACATAGATGAAGAAAATAACCCTGCATCCATTATCTTACTAACAAATCAAGACTGTTCTGGTCTCTCCTTACTCCCTGTTCAGTGCAGAATATTCTACTGAATGCAGAATATAGGTGACTCTCCTTTTTTTTGCTATTACAGACAGCAGTAGTAAGAATGGATATTACATTTTGTGCCTGTTAAGTCTTTAGCTTGATCAAAGGTCATCAGTCTCCCAAAGTTTCCAAACCTGTCATGTCGGTGCCTGTGGAGATGATTGGTAGTTGGTCTCACAACATCTATTATATGATACCAAGTATGTTTCTGTCTGACACTTAGAAATTCACTTAAAAAAGCACCACACATAGTAACGGTTTTCCTGTATTTAACAAATGGGAGGTAATTTTAGGAAAACAAAATGGAAAGAGGGCCATTCTGAACTGGTGATGAGTCTGGGGAATTTGGGCTTCTAACACATCACTAATGGCACCATCTACTGCCCCCCTCCCCTAAATCCCTTCTATGCCCTGACAAATAGCACTGTGTGTTGAATAACAATTCATAACAAGGAATGGAACAAGTGCTGGAGGACTGGTATACAACAAGCACATCTTCTTTTTGGAACTTTAAAGACAGGATGATGTTATCTGCCTGGGAAGTAATCTGAAAAAAAAGAAGAGATGGATTTTGGGGAAAGGTCTCTCTTACCTCATGCTAAGGTTCTTATGTGGAAGAGTCTGGTGGGGCCAAGAGCAAGGTGACAGACTGGGGCGCACCCTCACTCTGAAAGTAGATCTGGTAACTGAGGCAGGCATAGCCTGGCTCCTATGCTACCTGGTAAGAGAGGGGCTTTCCAAAGGGGGTTCCTCATACAGCTGAGAGGCTGGAGCAGATTTAATTCCTTCCAATAATAAGACTAATTTCCCTAGCCCAGAACAGACAGGATTAGCAAAACTCTCAACTGTCTCCAAGAGATACTTTATTTCAAGCACCATCCATTCATTCAACAAAACATTTATTGGGTGAGCACCTCCTGTGTGCTAAGCACTGTGCCAAGTTAGAGCAAAGGTGAACAACACAAAATAAAATCTCCAAAGGAAATGGATTTAAACTTTAACAAAAGGAATTTGGGTCAGGCATCAGAGGAAACTTACTGACCGTGAGGGGCGTAAGACACAGGCATGGGAGACTGAGGGAGCTTGTGCAGTCTCCTCCGCTGGAGGTCTATAAAGATAGTCTAGGGCTGGAACAATCCCACCTAGAGCAGGGGGAAGGACCAAATGACCTCACAACATCCCTGGTCTGCTTCATCATCCAGTACGCAGTTCTCCCCTGGAGCCAGCCGCAACCCCCGTGCCCCGGCTCCCCGACGGCACTCACCACTGGGCTCTTCTCAAGTAGGCTTTTACATAGGAGTCATCAAGCTTCACCGCGTTTGAGCAGTCTTCTATTGCATCATCTAGTTTCCTAAGCTTCAGGAGAGAGAGAGCGGTCAAACTTCCCATCCTCAGTGACTGAGGGAGCCCACAAGCTGTGAGTATGGCTTCAAAATTTTAAAAGGATTGGTCAGACTGGCCCCTGTCGCACTGGTTCTGGGTCACTGGAAAAGCCAGCATCTCAGAAGATTATGGACGTCACATTAAAAATTGTTTTTTCCCCCCTAAGTGATGGAAGCCAGGCACACTTATCTGCAAGATAAATCACTCCCCATTCCAGGTTAGTACCTAACCGAAACATGGAAATAATAAAAGATTATTCCACAAGTCAACTAAAAGGATCAAAATTACTGTGGTCTCTAACCACTGGAAGTCTGCGAGGGCAAGGAGCCTACTCTTGTTTCTCACGGCCTGAGGACTGAGGACGACACGGCCATTTTCAAGTATACACGGTGACCATTGTTACGCTGGAGAGAAAAACTAAGCCCGCCTCACTCCAAATCAATCCTAAAAAGAAACAACCACTTGCTTAGACAAAAAGAACCAACAATATTTGCTTAAAAGTTATGTCAAAGCCTCTAGCCACCCTCTTACTGGAAGAAAAGGACCACTTTAAGGAAGAACAGGTCCCTCAACTGCCCCTAAATTCTACAGAGAAATAAAAACTTGTATCACCGAAGGAAGTTTCCGATAAGCTTCTATCAACAAAAACAACTTTTTCTCCTGTCATTTAGCCTATCCTAATTGGCAGATTTCCCATGCCTCTCTGATGTCCCTTAAAAACACCTCTACAGGCACCCAGACCAAATGCTTACCTTGGAATTAACCGTACCCCGATTACAGTAGAGTTTAGCATTTGTCTTTATATTGTTGGGGTCTATCCCCAGAGCTTCTGTGTACAGTTCATATGCTAGTTTGTAATTTCCTTCTTTAAATGCTTTATTTCCATCTTCTTTCTTTGCTTTCAGTGCTTTGGCATTCTACAAAGAAACACAAGAAGAGGTCAGTTTAAACCCTCAGACTAAGGATAAGGAGGTCTATTTTTTTTAGACAGTGGGGAGCAGAACAGGCAGACTGACAAAGTACACTGCTGAGGGGAGCAGAGGGCGAAACAGGCAAGGTCTGCCGCGCCATGTGGGTCACCTCCGGGGCAGGAATCAAACTCGCACCCAAGCAGCCGTGGCCAGCTTCGCAGTGCTGCGCTTTAACCCGCTGCGCCACCAGGGAGGGTCCAGGAGGTCTGTTTTCAACTTCTCAGATCGCAGTAGTTTAGTCTCATACATGCCCTCATCCCACCCACCACCTGGGATACGTGCTGCTCAATAGCGCTTCCTAGAGTGGACAGGGGCAACCAAAATATACAAAACAATAGTAGTAGGACCTGTGTTTAACAGCACAGGATTTACCTCCACTGCCCAGGACAAGCATTACTATCTTTTCTGAGAACAAAAACAAACCAAAAAATGCTTATACATTAAAGGTTCGCATTTACCACAAGCAAACAGCAGTAGTCCTGAAATAATTTCTAATAAATGGACCAAGCATCCAGGCAAGGCGGGAGGTGGGGCTATGATGCCCCCTGTGATTCTAAAACCTTCCACTCATTCAGCCTAAAAGGGAAAACTTTCTTTCCCTCCGTCACCTGGAGCTCCAACTTACTCTGCAAGCAACACAGGCCTTCTCGTGGTCGGGAGCCATCCTGAGAGCCTGCACAAAAAACTGAACTGCCTTCTCAATGCAGTCTTCATAGTAAAGGCAAAGACCTCGTACATAGAGAGCATCTGCATTGGTTGAATCCATTCGCAAAATGTCACTGCAATAGCCAGAAAGGGGCACGTTAGCTGTGGTTGCATTTCCCCAGCATTACTATCATTTGTGGCCAGTTTTTTGTTGTTGTTGTGCCGTGTCAAGAAAAGAATTCAAAAGTAAGAGTACCAAGAACCCTTCCCAAAATGAGGGTTCTCATTTACTCTGAGTATACTTCTGTGTCTCACAACCTTTATTAGAACAATTGTTGGCAAAAGCCCACAGGACCAACTCCGGCCTGCCACCAGTTTTTATTAGTTTTTTGAAATAGTTTTTGAAATACAGCCACATCTTTTGTTTAGCCATAATCTGTGGCTGCTTCTGTACTACAATGGCAGTTTAACATTACAATAGAAACCAGGTGGCCTGCAAAGCCTAATATATTTACTCTAGACTTTCACAGCATCTGCAAACCCTTGGAGAAGAAAATAATTACATCAAAACCAATCAACCAACCAAACAAAAAAACCATCAAACCCAAGTACCTACTCTGTTCCAATACACACTACGGGCTTCACACCAGTAAAACTTTTGGCTTTAAGTCCTGGAAGGTCTGATTAGCTCTAGCTGGCCCGCCTGCTACAGGGTGTAGCATTAACTACCCCAGTTGTAGTGGAGAGCTGCCAGACAGCACACACCCAGGGGCTGCACAACTGACCCGACTTCATACCTGGCCACAGACTGTGCTTCTGGGTAACGACCCAGCATTGCTAAACATTCTGCCTTCAGGATTTTGAAGCGATGGCAGGCAGGGGCAAATTCTAGGGCACGGTCCATGCAGAAAACCACCTAAGGGGAGAAAGAAAAAAAATTAAGTTTCTTTTTCCTGGATATTTCCTCATTTCCTAGAAATGTCTTCACTTTGATTTGGTCACAAACAACACATGGGGTCAAAAAAAGTAATATTAGTGTTGAAGAATATATCTAATTTGAATAAGCCACTGAAATGAAGAAAGGAGACCCAGTTGATTATGATCACCAAATTTACTGAGTGCTCTGTGTAGTCACCATGCTAAGCAGCCTCCATAGTGACTGTGATCAAAACTCATATTCTGGTATACAAATACTGTTATCTGTCACTTTGCATAATTCATCACATGTAATGTATTAGGACAAGAAATAGCAAAATGAACCTGTATAGAATCAGTGCTCCCTGCATCACTGACATTGCTCAGTTTCCTCCTTCCTGTGCCATGAGCTCACATTTCATTGAGGACTGGGCAGCTATTCTATCCCCCTCCATGTCAGTAGAGAAATATATTAGTTCAATTTTATTATTTATTTATTTATTCATACAAGAACTATGGTGTAGGCCGGAGGTGTGTGGAGTGAAAAGACTCATCTGAGAGAGTGGGGAGCAGAACAGGTGGAATTTTTGAAATACACTGCTGAGGGGAGCAGGGGACGAGACAGGAGAGGTCTGCTGCACTGCGTGTGTCAGCTTCCTGGCTGGGGATAAAACTCGTGTTGCAGAAACTGGTGATAGCTTGGTAGTGCTGAGACGTTAACAGCTGTGCCACCA